>NC_138769.1:667316001-667444122 GCF_965119305.1 Pelophylax lessonae
AGTGTAAGGTTTTGCACTTGGGGACTAAAAACATAAAAGCACAATACACTCTAGGCGGGGGAACCTTTGCGTGAATCAAAAATGGAGAAAGATCTGGGATTCTTAGTAGAAGATCGACTTCTCAATAGCATGCAATGTCAAGCTGCAGCTGCCAAAGCCGGCAGGATATTAGCATGCATAAGGAAGGGGATGTTTTCCAGAGATAAAATTTTAATCCTACCACTTTATAAAACTCTGGTAAGACCACATCTGGAGTACTCTGTCCATTTCTGGTCGCCAGTCCTCAGAAGGGATGTGTTGGAGCTGGAGAGAGTCCAGAGAAGGGCAACTAAACAAATTAGGGGATTGGAGGACCCTAATTATGAAGAGGGTTTACAATCACTTGATTTATTCTCCCTGGAGAAGAGACGTCTGAGAGGGGACATGATAGCAATTTACAAATACCTCAACGGTGATCTCAGCATAGAAAATAAACTATTCAGTCATGAGGACACGAGGCCATACAATGCGATTAGAGGAGAAGCATTTTAACCTCAGGCAATGCAGGGGGTTCTTTACTGTTAGGGCTACAAGACTGTGGAATTCTTTGCCAGAAAAGGTAGTTACTGTGGGAAGTATGGCTACTTTCAAAAGACTCTTGGACGTACATCTCAAAGATCAGAACATTCACAGCCTGTTTCCTTCTGCGCATGCGCGAGTCACGCTGTGCTTTCTGAATGGTCCCGCTGTTTTCTAGGACCTGTGTGTCTCCCAGAAGGCACAATTAGTGGTGTCAGTGGTGTCAGTGGGGAGAATTGATATTTTTAACAGACTCATGGATGTGCATCTTAGTGAACACAACAAACAGGGAAATGATTGCCCCTTACACACACACACCTACACAGGTTGAGCTGGATGGACTATAGTCTTTATTCAACCTCAACTACTATGTAACTATGTAACCCGGACTGACCTTTACTGACGCAGGAATAGTGCTGGGTTAGTCTAAGTATATACAAAAGTCCACACATACTCTCCTTACCATGTTCTACACTGCTCTTTTTTAGTATTGTTTAATGCTCCTTAGAAACATCTGTACGGTCTTTCTATGATCTCAACTTTATCCTGAGAATGTCCTACACTGCTCCATACCATGCCTTGTACTGCTCTTTACTATGTTCTACACTACCCCTTAATGTATCCTGTACTGCCCCTAAGTGTGTCCTGAACTTCTCTTACCCTAATCTTACCCTTCTCAAGACAAATCCCTATGTGGCTTCATACTATGTTCTGTGCTGCTCCTTACTATGTTCTACACTACTCCTAACGGTGTCCTGTACTGCTCCTTAGTGTGTCCTGTATAGCTTATACCTTAATCTTACTCTTCTTCTGACAATTCCCTACATAGTTCCATATTGAGTCCTGTGCTGTCTCTTACCACAATCTGTACTACTCCTAACCGTTTCCTGTAATGCTCTTCAATAGTCATAGTCGTTCGTAAGATTCCATTTGCTGTTAACATATGATTTTGGAACGAATGGACTTTACCAAACGAAAACCACATAAACTGTTAGAAATTTGCTCATTCGATAAAAGTTTTTCATCCTGCTCCTTCGGATTTTCCCGTCACTGTGATGGAAATCTAATGTCAATTTGGCCAATTAACTATAAGAAAAATTACCTTTTTCTTGGAACCATCTGTTCCCAAGAATTTTTGTTTGAAATTCTACCCATCTTTGGCCAGCTTAAGTATGTCTTGTACAGCTCTTACCTTATCCCTACTGTTCTCCAGACAATGCCCTACACCGCTGCATACCTTGTCCAGTGCTAATCCTTACCATGTTCCACACTACTACTTACAATGTCCGGTACTGCCCTTGGTGTGTCTGTACAGCTGTTACTTTAATCCTACACTTCTCCTGACAATGCCCTACACTGCTCCATATCTGTGTCCTATGCTGCTCTCTAGCATGTTCTATACTCCTCCTGATAGTGCCCTGTAATGCTTCCTAGTGTGTCCTATACAGTTTTTATCTTGATCTAACCCTTTTCCAGACAATGCCCTACGCAGCTACGTGTTTCTCCTTACCATGTTCTACACTGTTCCTTATGGTGTTCTGTAATGCTTCTTGGTATGTTCTGTACAGCTCTTACCTTAATCCTACCTGTCACCTTACAACACCGTACACGGCTCCATAGTATGTCCTATGCTGCTCCTTACCTTATTCAAAACTCCTTACTGTGTCCTGTAGTGCTCCCTACTATGCTCTACACCAGTCCTTACTGTGTTCTGTACTGCCCTTACCTAAATCCTTTACTTCTCCTGACAAAGCCCTCATTTTACCTCATGGTTTCTACCCTACTACTCCCTAATGTGTTTTACATAGCCCCCTTACTGTAATCCTACGCTAATGTACCATTTTCTGTAGCCATCCATTTCGTACAACACTCCCCCATCATTTCCTATAGTACAGTTTCCTTTCTACTGCACAGCCATTTTCCAGTAATTTATACATTTCACATAAAATGTGTACTTTTTAAACAGTTGTCATTTTCCTAAAGAACAATTTGTCTCGCACATTATTTCAGTTAACAATTTATAAAACTTCCATTCTCACCGAAAAGCATTAAAATGTGGAATTGTAAAGACGTTTTCTGTGTACATAACGGGGATGAAAATAGAAACAAAATTGATGCAAATTTCTGTTCCATTAAGTGCAGTACAGCCGTAACATAGAGGATTTGATTACAGCTGGCTAACGCTGAGAAAGCAGGAAATAAAAATAATTCAGAGTCTATATGGCATCATGTCTTCCTTCCATATTGATTATTCCAGTCAACTGTGGATGCAGCAAAACATAGCTGCTGAGTTATGTCCCATTTAAATTGTAAATATGGGCATAAAATCATCCAGTATGTTGCCTATTTCTCCAGCTGTTTATATTTCATGGAACATGTGTGACTTCTCCAAAATAACAGAGAAAGCACGATGGCTTGCTGCTTGTTTCAAAGCAGAAAAGAGCATCATGGGACAATTTTAAATATGGAGGAAGCTACTGAGACAGTAAGTGATGAGATCGGGGCTCATCTGTATCATCCAAGGGGACATATTGCATGAACAGCTGCACAGAGACCTGAAAGGACAAGAGGACCCATGAAAGCTACCCGGGCCGATGATAGGGGGGGACCGCCGGTCCCCTTGTAGGGTGCCCGAGCACACAGGGGGGCCCACACAGGGAGGGGGATTAGTGATGGACCACAATTGCAGAACTTCTCCTCCAGAAGCTGGTCTCTCCCCCCTCTCCCTGCTGCCAGCTTTTATCTGCTGAGAAAGACAGTTGTTCCTCACTAATCCCCCTCCCTGTGCCCCCCCTCCCAGCACTGGCTCTAATGTTAGCTCTGCTCCTAAGTTTGTTATCTCTGTAACTTTTTTTCTCTCCCTCTGTCTCTCTGATCCTGGAGTTCCAACTCCCCAGCCTGTACATTTTTTACATCTCATCTTCCATTTTATTAATTAACTTAGTTTTGTCTTTTAGATTTAGCAGGAATTCTGTGAGTTATGTTGTATTCGTGTCTGCTAATAATGATTTTATTGTATTTTTTGTGAAATATAGCTTTAATATTTTCTTGGGGGGAGCCTGTCAGGTAGTCTGTACGGGGCCCCACGATTGTGATCACCAGCCCTGAAGCTACCACCTGAAATGCCAATGTAGGAGGGTGCGGTTCAGGTATTGTATCACCCTTAAAGCAGAATTCCAGCCTCAACCTAACTAGTCCTAAAAATGCCCCTTTCCCCCTCCTAACATCTATGGTACTAACCTGTGTAAAAAAAAATGTGTACCTATTCTCTGCCCATACGGGTCCAGTCACTTGATCCCCAGTGTCAGCCAGTGGAAATTGCAGGG
Organism: Pelophylax lessonae; assembly: GCF_965119305.1. Lineage (NCBI taxonomy): Eukaryota > Metazoa > Chordata > Amphibia > Anura > Ranidae > Pelophylax > Pelophylax lessonae. The sequence goes on from NC_138769.1 coordinate 667,319,886, forward strand.
AAGAGGAAAAATCAATTGACTTCAGTACAACCAGTCTCAGGTTTGTTTGTTTTTTTGTACGATCACTCTCGGCGGCTATAGCTGCTAGCTGTGATCATTGTATTCTTAAGGTGGGGGAAAACTTCCGCTTTAAGAATACAATAGTTCAGCAGCGAGGACAGCAGTGTTGATGTAGGACAGTAGCAGTGTTGATGGAGGAATCAAGAAAATTTCAACCCATGGTTGAAGGAAATAAAACTGCCTAATCTATGGACAGCCTAAAGGGCCATACACACTATAAGATTTTCTGAAGACTTTTTCCTTCAGATTTACCTTTTCTATGAAGTGCAAGGGCCTGCCAGATTGCATACAAATTGACCTCATATTATATGGTTTTGGTAAGTCTAAAGGAAAAAGTCTTCAGAAAATCTTATAGTGTTTATGGCCCATTAGTCTGGAGGATGCGGCACCCACGGTTGACAAAAAGGTAAAATTTTTATGCGTCTGACCACAGAACAGTTTTCCACTTTGCAAAAGATGGCAGCGTTTTTGGATCATGTTCAGATATTCATGTTTGGATGGCACAGCGAACTATGTTTACAGACAGTGATTTTTTAAAGTATTCCTGAGGCCATGCAGTGACATCAGGCCTGTTAATACAATGCCGTCTGAAGGCCAGAAGATCACAGGCATCCAATATTTAATGTCGTCCTTCTCCCTTGCACTCACAGTGTTCTCCAGATTCTCAGAATCTTTTGATAATATAACGTACTGTTGATGATGATATATTTAAAGTCAATTTTTAGAAGTATATATGTGATCCTGCACTTCCGCTTCCGAAAGGCATGGATTCTGTGTTCCTGTAAACCACAAGTAAAAGCATCTCCCCCACTACATCGCAAGCTAGGCACACATTTTACCCTTTGATCGCCCCTGATGTTAACCCCTTCCCAGCCAGTGTCATTAGTACAGTGACAGTGAATATTGTTAGCACTGATCACTGTATTAGAGTCCCTGGTTCCCAAAAAAAGTGTGAAAAGTGTCAGTTAGGTGTCTGATTTGGCACCAAAAAGAGATCTGCCCAAAAAAACCCTCATCCTTTTTTAGAGTGGCAAAGCATTTTTTTCCCTTTTTTTTAAAACACCTTTTTTTTTCAAAATAGCTGCAGCTTCTTCCACTTTCACCTAGGTGAGAATGGTTTACTCCCATCTGCCCACAGCCTCCTGGGATACTCATGTCACACATCCCAGGAAGCGTCGGGGAAATCTAGGCCACACTGCACATGCAGCAGTCAATCTACACTACTCACACGTCATAGCGCATCTTCAAGGGCAAGCTGCAAGAACCAGTCCCCTGATGATGTAAAAAAGAAGATGGCACGCAGCACCTGGAGTGCAGCAGATAGCGCCTGACAATGCTGGATTCACTGGCTGTGTGAATATGACAGCAGACAAGGTAAGAGGGGACAAAAAAAATGGGAAAGTGAAGTTTCCTCTTTAGAGAAGGAACAGAGCTAGTTGGTTTGGTTTAACCCCTAGTTTGCAGCAAGGGAGGCTAGGATTTTTCTTTTTATTCCAAAGATTCTGAATTTGGAACACATAACTGTATAACAGGTTGCCAGAATGCTGTTCCAACCACTTGCCGACTGGGCCATAGACAAATGACGTCATGGTTGGCAAGTGGAATACCAGGCTTATTGCTGTAGCAATATGCCATAACCCCGATATTGTTTTATTTTCAGCCAGTAATTCTCTACAAGATCAAAGTGGTCCGAGTTGCAAATTTGCCACTGGATCACTCTAAGAAGATTCCGCTTCCAGGTGGTTTCTAGGCTTACCTGATCGATTGCTAAAGCCCAGAACCCATACGGCGCCGAAGATGGCTTGCAGTAAAGCTTAGTGAAGAGAAGCTAGCCTCCGCTCATCTCTATGGAGGATAGAGACATTGATAGAGGATATTTGAGGAGAGGACTGGAGCGATGTCATGACACTACTTCTGGTTCCTCTGGCATCTAAACGCCTTTTTTATTAAAAGATAAATATTTTTTTGTTGATCTTTTGCTTTTAAAGGTAGAGGAGAAATTTGGGGTCTTATAGACTCCAGATCTCTCCAAAAAGAGGACCCGTCATGCTGTACTGCTAACGCAAGGGATGTTTACATATTTTGTGATAGTAATAAAAGTGATCCAATTTTATTTCAAAGGGACAGTGTAAAAATGTAAAAAATTTAATAAAATAAATAATAATAATAAATTAAAAATGTAAAGCGCTCCCGTCCCCCCGTGCTTCCGCGCAGTGGTGAATGCATGCATAGGTCACACCCACATATGTAAAATGTTCAAACCAAACATGTTAGGTATCGCTCTGAATGTCAGATCAAAAGCAATAATTCTAGCACTGGATCTCCTCTGTAACTCTAAACTGATAACTTTGAAAGCGTCACCTATGGAGATTTTTAAGTACCGTAGTTTGGCACCATTCACAAGCGCAATTTTAAAGCATGACATGTTGGGTATCTATTTACTTGGTATAACATCATCTTTTCTATTTTACAAATATATTATATTATATATCTTATATTTTGTGCTTTGCTTTTTTTTTTAAATGAATTAAAGTAATTTTTGTCCAAAAAAATGTGTTTGAAAAACCGCTGCGCAAAAATGTGTGACATAAAAAATATAAATGACCGCTACTTTTTTCTCGAAGGCCTCTGCTAAAAAAAATATATAATGTTTGGGGGTTCTAAGCAATTTTATAGCAATCGTCAGTTCATTTATGTAAAGGTAAATTTTTACACAAAAGTGTAACCAGAATTGACCTGGTAGGCAAGTGGATAAAATGGATCAGGATGTCTTCTGATTATATATACAACAAAGTAAAAAGTACGGTAATGTGCTTATTGCAGTTAGCCATGGCACCCACTAACAACCTGAGCAATCCTGACAGCTCTGAGCCAATGAAAAGTAGAATTTGATGAGATACTGAAATATTCAGATTATTATTGTTCTTTGAACTGCCTTATTAAGCAAGCTTCAATATCTTCCATTCCAGATACAACCTTATCACAAAATGTCAGAATCTGCTTATACAAAACTACGTATTTCTGAAGAACGTATCAGACAACAATCCACTGGAATATACTCTTTACAGATAAACAACATTGATCAAAGATTCCATACCTTTCTTCTTTATTAGGAACGTTATCAAAGAGGAAAAAATAGCACACCTGCAGTAAAATCAGCATGTGATTTTTACATTTTGTGCTGGCTAAGATATACAGAACAATTTCAAAAGCTCAGTATCTACTGAAAATAATATCATGCGGAGTCACAATGTACTTTCAATGCTGCTTTAAAACTTTATATAAGAATGGCATCTTCTAGTGCATAAAGTACCATTTCTAAGCAAATACAATGAAATAGTCTCTGTAATCAGCCTAGTTCACTTAAGACTAGCAGAAAAATTGTCTCAAACAAATGCATTCTTACCAAAACTCAAAAGATTTAAGCCTGGTACACACTAGTAGTTTTTTTTTTTTTTTCATTCAACCCAGTGGGCTGAACAGAAAAAAAACTGAAGAGCTTAGGAGGAGCCACTGGACTAAAAATCCAATGTTAGTACAGCGATCTACCCTGCTGAGCTATTGTGTTCTGACAAGGGGACGGCCCACCCGCCAGAACACACAGGTCAGTGCTCTCAGCTAGGAATGCACCAATCCAATATTCGGATTGGATATCGGCGCTGATATGGCCATAATAGCTGGATCGGGGGATCAGTAAAATTAACAGATCCACAGGCTGATCCGGTTTTGCTCTTTACATAGCTTTGAAGGAGCAGAGAACAGCTGTCAAAGAAGAAGAAGAAAAAAAAAGAGCCTCCTGCAAATGCCTGTCAGACCCCGTTCACACTGGGGCGACCTGTCAGGCGACCTGGTCGCCTGACAGGTCGCCTGCCACAGAGAAGCTGTGGACCCGTTCTAATAGGATCGACACAAGTCGCTCCGACTTAGAAAAAGGGTCCGGAGCTTCTTTGGGGCGACCTGGAGCGACCTGCATTGACTTCAATGTTATGAAGTCCGTGCCGGCCGCTCCGAGGTCGCGGTGCGAGCTGCACGGCGCGACCTGTGAGGTCGCCCCGGCAAGTCGGATCGCCCCAGTGTGAACGGGGTCTTCGTCTCCCAGTTAAGTAAACACAATGATTACAATGTATCTTTTCATTCCATCTGCCGGAGGAGGGAAGTTTAACCTCTTAAATGCACAATTGTTATAGGGTATCTGCCGATACCGATCCGGAAGTATTATTTTGTTATAAGCTCACAAAACAGTACTTCCGGATCGGACTCGGGATCGGCGATTTCACAAAGCAAAAGATCGGCATCGGGATCGGCACCAAAAAAGTCGGATCGGTGCATCCCTACTCTCAGCCATTGGCTGCCAGCACTGATCGGGTGCTGATTGGCAGACCTTTTTCGGTCAAGCCACTTTGACAGAAGCCGGCCAATGTTCGGCCCCTGCATACGAGGCTTTACACTAGCTTCACACGTTTAGCTAACCTTAACTAATTCAAGAGTGCTTCTGCCCTACCCAAACCCAGTGTACAATTACAAATAGTTGAGGGTCCAGACCCTGTCATACAGTCCCTTCTTAGATGATTTAGTGCAGTGTTTCTCAACCTTTTTTCACTGAAGGCATCCTTTAAAACTATAGACAATCCCAAGGCACCCCATTCTAAAATGTAAAAAAATATTCTAAAAGTGTTTGTAAACCCACTCTTGTAACTTTTACCTATAGGTAAGCCTTTAATAAGGCTTACCTATAGGTACTATAAATATCTCCTAAACATGCACCGTTCAGGAGATATTTACATTTCATGCAGCTGACAATGTCATTGGCGCATGCGGTCTGAAGGAACGGCCACCTGTGCCATTTCTTCAGAGCCCTGTTCCGTGAACGGCGGCTCCAGCACGCATGAGTGGGAGTGATGTCATCGCGCCTCTGGCCAATCAGATGGACGGAGGATGCGAACCAGGAAGCAGAACGGCCGAACATGTCGGCCATGTCACTGGTGAGCGGGCGGCACTGCGGAGGCTTCGTTCTAAAATAAGTATTTCATAATGAGCTAGTATACAGTGCATACTAGCTCCTTATCCCTTTGTCTTTCATGTTTTGCTTTTTTTTCTGAGGTTTACAACCTCTGATATGCTTCTCTGTGATCAATTTTTCAGGGAAATTGTGACAAATTGTCAAATTGCCACTCGTATAATCCGCAAAACTATGGGCATAAAAAGATACAGTATATTTATTATACATGTCCTGCGACATTCTGATCAGCAAATAGTGTCACATTAACAGACGCAACAGCTGTGACTTTATTAATATACTGTATATCCTTCATTTAGAAGAAAGCAAAACTACGTTGAACACATCCAGTCCTGCACCATCGCCCCAATGAAAATGTATCAAAAATTGGTAAAGAGAAGGGGGCTATTCCGGTGCTGGATAATCCCACTAACAGTGACACCATCAACACAATTTATGTAAAAGCATTTATTTTATTCATAACAAAAGATAAAATACCACACAAAGTAACAGTACAGTGAAAATTACATAAATAACAAATGACCTCTTCCTCAAACCAACCCCAAACCTGGCCTCATACTTAGACGCATGGTACATGTGTACCCAGGTATATACAGGAGGTCAGGGTAATCCGATGCATTTCGCCTATATGGCTTCCTCAGGGATATTGGGTGAAGAGGACTCACAGTGTCAGTTTAACAGTAAATGTCATTCCACAGAGTAAAAATGGGAATATATATAAGACTAAATTCCTCAAGCATAGATTGCTGATGTGTTAGATCTGCCCGCAGTATCCAAAACTGTCATGGGGACATAAAACGCTACTCCACCACGTGAGAGGGGAGGGGAAGGAGCATTACCAGAGAAATCCTAGTGACCAACTTCATATAAGGGGGAGCATAACCAAACGCCTCATAAGATGTAATTACATAGTTACATAGTTACATAGTAGGTGAGGTTGAATATAGACAATAGTCCATCCAGTTCAACCTGTGTAGGTGTGTGTGGCCGTAATCATCTCTCATACCCCTGAATGTTTTTCTCCTTGAGATGTACGTCTAAGAGTCTTTTGAAAGCCACCATAATTCCTGCAGAAACCACCCCTTGTGGTAGAGAATTCCACAATCTTGTAGCCCTAACAGTAAAGAACCCCCCACGTTGCCTGAGGTTAAAATGCTTCTCCTCCAATCGCATTGTATGCTCCCGAGTCCTCATGCAATCCTTTCGACTAAATAGCTTTTTTTTTTATGCTGAGATCACCATTGAGATATTTATAAATTGCTATCATGTCCCCTCTCAGGCGTCTCTTCTATAGGGAGAATAAATCAAGCGATTGCAGACGCTCTTTATAATTAAGGTCCTCTAATCCCATAATTAGTTTAGTTGCCCTTCTCTGGACTCTCTCCATAATGGTAGTTCCTCAAAGGTAGTGCTCCTTCCTATTTGGTTATGCTTCCCCTTATATGAAGTTGTTCACTGGGATTTCTCTGGTAGTTCTCCTTCCCCTCCCCTCTCAAGTGGTGGAGTAGAGTTTTGAGCCCCCATGACAGTTTTGGATACTGCGGGCAGATGTAACACATGAGCAATCTATGCTTAAAGAATTTGCTCTTATATATTCCCGTTTTTACTCTATGGAATCACATTTACTGTTAAACTTATACTGTGAGTCCTCTTTACCCAATATCCCTGAGGAAGCCATATAGGTGAAATGCATCGGATTACCCTGACCTCCTGTATATAGTTGGGTACACGTGTACCGTGATTATGAGTACAGGCCAGGTTTGGGGTTGGGGCCAAGTATGAGGCCAGGTTTGGGGTTGGTTTGAGGAAGAGGTCATTTGTTATTTAGGTAATTTTCACTGTACTGTTACCTTGTGTGGTATTTTATCTTTTGTTATGAATAAAATAAATGCTTTTACATAAATTGTGTTGATGGTGTCACTGTTAGTAGGATTGTCCAGCACTGGAATAGCCCCCTTCTCTTTACCAATTTTTGATATACGTATATCCTTCATTTTGGTAATCTTGAAAGATTATAATAATATATTATTAAACAGCAGTTATATAGTGCCAACATATTGTGCAATGATTTACAAAATAAGGGAAGATAGTACAGTTAAAAAAAAAAATTTAGTATTTCAACTATGCATTTAGCAGTTTTCCTGGGGACTGGTTTTACCTACCAACCAGATTTTTTAATTGCAAAAGGAAACAGGAGAATCCAGAAGAATCCAACACAAATACCGGGGGAACATAAAAACTTCATGCAGATAATATTCTGGGGGAACAAGACCACAGCTCTGCACGGCATAGCTAGTAAAACAAAGATCATTTGCATGTGCTATGAATCCTATTACATTAGAGAAGATTTATTATTACTAATAACAAGAATAGCAATCATAATAATAAGGATATGTGCAGTTAAGCCGCACAGCCGCAAAATACAGCTGAGTTTAGCTGGGGCTCGAAGAAAGTTATTTGTAATGAATATTTATTGGTGTTTCAGCAACATGCCATTATTTCAGATTGTTCCAAATAGAGCTGATCCTTTCATTCTGGGAGAAGCAATTAATCAAAACCTTGCTCAGAGTAAACGGCTGCAAGAATTAAATTTGCTAAAATACAAAATAGATGGGATTTCCATGAATAACCCTGCTTACTCCGCTTCTGATACATTTCCTAAACAAAACAAATGAGTCTTCTCTTATAGCTGTCAGGCAGATGGAGCAAGTTATTTACTTTGGTCCGGGTTTCTGACTTTTCTAAAATTAGCTAAGTCTTTTATTTAGGAAATAGAGGCAATGCTTATAATTGGACTTAGCACATACACTCACCAGACACACCATTATGACCACCCACCATAACCCGATGAGGCATGGTTTCCACCGGACCTCTGAACGTATGCTGTGGTATCTGGCACCAAGCTGTCAGTAGCAGATCCTTTAATTTGCAAGGTGAGGCCTTCATGGATTGGACTTGCTTTTCAAGCACATCCCACAGATGTTCGAATGGCTTGAGATCTGGAGAAATTGGAAGCCAAGTCAACATTTTGAACTCATTGTTGAGTTCCTCAAACCATTAATGAATTCATCAGACCAGGCCGCCTTCTTCCATTGCCCTGTGGTCCTGTTCTGATGCTCACATGCCCATTGTAGGTAATCTAGGCCGTAAATGCATGTCACCATTGACACCCTGATTGGTCTATGGCTCTGTAGCCCCATATGCAATAAATTGTATTGCATTGTGTGTTCTATGACACCTTTCTATCGGAACCAGCTTTAACTGTTTCAGCTTTTTAAACTACAGTAGGTCTTCTAGTGGAATAGACTACACGGGCCAGGCCTTCACTCCCCACATGCATCAATAAACCTTGGCCACCTAAGATCCCGCCACCGGTTCAATGGTTTTCCTTACTCCACTTCCTGCCTAATATATTCCTTCCACTTTCAGATGCAATTGTAACAAACTAATCAATGTTATTCCCTTTACCTGTCAAGTGATAATAACCTTATGGCTGATCAGTGTATATGCCAATGTAAAAGATAGGATTTTATACACCCTGCATGCACTCCAGACAAGCTGAAAGAGAGGACTTCATGGATCGGACTTGCTTTTCCAGCACATCCCACAGATGCTCGACTGGATTGATATCTGGAGAATTTGGAAACCAAGTCAACATCTTGAACTCATTGTTGAGTTCCTCAAACCATTAATGAATTCATCAGACCAGGCCACCTTCTTCCATTGCCCTGTGGTCCTGTTCTAATGCTCGCAGTGTGTAAAACACACAAAATAGAGATCTGCCTTGTTTTACACACTATCGGTGGGTGCTGGCGGACATCCAGTGCCCAGCACCCTCTGATCGGCTTCTTCTGTGATTAATCAGGCGAAAGTGCAGAATCACGTTATATATATATATATATGTGTGTCTAATTAACAAAAGAAAGAGAACACTCTGTTCCAGTCCAGCTCACGGGAAGTGAAAAGGGCAATGCATTTTTTGGCAAGATCAACACATATTTTCTGTTCTTACTGAAAAAAGGTTCTTAACCTGAAAAGTGAAAAATATACAAATGTATATCTCCTATGGATCACAGAAGTACAGTCCGTTCTACTCTCCTGTGACCCATTTTCGGCAGAGAGCGGGCTGAAGTCCACTCTCTGCTGACGTCACAGATGTCGGGCCAGGCACCGCCAGGTGTCGGGATCCGCCAGGTGCCTGGACCATCACCCGAATCAGCCTCTCACCAAGCCGATGAGAGCCTGAGCCAGCCGCTCCCCACCCCTCGCCAACTCCAATGGGCGAGGAGAGGACAGAGCACAGAGCTGCTAACTGACAGGCAGCAGCTCTCTGCTCGGGGAGCTGTTAGAACCAAGCGAACTGTGGTGTTTGATCGCTCTGTTCTTGTAGAGATGCCGGGAGACCGATGCAGCATCGAATCCATGCTGCATCCATCTAGGTGAGTATAACTGGAGAAAAACATTGAATCCCATACTTCTTTTTAACTTTTTTTGTTTATGGGTTAAAGTTGTTTCTACTCTTGCGGCCAAATCAGGATAACACCTATTTTATATGTTACATGTCCTCACTCACATACCATAACTTAAAAAAAAGTTTTTAAAAATTGCAGTTTATCTTTTTTTTTTTTTATGCTGTTCTCTGGACCCTACAACAAGGAGACATCCTACTTAGTTTTCTTGGTTTATTTGCTTATGAGGGGATTGGCAGCTGTGTTGCCATACCTAATCCTGTCTGTACTGTGAAGGCAGATCTTCAATATCAATTGTAATTAGATTTGAACACTATAGGCATGAAAAAGAAAGGAGGCGCAAGCACCTAGTGAATTACCCTTTGACACCTTTATAATGTTTTTTAAAATGCCAAAAACATACTAACAGACATGAAGAGCAGAAATCGCATAGAATGAGTCCACCACAATGTGGAAAAGGACATGTCCCTGTATTAGGACACTTTTCGGGAGGCACGCTCCCTTCCTCAGATTGTGTTTTAAATATTGCCGCTTACCCAACCTTAGATGTGAGGGCTTGTATATTTTTCACTTTTCAGGTTAAGAACCTTTTTTTTCCACAAATTTTTCACTATTTTTGGCATTTTAATAAACATTATAAAGGTGTCCAAGGGCAATGCACTAGGTGCTTGCGCCTTCTTTCTTTTTTATGTCTATAGTCTTTGGAGATCCCCGTCTGAGGAGAGCGAAACACCTATTATTCCCATTTGAGTGAGCGATTGGGATATTCAGTTTTTTGTAGATTCAAACACTGTCTGTCCTAACAAAGGGTTAAAGGCATAGAGGCTCTGCCTTTTTGTTAATGAGGACAGATTTGGGAGAGACTGCCTCTAACATTGTTCAAAAAAACCTTGCAGTCAGCCATGACACCTTCTCCTGAGAAACATCTAAAAGGCAAGGAATGTATATATTTGCTTAAATAATTGTAGGTATGCTGTTTGAATGGGATCACATATTAAACATATAGGTGGGCTTTCTCAAATGTGACTGCAAAAGTGGAAATATGATTTATCATTTAATTCTTATTCTTCTATAACAGCTCTTCTTCACAATTTGGCAGATGGTAATGTAATCTAATCAACACAGATGCACTGATTGCAGCATCACAATGCTTAGTGACAATCATTGTTAATAAGGACACAGTTGTCCGAGACACGTAGGAGTTTTTATCAGCTGGTACCAATACAATAAAATGTCTTTTATAGGATTTTATGGCAGAGTGATGGTCTTTCTGAGTCCTGCTGAGCATGTGTTCCGGCTGATGTCCTACGTGCTTGTCTAGATTTGGTGTGGCAGTAATCTGTTACTGCAGAGATAAACTCATCCAGTTCAACCCACCAGTTAAACCCAGCGTCAACAGACATTTTTTTTTTCCTTCAGAAATGCTTAAGCGACTGAAGCAGATAAAGTGCAGGTCACTGGCACCTGCAATGAATTCTGAATAATTTCATCATTTGTACATCAATGCCCGTTGACAAATCTCCTACACATGTATTCTGGGGTGATGGAAAGTGTTGATGGCAGATGTGCTTTAACCACTTGCCGACCAGTCACGTTGACTGTACTGTGGCAAAGTGGCTCGATTACGTCCAGCGACGTAGACCTATGTCGCTGGACTCCTCCCCCTGTAGGCGGCGCTCGCGCACCGCCGGAGGCGCGCTCCCGCTGTTTTCAGTCACAGCGTGAGTCGGGCCAGGGGAGGAGTGGCGGCGATCGCCGCTGCTCTTCCCCGATCATCGGGGAATCGGCTTTGGAGATCCGCCCGCTTTTGTAGACAAAGCGGGCGGATCTCCTAAGTGACAGGCAGGGTCAGATTCCAGGGTTCAGCATAGCTGAACATGCGACCTGTCCCTGTGTCACTCAGTCACCTCCCCCCACACATGTCAGTAAGCACCAGGCATACATTAACCCCTCCCTCTCCAATAAAATTAACCCCTTCCCTGCCAGTGTCATTTTTACAGCAACAGTGCATATTTATAGCACTGATTACTATAGGATGTATACCCAACTTTTTGCTTGTTTACTATAGGATTGTCACTGGTACACCCAAAAGTGTCAAAATTGTCAGTCAAGGGTCCGATCTGTCCGCCGCAATGTCGCAGTCCCGCAAATAAAATCGCAGATCCCCGCCATTACTTGTTAAAAAAAAAAACACCAAAAATGACAGAAATCTTTCCCTTAGTTAGTAAACGCAATAACTTTTGCGCAAACCAATCAAAATATGCTTATTGTGATTTTTTTTACCAAACATAGGTAGCAGAAAACAAATTGGCCAAAAATTAAAAAAAAATTCGATTTTTATATTTTTTGGGGGGGGAATTTCATATAAAAAAATGTGAAAAATATTGTTATTTTTTCAAAATTTACGCTCTTTTTTTGTTTATAACGCAAAAAGTAAAAATCGCACAGGTGATCAAATACCACCAAAAGAAAGCTCTATTTGTGGGAAAAAAAGGACGTAAATTTCGTTTGCGTCGAAGGACCGCGCAATTGTCCGTTAAAGTCGCACGGTGACGAATCGCAAAAAGTGGCCTGGACGTAAGACAGCAAAATCCTCCGGTGGTAAAGTGGTTAATTAGATTCTGTCTACATTGGCCCTAGTATGTGTATATATGAATGTGAGTTAGGGACCTTAGTTTGTAATCTTTGCGAGGGCACGGCCTAATGTGAATGTACAATACATAAGTAAAGCGATGCGTAAATTGACAGTGCTATATAAGTACCTGTAAATAATAAATACTGAACAGAGGCAACAAAAGCAGATGGTGGCAAAAGAGCAAGACATCACAGGGCTTGCCCTGGGCCAAGTCACTGCTACACCCCGTATTCTTACATCACTGTGAAAAGAATAGTTCCCAGTTATCTCTCTCATTGCATCCTCTGGCTCTGTCACATAGTATTACACACTGATAACACTTCTGAAAGTTTATAGATAATGTAACCTAATGCCAGGTCCCCGCTGACTCTGGAATTTGCAGCTTTATATAATCATTTATACAATCAATATTTTTTTTTTCACTCCAGGGACACAGCAGTCTACTGTGGCATCAATGATTCATGAAAGCCTCAGTGGTAGAGGTCTTTTTGTGCTTATCAGTGAATTTCCATCACTGTCACACACAGAAAGCTGCCAACGCAGCAAGTCCCAGGCCACACACCACCATGCTGCTAATATAATTATATAACTGGTCATTGTGTACAGGGGTTAAAAAGGTTCAGTTCAAAGAAGGGAAAACAATCAAGAAGTAAAAGCCGCTTTCGGTCTACACAACCTATTCATGTTTCATTTCAGACATCCACTGCTTCTGGAAATAAATGAGACCTGGCCCTGACATGCCTATATGATCGGTGGATCTAGAAAGGCTTTGCTATGTGATATGTCTTGAGCTGTGATGGGCAATAGGTAGAAGCCAAGTCCGGAGATGCGGATAAGTGCAAGAAGGTAAGTACAGGAGGACAGAAGGTAGTCATCTACAGATGGTCTCATGGCTTTGCAGAAGAGGATGAAGTCAGTGGGTGATTATTTAAAGGATGGCTTTTAACCACTTAAGCCCCGGAAGATTTTACCCCCTTCCTGACCAGGGCCTATTTTGCGATTCGGCACTGCGTGACTTTAACGGACAATTGCGCGGTCGCGCAACGCTGTACCCAAACGAATTTGACGTCCTTTTTTTCCCACAAACATAGCTTTATTTTGGTGGTATTTGATCACCTGTGCAATTTTTTGATCATGCGCTATAAACAAAAAAAGAGCGTCAATTTTGCAAAAATAGCAATATTTTTCAAATTTTTTTATATGAAATTCCCCCCAAAAAAATGTAAAAATCAAAATTTTTTAACATTTTAGGCCAATTTGTTTTATGCTACATATTTTTGATAAAAAAAATTGCAAAAAGTGTATTTTGATTGGTGAGGGCTGACTGCCGTCGTATATAGTCGGGCGGCAGTCGGCAAGTGGTTAAGGGATCCAAGAGTAAAACAGTAGTCAGTAGTATACCAAGGATACAATAGACTTTTAGGCGTTCGGGTTGGAACGAGACTCTCTAACAAGGGATCTTAATCGGGGAAGGGCTGGGCAGTGGAAGCCTGTGATGATATTTTGGAGGTACTAGAATAGCGGTTGGGAGGGAGCGAGGAGCTGGGCTCGTGGAATGTCAGGGGGTTTGCGATTTGTGTGGCTGGTTGAGGCAATATTCTTAGTTTCCCAAGAGTGCCGGTGGCCGCGGCCATGAGGTACCAATTGGAGTAATGGAAAGGGGTCAGATGGGTCAAAATCTCTTCAGCTGAGAAGGTGAATTCCATGTAGTGACGCCATCTAGAGATGAATCGCTTCACTGGTTTGGATTGCTGGGCAATTGCGTCCGTCTTCTCTAGAATAAACAGTTGTAAGAGCGATTGTCTGACAGACTCGATACGTGGAGGGGAGGGCTGGATCCAGCTAATGACTCTACCCGTGGTTAGAAGGCAGATGTGGGCCCAATCTTTTTCAAGATTTTTTGCTTTTCTTTCACCTGTCCAGATAGCAAACAATTGTGCTGTAAGTTTGAAAATGACTTGCTAATCTATTGCTAGACTTGCCAAGCTTCACACGTTTGTTGCACAATTGCAGCAAGTCTGCATTGCATGACTCCAGATCAACTTTCTTTGCAAACATTCTGCAAGTCTGCTGCAAGTCTGGTTCAGTTCTGTTGTGCAATAGTCATCCCACCACAGGGGTCACTGTGGTTGAAGTTCCATGCTGTAGACTTGCAGAGCTCTTGCTGTAGACTCACCACTCTTGCTAGAGACTTGCCATGCAAAGTTGCTACAAATTGGAAAAGTGTCAACTGGAACTTGTGCTTTAAATGCTCTGCAAGTGCACAACTTGCCAGTGAAAATGTGTAACAAGTTAACAGACATACAATTCCACACTGCCACAAATTTGTGGCAAGTTATCCTTGCAATCTGGGTGGTATTCCTGTGTTTTCCTGGGTGGAATTCCTTGCCCCTGGGTAGCAACGTCACTCCTCCACTGTGGTTATGGAGGGAGCCATGGTTCTTACCCTAGGACTACAGACAAGTCTGTATCTTTTCATATCCATTACATGGGTGGCAAGGCAATCAGTGGTTTACATAGGATTTAGCTATCTTATGTAAACTACCGATTCCCAGATAGCAAGCAATTGAGCTGCAAGTTTGAAAATGACTTACTAAGCTATTGCTAGACTTGCCTGGCTTCACAAGTTTGCTGCACAATTGCAACAAGTCCACATTGCATGACTCCTGATCAGCTTTGTTTGCAGACATTCTGCAAGTCTCCTGCAAGTTCTGGTTCAGTTATATTGTGCAATAGTCATCCCAATACAGGGGTCACTGTGACTTGTAGAATTTTTGCTGTAGAATCACCACTGCAATTTGCTCTTGATAGAGACTTGCCACGCACTTTTGCTACAAATTGGAAAAATGTCAACTGGAATAAAAGGATGCCATATAGTTTGATGGAAATTAAAATGATCAACCTACAGAGGGCTGAATTCAGAGACACCTCGAAAATCTAATTTAAAAAATGATGCAGCAGTCCATTTTGCTGAAATTTCATTGCAGCAACTCAAAGGTACTCAGTATTTCTTATAGCCCCAACTTTCTTGTATGCATTCCTGACAGCGTCAGGGCATGCTCCTAATGAGACGAAGGATGGTGTCCTGGGGTATTTCCTCCAAGATCTGGACCAGGATATCACTGAGCTCCTAAATATACTGAGGTGCAACCTGGCGGCGTCAGATGGACCAAAACATAATGTCCCAGAGGTGTTCTATTGGATTTAGGTTAGGCAAGCAAGGGGGCCATTCATTGGTAAAAAATTCCTTCATCCTCCAGGAACTGGTTGCATACTCTTGCCACATGAGGCCGAGCATTATCATGCACCAGGAGGAACCCAGGACCCACTGCACCAGCATAGGGTCTGACAATGGATCCAAGGATTTCATTGTGATACATAATGGCAGTCAGGGTGCCATTGTCTAGCCTGTAGAGGTCTGTGCGTCCCTCCATGGATAAGCCTCCCCAGACCATCACTGACCCACCACCAAGTTGGTCATGCTGAACCATGTTACCGGCAGCATAACACTCTCCACTGCTTCTCCAAACCCTTTCATGTCTGTCACATGTGCTCAGTGTGAACCTGCTCACATCTGTGAAAAGCACAGGGCGCCAGTGGTGGACCTGACAATTCTGGTGTTCAATGGCAAATGCCAATCGAGTTTACCAGGCAGTGAATTCAGGGCACACTAGAGGACATTGGGCCTTCAAGCCACCCTCATGAAGTCTATTTCTGATTGTTTGGTCAGAGACATTCACACCAGTGACCTGCTGGATGTCATTTTGTAGGGAAAAAATGTCAGTGGCCTCCACCTGTAAAACTATTCCTGTTTTGGAGGTTGTCTCATTGTTGCCCATCTAGTGTATCAAAGCAGCTGAAACTGATTAACAACCCCCTCTGCTACCTCACTGACTAGATCAATATCCCAGGAGTTTACTTGACTTGATTAAAAAGTGTTTCTTTATTTTTTTTTGAGCAGTGTATATTATTATTCAAAAAGAAAATTAATTCAGCCACCACATCCAAGAACTGTAAGCTGCAACTGCATTTTTGTTCCTGGGTTCATTTATCTTTTAAAGTGGAACTAAACCTAACATTTAGAGAAATGCGAGCAGAAAGATTTTTATTGCAGAAGAGATATGCTATGTTTCTTCTACAAAAATATAAACAGTTTTCTACTAAATGGACAATGACCTATGCATGCGCAGCTCAGGGTGCATTCCCAGCACACTTCAGCTGTGCCAGAATGACTGACTCACATGGGCATGTGTAAAATGACGTCATCTCCCGTTGGACCATCAAGAGGCCAAAAACCCAGCACCCAGGGTAAAGATGACAGTGGCCAGTGAGGGATGTAACCGCGACATGGCTGGCAGGTGGAGGTGAGTATTCTGGGGATCATACAAAACAACATACAGCGGGTAAAATAAGTATTGAACATGTCACCGCTTTTCTAGGTAAATACACTGTATGTCTAAAGGTGCTATTGACATGAAATGTCAGTAACAACCCATGCAATCCATACATACAAAGAAAGCAACACAAATAAATACGTTTAGAAATTAAGTTATGTGTTCTAGCAGCTTTATTGTTTTTCTTGAAAACCAATTGAGAGCTTCCTTGGCTTTGTGTTGGGATCATTGTTTTGCTGAAATGTCCACCTTCATTTCATCTTCATCACCTTGGTAGATGGCAGCAGATATTTATCAAGAATCTCTTGGTACGTTTTTCCATTCATCCTTCCTTTAATGATATGAAGCTTCCCAGTACCGTATGCTTAAAAACAACCCCACAAAATGATGTTCCCACCTCCAAACATCACTGTTGCTATGGGGGTGATTTTGGGGTAATATGCAGTGCCATTTGATTTCCAAACATGGTATGTATTATGGCATCCAAAGAGTACAATTTTGGTCTCATCTGACCAGACTATATTCTCCCAGGATTTCACAGGCTTGTCTAAATTTTGTGCAGTAAACTTTAGGCGAGCTTTAACCAGCTTTTTCTTCAGCAATGGAGTCTTGTGTAGTGAGCGTGCATACAGGCCATGGCGGTTGAGTACATTACTACATGCTAATTCCAGGTCTTTCTGAAGCTCTCCTTGGCTCTTGGACAACACTTGTGATAATTCTTTTACTCCAGAAATTTTGCGAGGAGCACCCGGTCATGGCTCGTTTATGGTGAAATTATGTTCTTTCCACTTTCAGATTATTGCCCAAACAGTGCTCACTGGAACATTTATAAGTTTAGAAATCCTGTAATCAATGTCATCATTATGTTTTGCAACAATAAGGTTGCAAAGGTCCTGAGAGAGCTCTTTGCTTTTACCCATCATGAGATTTTTCTTGTGTGACATTTTAGCAATGAGACACCTTTTTATAGGCCATCAGTTGAGACGAGACTGAACCAACTGATATGAATTTGCACTGACAAGGGGCAGGATTGCTTTCTAATTACCGTATTTATCGGCGTATAACACGCACTTTTTCCTCCTAAAAATGGAGGAAAAAGCAGCAGTGCGTGTTATACGCCGATATTAAAAAAAAAAGTGCCAGGAAACATCGCCGAGAGCAGAAGGGGCGGGCCGGGCAGAGGAGAAGGAATGATGAGCTGTCATTAGAGCAGAAGGGGGCGGGTCGGGCCGAGGAGAAGGAAGGACTAGCTATCATTAGAGCAGAAGGGGGCGGGCCTGGCCGAGGAGAAGAGAGAACGAGCGAGCGCAGTCATTGGAAGTCCCGCCTATGACAGACGTCACACGTCTCGGCAGAGGAGGCGGGACTTCCGATGACTGCGCTCGCTCGTTCTCTCTTCTCCTCGGCCCGGACCGCCCCTTCTGCTCTCGGCGCTGCTTCCCGCCCATTTTTAAAACCTATTCGGACTGTTCCAATGGCGCTTGCGAGGCTGCATATTTGAACACTGCGCTTGCGAGGCTGCATATATGGACCCTGCATATATGGACCCTGCATGTATGGACCCTGCATTTATGGACCCTGCATGTATGGACCCTGCATTTATGGACCCTGCATGTATGGACACTGCTGATAGGCTGCATATATGGACACTGCATGTATGGACACTGCTGATGGCCTGCATATATGGACACTGCATGTATGGACACTGCTGATGGCCTGCATATATGGACACTGCATGTATGGACACTGCTGATGGCCTGCATATATGGACACTGCATGTATGGACACTGCTGATAGGCTACATATATGGACACTGCATGTATGGACACTGCTTATGGGCTGCATATATGGACACTGCTGATGAAGATGCATTGCTGGACACTGCTGATGAGGATGCATTCATGGGCACTGGTGAGATGTCATTTGATTTAAAAAAAAAATGTTCTGAGTTCAAAGCTGTTTATTTTAAATTTAAGCTTTTTTCCCTGAAATTTCTCTCCAAATATTGAGGTGCGTGTTATACGCCGGCGCGTGTTATACGCCGATAAATATGGTACTTTGTTTTCAATACTTTTTTCCCTGTGTTATTCAATTTTATTACACATAACCTAATTTCTGAAGTTATTTTTTGGTTTCATAGTATATATTTATATATAAATATATATATTAGTTGTTGCTTTCATAGTGTATATATAGATGGGTTGTTACCGACATGTGGTGAAAATTTCACGTTAATAGCACCGTTAGAAATATATTTACCTAGAAAAATGGTGACATGTTCAATACTTATTTTAACTACTTTATACTTGAAAAAGCAAGTCCACCCAAAAAGTCCCAAAGTGATATGTAAATGCATAAACTTGTGAGATCCATCACTTAAAAGTTTTCCTCGCCATCCACAGTGCTGGCACCAACATATCTTCACGCCTACTGGAGCCTAAGAACACATTTAAAAGAGGTCCAGAATCACTTGCAATCTATCATCAGACCAGATAATTTAAAGTCTTTCATGGCAGGTTGGATGATGAGCCCACAGCTGAACATTAAATGGTATGAAGATCGATCTCAAGCACAGAGAAGGAGAGGAGGAAGCCACATAGTGTAGTATACTCTGAAAAACTTTATTAAAAAAGCAATTTACATGCTCACAGAAGAGACAGATAGACATTAGTTATATAGTTACATAGTTACATAGTAGGTGAGGTTGAATAAAGACAAAAGTCCATCCAGTTCAACCTGTGTAGGTGTGTGTGGCCGTAATAATCTTGCATACCCCTAAATGTTCTGATTCTTGAGATGTATGTCTAAGAGTCTTTTGAAAGTCACCATACTTCCCGCAGAAACCACCTCTTGTGGTAGAGAATTCCACAATCTTGTAGCCCTAACAGTAAAGAACCCCCCTCGTTGCCTGAGGTTAAAACGCTTCTCCTCTAATCGCATTGTATGCCCTCTTGTCCTCATGGAATCCTTCTGACTGAATAGCTTTTTTCTATGCTGAGATCACCATTGAGATATTTATAAAGTGCTATCATGTCCCCCCTCAGGCGTCTCTTCTCCAGGGAGAATAAATCAAGCGATTGCAGACGCTCTTCATAATTAAGGTCATCCAATCCCCAAATTAGTTTAGTTGCCCTTCTCTGGACTTTCTCAAGCTCCAACATATCCCTCCTGAGGACCGGCGACCAGAACTGGACAGAGTACTCCAGATGTGGTCGGACCAGAGTTTTATTAAGTGGTAGGATTATAGTTTTATCTCTGGAATACATCCCTTTCTTTATGCATGCTAATATTCTGCCCGCTTTGGCAGCTGCCGCTTGACATTGCATGCTATTGCTTAGTCTATCCTCTACCAGGACTTCCAGATCTTTCTATACTTTTGATTCCCCCAAAGGTTCCCCCCCCCCCTAAAGTGTATTGTGCTTTTATGCTTTTAGTCCCCAAGTGCAAAACCTTACACTTCTCCAAATTAAACCTCATTTGCCAAGTCGTTGCCCACTCCGTTATTTTGTCCAGGTCATTCTGTAGGATATCTTCTTCATGCTGTGCAGTTATTGCCCTGCCCAATTTTGTGTCATCTGCAAAAACTGATATCAAACTAATGATCCCGTCCTCAATGCTGTTTATGACTAAATTGAACAAGGTTGGTCCCAGGACTGAGCCTTGGGGGACCCCACTTACCACCTCAGACCAGTCTGAGTACGCGTTATTTATTACCACCCTTTGGACGTGCCCTTTTAGCCAGTTCCGTATCCAAGAGCAGACCTTGCGGTCGATGCCTGCAGACCTTATTTTATAAATTAAGCGCTTGTGGGGAACTGTATCAAACGCCTTAGCGAAATCCAGGTACACCACATCCACTGGTCTCCCCCTATCTAGCTCACATCTCACCTCCTCGTAGAATGTTAAGAGATTGGTTTGAAAAGAACGCCCATTTGTAAACCCGTGCTGGTTACTGCTGATGATGTTGTTGTCTTTAGCAAACTCTACGATATAGTCCCTTATCATCCCCCTCCAGAAGTTTACATACTATCGATGACAAAGAACACAGCTAATGCCACCCGACCAAGTCCACATGATGTCACCGCGTGGCCCTGCCCTGGTGTGTTTCGTTCCACATAAAGTTTTGGAGGATTGCCGGAAACATTCCCGAAGAACTGTGGAACAAAACCCGTTGTTTTGTATAATTCATATTAATACAAAAGCACAACACATTGCTGGTATATCTTATTTTGATATCAAAGTATTTAGATATCTGGGAGTGCTGTTGATGGTGTTATTGTCGCATTTATTTATTTTGCACAGATCTTTTTTTCATTTTTGCACTTAGCGCAGTTTTTTTTTCTTTATTTGAGTATACTGAGATATTTAGTCCTGCTTTAACTGCCAGGTAACATACAAAGAAAAAAGCTATTGAGTAAAGACACTGCTTTCCCCAAAGAGGCTACTTGAACCCTGGTAAGGCTAGCAGATGTTTGCAGAAAAACGCAGGTCTCTGCATATAGCGTGAACAAGGGATGCCAGGGATGTGTTCATTTACTCGGGCTCATCACTTGTCTTCACTAAGGCTGGCCATATATTATACAATTATCTTGCACAATGTTCCTTTATATTTACCAAAACCACACCAAAGGAGGTCATATCCAAACACTTTCAATTTATATGTAATAAGGCAGGCCCTTGCACTTAGAGTGTATGCATATTTGCATATTTTAATAGGCCCTTGCACTACATAGTTGAAGGTAAATGTAAAGGAAATGAAATAAGAAAATTGTAGAATGTATGGCCAGGTTTACACTTTTTGCTGTCAGTGCTTCTGAATCGTGGCTACAATAGGAGATATTACAGGGTAGAATGAATTGTTGAGAAAGGCATAAAGGAAATTAATGCAGATGGGGGATCTCTGAAAGAATTCTAGGGTATTTATGGGGATTAAACATACACAGAATTTTAAAGAAACTGGGTCAAACAATCGAAAAAAAACTAGAAGCATGTATGTTTTTTTTTTTTTTTACGATTAGTTCCACTTTAAACCTATGTCTGAATAGACACAGAATATATAACTAAACATGCAAAAGACTGATGCTATGTTATGGTACTGCTACATTGTATTTGGTAGCATATGGATGGTTGACATTCACAGACATGTATGTTCTACTTCCCAAAATCGTAGAGTTTCTAGGTAGCAGAAACACATAACTTTTATGACATTATTCATACAATCTCATATAGAATGGAAAATATTTTGTGCAACCTGATTCTGAGAGAGAAGGTACAGTGAGCAAAACTGCAGATAGAAGGCTGCAGATAACAATGCAAGTACTGTAGGTCGTTTGTAACTTAATTTAGGTCTTTTTACAGCTTCACTTACTTAAAGTGTCGGTAAATCCATAATATAATTTTTTGTAAACCATTTTTATATATCTGGTGATCCTGCCAAATCTACGCACTTCCTTGCTGGATACGGCAACACTCTTGCCCAGGGGTCTCTAAACTTTCTAAGCAAAGAGCCAGTTTACTGTCCTTCAGGCTTTATTTAGGGGTGTCAGATTGTGTGAAGTGGGAGTAGAAAATGCTCCGACATCAGTGCCCCTTCATGGGTTTTAATGGGAAGAATAGTGCGCTATTGTTGATATAGTTGAGAATAAGAATAGTGCTCCATCATTGGTGTTAGTTCGTTGGAATAGTGCCCCAAGGGCCAGATAAAGGAAAGTGAATGGCCACACCTGGCCCCCGGGCCATAGTTTGGAGACCACTGCTCTGGTCCATGCAGCACTTGGCTCCAGTGTTGTCCTTTCTGCATCTTATATTACTGCCCCCCACTCTTAGTTCTTGGAGAAATGGAGGATAGTAGTCAAATGACCATTATTAAACCTTGTGAGAAAAGTTATTTTTAGCCATTTTGAATGTAAAACTTTTAACGGACTGTAAATGGTGGATATAGATTGGCAGTGTCTGGGTTTAGGACTGCTTTAACAACACAGGATGCTATAAATAGGAAGATCCAATTAGGAAATGGCTCAGTAAGCAGTCTTATCCATGATACAACCTTTGCTATAAAACAGAGCAAAAGCATGATAGAAAAATGTTCTCATCTCTATTTAGTAAGAAAACAGCACAAGTACATATTTAATGAAAACCTTACTCAAATCCCCATTTAGAGAAAACATCAAAGAATATTTTTAAGTACTACATGGGAATTGTATCCGCACATCTACAAATGCATTAGTGGATGTCAAGGCTCTTATAACACACAGAGCAATTCTTTAACATACCACTATCTTCCATTCCACATGCACAGGAGAATAAATGAAGATGAGATGCTTTGCATATTTTTAATGCTTTCTTCATTTTATCTAAACTCTTGAACTGGATCTACAGCAAAATAATATCCATCAGCCCTCCCAATCATACACACACATTTTAGGTTCGTAACAGAAGTCCCCAAATACTTAGTGCATATTGGGTGTTGGTCCTCAAAGGTGTACAAAGAAAGGAGGAAGCCAAGCTCCAAAGGGTCCACCAGAAAAAGGAGAGGCGGAAGAGCCCTTATAGTGTAGTATATGGATGGTATTAGTAGGAAGTATATAAGGTGAGAGTAGGCAAGAAAGGAAAACACCTACATTTGGTGAGGCTGCAAATGGAGGAATAATATGGTAGATAAAACCTTCTTAAATAACATGGGGAGAATATCCCTAGGTCTTCATTGGGGACATTAGGAGGGTGATTGGCTGGTTTATAAAGGAAGAAAAATCCCATTGACTGTTCTAACAACAGAGACGCCTGTGGTGTTTAAGTTAGGAATGGGTCAAATTCATAATTTTATATTTGGACATGACATTTATTGATTGCTTAACACCACAGACACATCCTGTAGGTAAAATATGCCACTTCCCCAGGTGCATCACATCTCTGCTGTTCAACACCAAGAAACCCAGCAAGGGGAGAACTCCTTCTGAGAACACCACTAAAGTGCCATATTTTAGTTAACCAATGCATCTTTATTTTTAAGCAATCAATTTATTTAATGTTCGGATTAAACGGATGACTTCAACCAATTCCTAAACATCAGCACAAGCCACCACAAGTGCCTCTGCCATTCGAACAGTCAACGGGACTTCTCCTCCTATGTAAAGCTTATCCTCCTTGTAAATCTTCCCAAATACATAATACACAGTGACCAGAATGCCAAGGTGATGGTCACGTGATCTTACCTGAAAGAACCTAGGGACATTGCATTTGGGAAATGCCAGCCAACCAATCTGCAGTACTGAACTCTTATGTTTCTGTTTGGCACCGATCACATGTCCAATGCCTAGGTTCAGTGGAGCAGAGCTGTATTTTCAGCAAGGTGCAAGACAGGTAAGGATGACAGATCAATGGGCTTGGGGGCAGGGGGTTATTTCACTGTAGGTTCACTTTAAAGGTGCAGACTATTCAATGGCATAATTTGGGCTTCCATATATGCACAACATCTACCACATTAACTAATACTGTAGATAGTAAGCTATTACGTAGCTCCCAACTTTTCCTGATTTCGAGGTCCTGTCCCTGATTTGAAACAAAGTCCCTCTGTTCCTCTTTCCTCCTCATTTGTATCTCATTTTGGTCTGATATATATAGCTGTAAATAAAATGCACTTTTTATCTTTCAGAAAGTGTTTCCCAGTGCAAAACCTTTCATTAAATTTCTAAATTGCTGCATTTGTAAATTTCAAAAGCCAGTTTAAAGGGATAGCAGTGGTAAAAAAAAATAAAATAAAAACTTGTGGGTTCAACTAATCATTTTTTTTTAAATAATTCTCCTTTAAGGGGGTGTAGCAGGGGGTGTGTCCTATGTCTACATACTTTTGCTAATAGGTGTCCCATGTTCCCATCTCAAAAAGTTGGGAAGTATGCTATTATCCCATGCTCATTCCTAGTGCCATGCTGCCAGGTCATGCCATTACTACACCAATCCCCCCACCACATTGATTTGGGAAAGGAATGTAAGCAGTGCAAGAATACTGGAGCAATGGAGCAATCACGGGAGGTATTTTAACATCACCTTCTCTCAAATCAATGATTTCAGTAGTAAATATGGGCTTAGTTTATGAAAATCTGTGGAAGAAAATTGTTTCAGTCTATCTGGGTTGTCCCACTAATATGCAAAAAGGAGTATTGCAAAAGGTGGGCCTTATTTATATCTTCTTTTGAACCATCTGCACTGCTTTATAGCAAAAAAAAAAAAAATCTTAGTAAACCAATATAATATTATCTGATCATTCACTTGGCTTTAGAGGGCCGAACAGTAACTAATAAAGAAGCACTATGTATCTTGAAACTATACCCTTAACAAAATCCTACAGCAATTTCAGAGAAACAACATTTATGCAGGTTTCAATGCATGTTACCAAGCTTGTGAAAGCATAATGGCCACAAATGATGCATTTTAGAGACAACCAATTCATTTCTACGGAACCCCCAATGTCTGTCAATGAAGTAAATATGTTCCTCACCCATCGATACGCTGAGATGTGTAGACGTGACCTAACATGCCTTGCTTTGGAAAACATAGGACAGGTACAGCAGTTTTTTTTTTATTGCATTGGGCCCATCGGAAATTAGAGGGCCAAGGCAAAGTAACGCATGTTACTACACAAGTCAACATGCATTTAAATCAGGGGTCTTCAAACTATGGCCCTCCAGATGTTCAAGAACTACAATTCCCATCATGCCTAGTCATGTCTGTGAATGTCAGAGTTTTACAATTCCTCATGGGATCTGTAGTTCTGCACCAGCTGGAGGGCCATAGTTTGAGGATCCCTGATTTAAATGCTTGCGCCTAGGTTAAAATGGGCCCACATGGCTCTAACAATCACCAGTGAAGAATGTATTCTTTTTTGTATGACTTATACCCACCAGTACTTTCTTCCTCTTCTGCACACCATTATTGGCAGGTCTGTGTCAAAAAAAAAATATATGAAAACTTGAATTCTTTGCTTCCCTTCCAACATAAGTGGGCCTGTCCACGCAATTAGTAAGTAGATGCAGCACCAATAGGTAATGACCATGTAACAAAGATGCTGAGGTCTGAGGATACCAGAATTTGCACAATTCCCTTGCTTGCTCAGTAGTGTACTGTAAATCAGATACCAATAACTAGTATTGTGGTATCAGGTTTGCCAGGGGGGGACCAATTGCCCCTTCAGGCTTTGGGTTGATCTCAGGAAGCACATACAATATTTGAGTTTGTTATATTTCCACATACAGAATTTACAGCATGGTAACACAAATGTATATTTCACAGAATGCGTTTTTTCTTCTTTAAAACTCCAGCTTCTCTAAGCTACTATAGATTACTATTGTGAATTCAGTTGTGTCTAATTGGCTCCTGTCCTATGATTTGCAATAACTAGCATGAAAGTCTCGTGTTATAAGCAGACATTCGGCATTGCAGTAGGCCAAACTGTGGCTCATTAGCTATACTGCCAAGCAATTCATCCAGAGACAAAGAGAGAAACGACAAGCAGTTATTCCTGAGGTTTATTCATTAGTGAATATTGTGTTGTGTCTGTAAACATTCGTTTGAAGAAAAAAAAACACACACACCTATAAATAAGTGGTGGACGTTCCTCATTCAACATTCAATCCAATAATAAGGCCTAAGATGTTCATCTTAAAGCAAAACCACACTCAAAAGGTAAAGTCCTATTGGTTTTCTCCCTCCCCCAGCCTATAACTATGTTACAGTTTTTTTTTGGGGGGGGGGAGTACCAGTTTTTATTGGTAACCACTCCCACTTACACAATCCTCGCCTATGCTAGGATCCCTTCTTCGCCCCATCCCGCCGGAAAACGTCACATGTCCCAGGAGGCTGCAGGACCATTCACATAGCGCACAGTGAGCATGTGCATGCATAATGAAAAGTCGATATTGGTTCCTCAGGAAGCCACAGCCAGCTCCTGTATCAAGGATGGCAGCACCATGAAACCACAGCAGTAAGAAGAACCAGCTGCAGGAAGACAGAGCTGAACCCCAGGCACTGGTAAGTACCTGGTTTTTAAGTCAGCAGCTTTAGTATTTGTAACATGAAGGTAAAAAAAACCTTCAGCCTTTACAACCACTTTAACCGCTTGCCGACCGCCGCACGACTATTTACGGCGGCGGTCAGCCCCTCACAGTAGGGCTACGTCGCTAGCCCTTGAGGGTCTAGGGAGCGAGCGCGCGGTCACGGACCCCCCCCCCCCCCGCACCTGTACCCGGCGGACCCGATGTTCGCCGGTTACTCGCGATCGTCCGTTAGAGCAGGAGAAAGGCAGGCGGCTAATGTAAACAAGCCGCCTGTCATTCTCCCCTGTTTAAGAATAGTGATCATACGGTTCTACTATGTAGGACCGTTGATTACTGTTCCTACACCTCAAGCCACAGCCAATCACAGTTAGAATCACGCCCCTAGGGACACACTTAACCCCTCCCTCTCAAAAAAGTTAACCCCTTCACTGCCAGTGTCATTTTACAGTAACAGTGCATATGTATAGCACTGATTACTGCAGTAATGTCACTGGTAACCCCAAAAGTGTCAAAAATGTCAGTCTAGGGTCCGATCTGTCTGCCGCAATGTCGCAGTACCGCAAAAAAAATCGCAGATCGCCGCCATTACGCGTTGAAAAAAAACAACAAAAATGACAAAAATCTTTCCCTTAGTTAGTAAACGCAATAACTTTTGCGCAAACCAATCAAAATACGCTTTTTGTGATTTTTTTTTTTACCAATCATATGTAGCATAAAACAAATTGGCCTAAAATGTTAAAAACATTTTGATTTTTACATTTTTTTTGGGAATGTCAAATAAAAAAATGTGAAAATATTGTTATTTTTGCAAAATTGACTCTCTTTTTTTGTTTATAGTGCATAATCAAAAAATTGCACAGGTGATCAAATACCACCAAAAGAAAGCTCTGTTTGTGGGGGAAAAAAGGACGTCAAATTAGTTTAGGTACAGCGTCGCACGACCGCGTAATTGTCCGTTAAGGTCACGCAGTGCCGAATCGCAAAATAGACCCTGGTCAGGAAGGGGGTAAAATCTTCCGGGGCTTAAGTGGTTAAAACCAATATAATGCAGGAGGCAAAATTTCAAGCACAAAAACAAGTTGGAGGCTAATTTCACAAACACAATGTAGGTGTACGCATTTCGCAGAAAAAAACACATGAAGCCTTATAAAGATTTCTGATGGAACTTGTTGCATGGGAGCAGGGCTATTCTACGCATGTCTAACTATAAGGTTGTGCTTATCTAAAACTTTGGTTACTCGCAACGTCCTCAAATATAAGCGGTTTTACCTCTGTTGAACCATTACATGTCCAACAACACCATAAACGTACTACATCATAAGGGCTCTCCCGTTTCTCCTCCTATGCTCTTTTTTGTTGGACATCACCAAGCTATTCACCACCACAGCCCCTCCTAAGAACCATCACCCCATAAATACTGTATCAAACTGAAAGAGTGCAACAAAGGCCAATCTGTTTCACACATTTGTAAACACAGCCAAGAACTGCACAGGTACCGTGATGTTCATGATTGTGTCATCTATGAGAATGCATCTATCTCGTTACAGGTAGCAGATGGTGATCATGGATCATACTTGAACAGAGATGGAGCAGTCTTTCTGTACAGCATTGACGGTGGAACACTGAGACTTCTGTGAGAGGTAATAAATACCGGGAAGTGTTATCCTTAGGCCTCGAAATACAGTGTATGCCCATGCCAGGCTGTGTTTACCTGCACGGGGATGCACAGGTGTTCTCTGCATCCCCAATGCAGGCAGTGCTTATCATGTCAACTGGGTAGCATGAAGAGCTGACCTGGTGCTGGGTGGGTGCCATTATCTCTCGAATATCGTATTAGAGACACAAAAAAACTCCTCTTTGGTTGGGACTATGAAGGCACAACCATAGAAAATAACATCTTATATATAAAAAAAAAATATTTCTACATACAATTTTAACCACTTTACGTCTGCTCACATTGCTGCTACTGCAGCAATGTGGCTCGTTATCGTCCAGCGACATAGACCTACGTCGCTGGACTCCTCCCCTTGTGGGCGGGGCGTGCGCGCCGCCGGAGGCTCGCTCCCGCTGTATTCAGTCACAGCGGGAGTCGGGCCAGGGGAGGAGCAGCGGTGATCGCCGCTGCTCTTCCCCGATCGTTGGGGAATCGAGTGTGGAGGTCCGCCAGCTTGTGTAAACAAAGCGGGTGGATCTCCTAAGTGACAGGCAGTGACAGTTTGCAGGGTTCAGCATAGCTGAACATGCGATCTGTCCCTGTGTCACTCAGTCACCTCCCCCCCCACACACGTCAGTAAGCACCAGGCATACATTAACCCCTCCCTCTCCAATAAAATTAACCCCTTCCCTGCCAGTGTCATTTTTACAGTAACAGTGCATATGTATAGCACTGATTACTGTAGTAATGTCACTGGTACCCCCAAAAGTGTCAAAAATTTCAGTCAAGGGTCCGATCTGTCTGCCGCAATATCACAGTCCCGCAAAAAAAATCGCAGATCGCCGCCATTACTCGTTAAAAAAAAAACACCAAAAATGACAGAAATCTTTCCCTTAGTTAGTAAACGCAATAACGTTTACGCAACCCATTCAAAATACACTTATTTTACCAAAAATATGTAGCAGAAAACAAATTGGCCTAAAATGATAAAAAGTTTTGATTTTTACATTTTTTTGGGGGGGAATTTTTTTGTTTATAGCGCAAAAAATAAAAATCGCACAGGTGATCAAATACCACCAAAAGAAAGCTCTGTTTGTGGGAAAAAAAGGACGTAAATATATTTTGGGTACAGCGTCGCATGACCGCGCAATTGTCAGTTAAACTTCGCACAGTGCCGAATCGCAAAAAGTGGCCTGGACGTAAGACAGCAAAATCCTCTGGTGGTAAAGTGGTTAAAGACATAAATGTAATATTTCTGTCTTTTAAATGTTATGTAGAAATAAAAATGGCAAATTTTTTCTATATAACATGTGAACGAACTAGTCCCAACCAAAGAAGGGCTTGTTGTGTCTCTAATATCACGGCAACTGGGATGCAGTGGGTCCCTGTTGGGGTCAAGCATCAGCACCCATACAGATGTTAAATTGGGAGCAGCCTGCATGGGGATGCATGGAACACCTGTGCATCCCCATGTGGGTAGTACGCCCTTTGTGCCTTGCACATTACTTAGCATGCATGAAAGAATATATCTGATGTTAGATCCACTTTTAATTTCTAATCAGGCCTCGAAAACACAAAATGTCCTGATCGGCTCCTCTGGTTCATATAAGTAGCAATTCAAACATCTTTCATTTTTTAGAAATCAGAAGAAAACACCTTTTCCAAAGCAATAAAGACGTGATGTTTTTCCACTGCAAACAAATTCAGATGAAGATTCAATTGAAGAAGCAAAATGCAAGCAGTAAATGTGATCTAAGTATAACATATCCACAGTGAGGGTAAGATAAATCTTAAACGTTTCAATTACACAAGCTTTGCAATCCCACCTATCAGACTCCCCCTGCAGCACCCCTATAATTTCCAGGTATTTAGCTATTTTGATAAGCAGCAGTTGTATTTCTGTTTTGGAAAGCGGAAAAAATTTACATCTAAAAAAAAAAAAAAGACTGTCAATCTTGCATAAATATTTGCCACTAAATAAAAAAAGTTCCTGTTACATATTTGAAAAAAAAAAATTCTAAGTAATATCTGATTGATTTTATGGTACTGCGCCACAACTCTTTATATCTTTAAGGGTGATCTAGGAAAAGGAAGCAGGGTAGCTGCCCAGGTTAAGACCCTTAACCTTCTCAAAAATGATTAAGGGTCCATTGCCTCTTTGACACTCAGGTGTGTTGGTTAATGCAGGCCTGTTAAAGTGGTTGTACACCTCTGAAACGAAAAAATGAACAGAGCATATCCCTCTATAGTGTGTATTAGCCTCAATCCAAAGCACAAGGTATGCACTAGTCACTTTTGACCGGTTATTCAAATACCACAGAATCTCAGGAGATGGTTCTGCCTCCCTCTCAAGGACACAGAAGGTGTCTATCAGCCTCAGCTGTGCATGATCCCCTATGACAGTGTGTAAGGGGGGTTAGGGTCATTTCCCTACACTCAGATCTCAAATTACACTCAGCTCTCTACTCTGTGCTCTGCAGTGTATGACACAAGATAACCACCCCCTGCCTAGTGCAGTTGAGAAATATCCTTTGATCTGTGTGTTTTAGAAGACTTTAGAGAAGACAGGGCCACAGATAAACAGGTGCAACTTATGTAGGAAGATTTGTTTTATCTCTGTGCATCACTTGAGGCTAGTCACCTCACCAGGTTTATGGAACCAATGTGCATGCCATTACGGAAGTCCAGAACGGAGAAAAAACAGACTTGCAGCATTTTTTCAGATGCACCGCACCACAAAGCAAGGTAGTGTATTCCACATTATGTGATGTGCTGCAAAGAATGTGCCTCATCTCAGCACACTGGAGTGCTATTTAAAATGAACCGCCCCAAAATGTGCTCACAAATAGAACCTGCATTGAAGTGCCTACAGTAACTTTAATTTTCGTGTTGCCGCAACGCACCTCCGAAGCTCATTGTAAATGGGCCCTCAGTTTTAGTGATCAAATGTTACAATTAAAGGAGAAGTAGAACCAAAGCTTTTTTAGCTCTGAAAAGATCCCGACCATATGCTTGGGAATCTTGGGATCTAGACTGGCACCTGGCTCAGCCTCTCAGTGAGCCACTAGGAGCCTGAGCCAGCCGCTCTCGCCCCCTCCACAGCCCAGCGCTTCAGTGAGCGCTGGAGGGGCAGAGCAGAGAGCCAGTGACTGACAGTCATCAGCTCTCTGCAGCCTGCAGACCGAGAGTGAAGCAATCAGCATTGTTTGATCATTCAGTTCTCGATTTTAGAGCTGGCAGGGGACAGATGCATCATTGGAACGATGGTGTGTCCACCTAGGTGATCGACTGATATCGGTTTTGCGTTGCCGATACCGATATTTTGGCCAATGCATATCGGTATCGGCCGATATTTTCGTACATAAAAATGTTTTTTTTTTAATTTTTAGCACTTGACAGGTACTGTTGTGGAGGACCTCAAACCCCTCCTCCGCACTTTAAAGCATTCAAAACGCCAAGTTTGGCTGTTTTGAATGCTGTCATTTTTATTAACTTGGAGCCGAGTCATGACATCACTTCCGGGTTTTACATGGAGACCCGATCAGAGCCGAATGCGGCTTTGATTGGGTCTTCGGCGGCCATGCAGGCTGGTTGCCCGGGTCTCCCGGTAGGAAGAGAGACCCGGGCGAGCCGCAGAAGGCGTCAGGAGGGGGGGATGTCCCCTCCTGCTCCTTGTAATGACAGCCAAGCGGCTTCTCAGCCGCATCGGTTGTCATTACAAGGCAGCCAACCGTCAGCTATGGGTGCCGGTGTAACGTTAAAAAACCCTACCTCGTGAAAATTCCCTACCCTCATCACTTCCTGTTCACATACGCCATAGAACAGCTGAGCAGCTTACCACTGCGCATGCTCACAGCTCCGGAGGGTAGCACCTACGTCATTGTACAGCTGAGCAGCTTACCAGTGCGCATGCTCACAGCTCCGGTGGGTAGGGAATTTTCACGGGGTAGGGTTTTTTAATGTTACACCATATCAGCTGTTGCCGCGGGTACATTAAATCATCTCCACTGCAACATTAAATCATCTCCGCTCCTACCCCTGTGACTTCCCTGATCTCGGCTACTAAATGTAAAAGCGGCGGGTGTATGAAAATATAAATCACGGAGATCTCGGCTCCCTGATTTATATTTTCATAGACCCACCGCCGCTTTTACATTTAGCAGCAGAGATCAAGGAAGTAACTGGGGTAGGAGCGGAGATGATTTAATGTTGCAGCGGAGATGGTTTAATGTACCTGCGGTACCCGTGGCAACAGCTGATGCGGTGTAACGTTAAAAAACCCTACCCCATGAAAATTCCCTACCCTCCTGAGCTATGAGCATGCGCAGTGGTAAGCTGCTCAGCTGTTCGTAGGTGCACAGGAAGTGACGAGGGTAGGGAATTTTCACGGGTAGGGTTTTTTCACGGAACACTGGTACCGGGGTGATGCCTCTAGCTGCAGGCATCACTCTGGTACACATGCACTTTCCCGAAATATCGGCAATATCGGTAACCTCAGGGGCCGATTACGATATATCGGGGAAAGTGCATATCAGCCCCCGATATATATCGGCTTTGCTGATAATCGGTCGATCCCTAATATATGTATATATATATATTTATTTTTTTTCTTTTTTTTTTTCTTTTTTGTGAAACCCATACTTCTCTTTTAAAACTAAACTCCAGGCAAACAGCTAAATACACAACTGAAAGACACGTATGAGAACTGTTTCACCTACCAAACATTTTAAATTGTATCTATGCATACAGTCCTGTGATCCAGACACCTCTCCCAGTCAGCACAGCCAGGTCCTCAACTTCCACCTCAGCAATTCAGCCCTGGTCTTCTGGCTAGGCAATAAAGGAGCCACAATACAATGAGGTCCTTTATCTGCTTACTCACCTCTCCCCTCCTATCAGGATGTTTATCAGAACATGTGCAGCACACCTGAATTTAATTGGCTCCTACTGCATGTCCTGTCCCGGCAAAGACACCAAGAAGCATTATGGATCATGGATTTTCTTGTTGGAAGGGAGGTGGAACAAGCATGTCTTTATCAACTGATTGGGGTTATCTGTGTGAATACCTCCTTGGCAGACCCTCACTCTACACCAGAAAAACTGATGGTAGATCTGCCATGGAAAGTGAATTCTTTAAGAAACCAGCACCAGAGAGCTGCCATATTTGTTCCCATGTTGGATGCTTTCCCTGGCATAGAAGTAGGCATAGACATGTCCCTGGTCCTGACAGATACTGAAATATGTGTTTATTATTACCCTAGACCAGTGATGGCAAACCTTGGCACCCCAGATGTTTTGGAACTACATTTCCCATGATGCTCAACTACACTGCAGAGTGCATGAGCATCATGGGAAATGTAGTTCCAAAACATCTGGGGTGCCAAGGTTCCCCATCAGTGCCCTAGACTGTAAGCTCCTTGAGGGCAGTGACTGATGTGAAAATACAATATAGTGTATATCGATCAACTTGGGTACAAGCAGCCTGCCTGATTCTCTTGCGATTATTGCTAGCGGCTGCTATAGCCGCTAACAATAATCATTGTCTTCTCCTGGCAGGGACAGCTTCCCCCGCCCACCCCCGCCGGTAGAAGACAATCGTTGATTTCCCTGTCAGCACTGTCTATGTTGATGGGGGAATCAAGCACATTCCCCCCGTGTATGGCAGGCTGACTCCATAACAACATGGCTTGACCAGTTTGCTGTGAAGGAACTCAAGTGGCCTGCAGAGAGCCCTGGCCTCAACCTTACTGAACACCTCTAGGATGAATAAGAAAGCTAAGTGCAAGCCAGGCCGTCTCATCCAACATCATTATCAGACCACACAATGTTCTTTTGGCTGAATGGGCACACATTCCCACAGACACAAATATCTTGTGGAAAGCCTTCTCTGAAGTGGGGAGCTTATTAGAGTTGCAAAAGGGGCAAACTTCATATTAATGCCCATTGTTTTGAAATGGTATGTCCAACAAGCTCATGTAGGTGAGATGATCAGGTGCATCAAGATCAAGTACATGCAGCTAAGACCTCTGCTTTGTAATTTATGCTTAAAGTCCCTTTCTAGCTGGATAAAAACCACTTTGTACTATATAAAGGGGGCTCCCTTGCTTGTACGGGGCATATCAACAGATATACAGTATTGTCTGATTTTTTTTCTTTGCTCAGTGCACAGATTGCAAGAAGATTTTATGTGTCTTTTCATCAGATTCTGTGATCATGTGTGGACTTGGAGCGCTGCTGGAGGATAACAGGTGTCCCTACCGGTATTAAGAAAGTGGGAGCAGGCATCAGGCACTAATTCAGAAGTGTGGACTTATGTGGAGTCAGACGCCGCTCAAAACCGACCCAGTGCTTCAGATGTGGATATGGCAGTGTATGGCCTCAGCCAGCACTGCTCCGGCCACACTCCATGACATATTTCACCTTGCCTACTGGTCCTTGGTCACAGAGGACGTCTGTGACCAAGCCCTGGTTGGTGGGGCAAAACATTCAAGGAGGCAATGCCCGGAGCAGCGCTGGCTGAAGCCATACACAGTCATATCCACATCTGAAGCACTAGGTCAGTTTTGGGTGGCGTCTTGCCCCACATTTTCATCAGACTCTGTTGACTTGATACCTTAACCACTTGCCGTCTGCTCACTCGAGCACTACTGCGGCAAAGCGGTTCGTTATCGTCTGGCGACGTAGACCTACGTCGCCAGACACTCCCCTTTCTCGGCGGCGCCGGGGAATCGAGTGTGGCGTTCCGCCTGCTTGTGTAAACACAAGCGGGCGGATCTCCTAAGTGACAGGCAGGGTCAGATTGCAGGGTTCAGCATAGCTGAACCCTCGATCTGTCCTTGTGTCACTCAGTCACCTCCCCCCACACACGTTAGTAAGCACCAGGCATACATTAACCCTTCCCTCTCCAATAAAATTAACCCCTTCCCTGCCAGTGTCATTTTCACAGTAACAGTGCATATATATATAATATAGCACTGATTACTGTAGTAATGTCACTGGTACCCCCAAAAGTGTCAAAAATGTCAGTCAAGGGTCTGATCTGTCAGCCACAATGTCGCAGTCCCGCAAAACAAATTGCAGATCGCCGCCATTACTCGTTAAAAAAAAACACCAAAAATGACAGAAATCTTTCCCTTAGTTAGTAAACGCAATAACTTTTGCGCAAACCAATCAAAATACGCTTATTGTGATTTTTTTTTACCAAACATAGGTAGCAGAAAACAAATTGGCCAAAAATTAAAAAAAAAATTAGATTTTTACATTTTTTGGGGGGGGGGGGGGGGCGGGGAATTTCGTATAAAAAAATATTGTTATTTTTTCAAAATGTACGCTCTTTTTTTGTTTATAGCGCAAAAAGTAAAAATTGCACAGGTGATCAAATACCACCAAAAGAAAGCTCTGTTTGTGGGAAAAAAAGGACATAAATTTTGTTTGGGTACGGCGTCGCACGACCGCGCAATTGTCAGTTAAAGTTGCACAGTGCCGAATCACAAAAAGTGACCCAGACGTAAGACAGCAAAATGCTCCGGTGGTAAAGTGGTTAAAAGAGATGTATGAA
Organism: Pelophylax lessonae; assembly: GCF_965119305.1. Taxonomy (NCBI): domain Eukaryota; kingdom Metazoa; phylum Chordata; class Amphibia; order Anura; family Ranidae; genus Pelophylax; species Pelophylax lessonae. The sequence continues at coordinate 667,355,722 of NC_138769.1, forward strand.
GATATTTTTCGTTTTTGAATCATACTTAATACTTATTTCTGAATCATAATTAGTACAATGCTGCATCTGTTCCCCACTGGCTCTAAGGCTGACAACCAAGCGACAAACAATGGTGGAGCACCATGAGCACAGAGCTGGTGACTGTCAGTCAATGGCTCTCTGCTCTGTCTCCCCCCCCCCCCCCCACGCTCACTGAAGTGCTGGGCTGTGGATGGGGCGGGAGCGGCCAGCTCCGACTCTCAGCGGGTCCCTGAGAGGCTGAGCTGGGTGGTGGTCCAGGCATGTGGGTGGATCCTGACCATATTGTCGCGATGCAGCCTTGACCAGCTCTGTGATGTCAGTCGACAGCGGGCTTCAGCTGAAAATGGGTCACAGGACTGCAAAACGATCTGCACTCTTGTGATCCACAGGGGAAGAACAGCCAAAAGAGCTTTGGTTGTACTTCTCCTTTAACTATATTTTTCATCCTATAATTGAGATATCTAAAAAATAAAACTGTTAAAAAACTTTATATTTCGTGTTAAATTACAATTTGGCCTTTGAAGGTTTTAAAGCCTATTTCAGTACCTCCCTCTGTAGTTCTCATAGAATGAGGCCATACAGCACATCATTTGACAAATGGCTTTGGTCCTGCCTAGAGACACTCTGAAAAATCCATCAAATTAAATTAAAGGCAAACTAGGCAGACTGACAATATTACAATATCTCCTGAATGCTATTAACAGTTTACAGACACATTTTACACCTTACCTGGAGATTTCTTTAAAAGTGTTGGTTCAGTTTTGTTAAAAAATGATTTATATTACACATAAACCTTATCTGACAGTTTGCTAGAGCAGCCATTTTCTGTCCACATGCATTCATTCTAGCAAAGGCTGGAGTGCATTTTTCAGGGCAGGTTTCCTTATGTAGACAACAATAGACTTTATCTGGCCAATGTGCATTAACATGGACACTTGTAATCTCAATTCCGAGAACATGTGACAATGCAGGAGTACAGTTGGGAGACAGGAAGAGAGCATTGTCAACCTATAACAAGTGCTTGAACAAGGACATTCATGACACATCAGTTATAATTTTATTTAGAGCTGCAGATATAAAGACAATTAAATATTACTTTGAAATTACTATTTTAAAGAGGTTGTAAACGCTTTAAAAAAAAAGAAAATCTGTAAGACAAAGGCATAATGAGCTAGTATGCATCAAAATACTTACCTTAAACAAAATTCTCCAGTGGCGCCCGCACACCACTGAGACAGTTGACATCTTCTCCGGTTTTTCTTCCAGGTTCGCAGGCTCCATCGCTGTGAGTGGCCGAGGACGTGATGACATCACTCCCGTGCATGCACGTGGGAGCCACCGGTCACAGCACAGGGCTCTGAAGAAATGGCACGGGCGGCCGTTTCTTCAGAGCGCATGCACCAGTGATTTTACTGGTTGCATGTACAGTAATTATCTCCTAAACGGTACATGTTTAGGAGATATTTACACTACCTATAGGTAAGCCTTATTATAGACTTACCTATAGGTAAAAGGCAGTAGTATAGTTTACTTCTTCTTTAACCTTCTTAGCGGTATTCCGGTAAATTTCAGAGCCAAAAGCGGTAACCCCGAGCCACACTCGGGGTACCACCAGAAGCATCGCTGGATCCTGAAGCAGGGTTACTTACCTTGTCACCGGGATCCAGCGATGTGTCCCGGTGGTGTCTAGTGGTGCGGTTCTTCCTCCCGATCGTCTCCGTGCCCCGGCTTCCGTCTCCTGCGACGTGACGTTCGCAGGGGGGTGGAACCGGCGGCAAATTCAAATGTAAAACACACCAAACACACTGATACTATTCAAAATAAAAAAAAAATCACATTACATTGCCCCCCAGTGCCCTTTCCTGCAGTTTTACTGTACTTTTTATGTATATATATATATATATATATATATATATATATATATATATATGTATATATATATATATATATATATAATAAATGTATACAGTTGGTTTGGGCTGCTCATTCACAAGAATTACATGCAAAATAATGGTACCGCTTTCAGCACCTAAAATCCAAAAGAATCATACCGCCAGGGAGGTTAAGAGTCGGTTCACACTAAGGCGACACGACTCTGTACTACTTCGGGGGCGACTTGTGCATTGCCATGCAAAAAGACTTCGGAGCGACTTGCAGGGACTTCACATAATGGAAGTCTATGCAAGTCGCTCCGAGGTCACCCCGAAGTAGTACAGGACCCTTTTTCTAAGTCGGAGCGACTTGTGTCGCTCCTATTAGAACGGGTCCTGTAGCGGTCAATGGACCGCGAGGGAGCGCGACTTGTCAGGCTGACAAGTCGTCTGACAAGTCGCGCTAGTGTGGACCGGCACTTAAGCTTATATGTAAAGCAAATAAACACATAACAACTGTACTTTTATTTTCTCCATCAGCCCATCCCCCACAGTTATTACCTCTTGTATCTCTTGACCCTCCCTCTTAGATTGTAAGCTCTAACAAGCAGGGCCCACTGATTCCTACTGTATTAAAGTGTATTGTACTTGTACTGTCTACCCTCAAGTTGTAAAGCGCTGCGTAAACTGTCAGCGCTATATAAATCCTATATAATAATAATAATAATAATATGTGATTTTAGCAAACAGGTTACATCTACTTTAAGGAAGAGGGGGCTTTAAAGTCAAATCGGGATCTTTGAGTTTATACAGTATACTAAAAGAATAAATTTCAATGGGTGGAAACTGCATTTATTTTTCAACATTCTCCCTTGCTACATTTATACACTTATCCCAGCATTTAGCTAATACCTGGAAAGCTTCAACATAGAACGATTTGTCAGTACACCTGAACCATCCTAGGACAGCCTGCTTCACTTCGTCACCGGTGCTAAATTGCTGACTTCCGAGGAACTCTTTTGAGGGTGGAAATCACTTGAATTTTTTTTGGTGGTGGTGAGTCCGCATGCTTCCACTGCTTGATGCTCGTTTTGTTTCTGGATTGAAGTGATGTGCCCAGGTTTCATCACAAGTAATACTGCAATCCAGAAAATTCTGGCCTTCCCTGTCAAAACACTACTTCAAATGCAGTGCAGACTTCAACTCTTCTGTACCGATCAAAAGCAGAAAGTTGTCTTGGTACCCAGCGTGCGCTAACTTTTTAAAAAAGGCAAATGTTTGTGAATGATTGTGTTCACCCTTTCCACAGAAAGATTAGTCTCTTGTGCAAATTCACGACAGGTTATGCATCGATTGTCCAGGATCAGGAGTTCCACGTGCTGAATGTTCACAGGCATGACTGCTGTGGGTTGGGAACCACCATAACCGGGATCGTCACTGACGGACGTACGGTCATCTTTGAAACATTTACACCATTCAAATGTGCTACTGCAGCTAAGCGTCTCATTACCGTACTGTGCTTGAGGTCTTCTAAAGAAATCTGCGCGTTTTACGCTTGTGTTTACAAGACCTACGACATGTATGCTGCCTATCAGTAATAGGACACACTTTCCACTTACTACTGCTTGTAGTATCGCCATGCTATACTCCCTTTTTATACCTGTAAAATTGAAAGTCCCGATTTGACTTGAATGCCCCTCGTATTTTAAGTACACAAGCCTTTTGGTTCGTAAAAATGAAATTTTTAGCCAAAGTAAAAATGGCAAAACAATTTACAAACCATCCTTCTCTGCACCATGTTATCTGACTACATGATGTTTAGTCAGAAATCCTAACCCCCTTCTCCTCTGGTACATTTCCTATTTTTCTCTTAAAACAATGCACCAATAAAACTCTGATGAGAAACTTCCACAAAGTCTTCTCATCTAAAGTCATGCAGGACTTCCAGTATTTCATAAAACACTGGAATACCCGTTGCTTCTGCTAAACCACCCACCTGGCACTTGTTATAGCTTGTGCTTTCCCTACTACTTGGCATTCATCCATGAACCCAAGAAGATGATAATGAGCATGACCTGTAAGAACAGGCAGAAGATGATGATGAGAAAACTATATGACTTCTAGAAACAGGCAGAAAATGACAATAAACAAAAAGGTAAAGATTACTGCGCTAACAACATACAATGAAAAAGCTGCTTGCACCAATCACTAGACAAAAAAGTGAGCAAAAACATAAAACCAGAAAAATGTGCAGCGCTAGTATCAATGAATGTGATTAAACAAATAACACATATAAATGAGCTGTAAAATGTCCAATCATATAAGCCAAATGGAAATGAATAAAAAAGTCCATCAGGAAATGAATGTCCCAAGTGAATAGTGTGATGAAATGAATCCAACATAAGAAAACGTGATCACAATGTGCAGCAAATCCCAACACCGATAAAGATTAGTAGATTGCGCTCACCAGATGTATAGGACCCAGATACCATATAGCACATGGTCATATAAGCTGTTGGAAAATTTGATGGATGTCCCAGCTAGATAAAACGACCTCAATGGAATCCATAAGGATCAGCAACAACTATGGATACACCAGATCCCAGCTCCTCCGCTGATACTTCCAGTCAACTGGAAGTATCAGCGGAGGAGCTGGGATATGACCCGTGTGCTATATGGTATCTGGGTCCTATACATCTGGTGAGCGCAATCTACTAATCATTATTGGTGTTGGGATTTGCTGCACATTGTGATCACGTTTTCTTATGTTGGATTAATTTCATCACACTACTCACTTGGGACTTTCATTTCCTGATGGACTTTTTTATTAATTTCCATTTGGCTTATATGATTGGACATTTTACAGCTCATTTATATGTGTTATTTGTTTAATCACATTCATTGATACTAGCGCTGCACATTTTTCTGAGAAAATGACAATAATCAGACTACTTGACCTTTAAGAACAGCCAGGAGTCGATGATGAGCAGACTACCTGACCTCTAAGAACAGGCAAAAGATGAGGATGAGTTGACTAACCGACCTCTAAGAACACTCAGAAGACGACAATGGGCCACTTGCATGACCTCGAAGAACAGAAAGAAGATGACCATAAGATGCATATATGATCTCTAAAAACGGACAGAAGATGACATTGGATCAACTACATGACATCTAAGAACAGGCAGAAGATGACGATGGGTCGACTACATGACCTCTAAGAACAGGCATCAGATGGAGATGGGCCAAATACATGATCTCTAAAAACAGACAGACGATGATGTTAAGTCAATGACATAACCTCTAAGAACTAGCAGAAGATGATAATAAGTTGACTACATAACCTCTAAGAACAGAGAGAAGATAACAATAGGCCAAGGCCAACTGCATGACCTCTAAGAACAGACAGAAGATAACAATTGGTCATCTACATGACCTTTAGGAAAAGGCAGAAGATGAAGATGGGCTGAAAACATGAGCTCTAAAAATATGCAGAAGATGACAAAGTGTCGATTACATGACCTCTAAGAAGAGGCAGAAGATGACAAATAGAATTGATAAAGAACCACGTATTCTAATACGTGTCACTTGAACTGTATCTGTTTTAGAGAGATTTAGTCACTGGGCCAAAAAACCATGTGCTACTATTTGTCCTCTTAAAACAGGTACAAGTCATTCCTTGTGATCTCTTTCATTTTACAGCTGACAGAACCTTAGTCAGTCAAGCACAAAACAGTATGTAGTAGGTTTGACAGTAGAAGTATGGAAATCATTGCCAAGTAATAAGTTCCATCTGTTCCATGACAAAATCAAAGTAAAACAACACCTGGGAAAATCAGCATGCCATAACCCCCTAATCTCAATGTAAATGACTACATTTTTACATAAATCATGTTACATTCCTTCTATTAAATTCTATCATCCGATGCACACAAGCTGAAAGTCTGAATCAGAATTACAGCTAGCCTTACAGCGGAGGGGGGCTGGTCAGAAAAACTCAACAAGCCTCCTACCGACCGAAGAGGTGCCATGTTTCAGATGCCAGGGCAGGATACGGAATTATTTCATTAAAACCAAGGGTTCCAGACAGTTGTTAGGAGATGTGGGAAAGAGCACAAAAAAAAAAAAAAAAAACAAATTAAATATGGCTGCCTTCATGTACCTAAAAAGTCAAATAAATGTACTTTAAAGTAGAACTATAGGCAACCTTTTTTTTTTTTCATTTTGAAAAGAGTAAGATTGGGTTATAACCCCTGTCAGTTTATTTTTTGATATCTGTGTCCCATTGGGGAGATTTCCCTTCACTTCCTGTCTCATAGCCAAAACAGGAAGTGAGAGGAAATCCCTGAAAATTAAGGGAATCCCTTGGGGACCCCTAGGTCTCCAGAACTTACTTTAACTTTCAAAAATAATAGTAAACAGGACACATACGGAGGGTGACTCTCCCTAACAAGGGCACAGATAGCAATAAAAATTGACAGATGTTCAATCCCATCTCCACTCTATTAAAAGGTAAAAACAAAAAAAGTGTTGAATTTAGTTGTACTTTAAGTTTTAAATTTGGGAGTACTTATCTTAGAAGATTGCAAAAGGAGCAATTAGGGTGGCCAAGCAGTGGGAAAAGCAAATAGACTTCTAGGATGCATCACTAGAGGGATCACCAGCAGGAGGAAGGAGGTTCTGATTCCCCTATATAGATCTTTAGTTAATCCTCATTTAGAATACTGTGTCCAATTCTGGAGACATCACTAAGGCTACATGTACACGGGACGTTTTAAAAAGTCCTTTGAACGCTGGAATTTTACAGCTATGTAAAGGACGTGTTTGTAGCCGCGTTTAGCAGCATTTAGCGGTCGTTTGCTCTCAGATCCGTTTTTAGAGGTCAAAAAATCATTCCCCTTTAAACAGGAAAAACGCAGGCGCTAAACACAAAATGTACAATGTATATGTAAAGCGCTGCGTAAATTGACAGCGCTATATAAGTGCCTGAAATAAATAAAATAAATAAACACGGGTGATCACGTTCGGTCGCTTTTTTTGTGTTTGAAACACCGGTAAACACACATTCTGCACATCCTGAACGCAAATAATTGCTTTCCAAAAAACCACACTGAACTCAACTGCCTCTAAATTACTGTAAACGACTCAGTGTACATGGACAGTAGGGCTGCGCATCTTCACTTACCTCACGATTCGATTCGAATATGATTATTAGGGTCGCGATTCGATTCCGCGATGCATCCCGATGCATCACGATTAACGGAAGTAAGCAGAGCTGTTGCGCAGGAGAGCTAGGCGGGAAGCAGACGCCTACATGCCTCTTATCCAGCAATGACAGAAGAGGGAGGGAGGAGACAGAAGAGGGAGGGAGGGGGAGGAGCCAGAAATCGATTATTCGGGGGGTCCGCATCGATGCAGAATTGCGGGTGGCCGCATCGCGATGCATCGATGCAACAATTCTTTTCAACAGCCCTAATGGACAGATAAGATAACATAGAGGAGGGTTCAGGGGCTTCTGAAAAAAACGCCCAACTGCTCCTTAAACGGACGTTTACAAGTAGCAGTGTACATGAGGCCTTACAAAAAGATATTGATAAGATCAAACCAGTTCAGAGACAGCAACAAAAATGATAAGGTTCAGGAGGGCAGTATTTTAACATGAAGCCAAGATCAAGAACACGAGGACATGACCTCAAACTAGGAGAAGGAAAGTTCAAAGGGTAGTTGATGCTTGTAACAGACTTCCAGCAGAGGTTATGAGTCAGTAAACTGTAAGTGGATTCAAGCATGCTTGCGCCAAACATTGTTCTATACTCAGACAAAAAAACAAAAAATGCAAAAACATGTTTAAATTAAAAAAAAAAGGCAAACTTGATGGGCCACTTGGCCTTTTTTCTGCAATCACTTTTCTATGTTTCTATCTTAAGTGACAATGGAAATCCATGTAATCAAACATCCTCCAGATTCTGGATTAAAATAGTCCACTGTCAAAAGACAATATAAAAATTCATTTAAAGTAAGATTATGTTTGACTGATGTCTAGGAATAAATTCCCTAAATCCCCCACAGGGAGTGAGCCAGTGGAGAAAGTGATTTCGGAGATGAAGTGGTGCACACGATATTAAAGGATGACAATGGGGAAGAAATCTGGACATGGTGGACTAACTTAAAATTTCTAGCATCGGCATGTTTGCTGGATTGTATTCTATTAAAGCAAAGCTCCAGAAAAAAATCATAGTAAGGGGGTACAGGCAGGACTAGGAACAGGAAAACAGCTAGCAGTATCTGGCAGCGAGCAAAACACTGGAGCAAGAGGCACCAGTAGGAGAGAACCAAAATACCCTCCCAGCAGCCAACATCAGGTGAAATTGATTACAGGGATCTGCTGGCTGCTGGAAGAGACACCTGCTGTATTCTGTATTAATCACCAAACTCCAAAAATGATGGTATGAGTACTATATGGAGGTTAGGTGGGGTAGAGAAGGCAGTGGCCACCAAAATCCTACTTCCTTGGTCACCTCTCTTCCTGCAGTCTACACTGAAGAGTACACTGAAAAGCAAAATGAGTGGGGAAGGAGAGAAAGCCCATAAAATGAAGTATCCCTAGTACTGGGTAAGAATGGTAGCGACTAAAATAAAAAGTAGGTTATATAACATTCATTGGTGGGGCTGTTGATTACCATAGGATGCAATTTTGCTACACCATGTAGTATACATCCATGGTTTCCAACTGTCCCTGATTTCGAGAGACTGTCCCTGATTTGGAACAAAGTCCCTCTGTCCCTCTATCCTCCTCATTTGTCCCTCATTTTGATCTGATCTATACAGTTGTATTTAAAATGCACTTTTTAGCTTTCAAAAAGTGTTTCCCAGTGCTAAACCTTTCATCTGATTTCTAAATTGCTGCAATTGTAAATTTCAAAAGCCGGTATAAAGGAATAGTAGTGGTAAAAAATAAGCATAGCAAATAACCTTGGTGAGAATGCCATTGCCCTGTCCCCATCCCCCGCCCCTTCTGGCATACAGGTCCCAGGAGGCTGCAGAACCTGTGGTGGGACATTGGGAAGTCAAAGTTGGCTCCCAAATCCAGGATGGCATCATTAGGGATCCACAGCGGTGATAAGAATCAGCTGCAAAGAAGACAGTGCTGGACTCCATGGACTGGTAAGTGCCTTTTTTCATTTGAGAAGCTATATAACTTTTAATTTTCACAATGCTCTGTAAGTTCTTCTTCAAGCCACATTCGGGTACATATGTCAGCTCTAGGTAAAATACATTTCATTAAAGTTTTTTACTGTGAGCAAGATCTTGGCAGCCTGCCAGCCCTCTGATGCAAACAATACCAGGCATGTTAAAGTTGTTAGGCCTCTTGCACCTGGCTGCAAAGTCAAGCATATGGGCATACAATGTAAAATATGCCTGCTCTTGTGGTGCTCAGGAGCTACAGCTGCAGCCTATTTTTGCCCACAGGACTACATTACAAAAATTGCTACCCGCGCATAACCACCGGCGTCAACTCGCACAAGTGTATGGGCATATTTTTTAAACTGCAAAATTTTATGTTTTACAAGAACTGAAAAGTTGGAGTTTTAAAAGTACAAAAACCTGCAACTACAGGTAAACAAAACAGAGAGTGTAAGGCTCCGTTTACATCTTGGCGTCCCGGATCGCAGGTAGAATCGCCACGAGTACAAGAACTTCTTTTGGGCGACAGGCGTCCCGCGATTCTGTTTGCACAATTTTACTGCAATTCATCGGTTGACAATCCCGGCAAAATTGCGCCACGTTTGGGGTGCCATTGGAAGTGACGGGGATAGCACGGGCATCCCCTGATTTGCTGTGATGCGGGATCGCAGGCAGAATCACGGCGATTCTGCCCATGATCCGGGACGCCAAGATGTGAATGGAGTCTATAGAAAAATGTAACAAGCGTCAACAAGAGTCAACCAAAGACAGCAAAAGAGGTCGCCTCTCAGGGCATAAGCCTCCCAGTGGTACAATGCAATACAATTCTACATAGCTTGCACAAGGATGGACCAACATAACTATCAAACATAGCCATTGTATTCATACTATATATTTTAAATTAATGCAGTGTAGGTACCTACATTGTTTGTTACCCCAACCCTTTCATATTCCTGATATGTGCCTGCTGTACCATGTACTTGTAGGAGAATGTATCCTATTCTCTCCAAATTGCTTCCTTTGTGTAAAATCCCCGGTGTTCCTGCTAGTCCTCTTGCTTTCCTACCAACAACTGACCACACTAAGCAGGAGCGCACACTGTTGTGGGTTCTCTAGCTATGCTGGGAACCTAGCCTGCTCTCCTCCAATTATCAGACTTATTCTGACATGCCCCACCCTGCACAGTCATTCACTGGGAAGCACAGTGTATTGCTGCTTCTCCTCCCCACAGCACAAGCTCTCCAGCAGAATGTATCAGTTTACATGGATCAGACAAACCAATTAACGCTAGCAGGGGTATATAAAATGATCAGCTTTTACTTATTTATGTAAAACCTTTATTCCCAAAAGAAGAAAAACTGCTGCACGGCTTCATGTACACACAGATTACTTTGACCAACCAGCCACGGAAAAACACGCACAATAATTTTGCCATGGTTTTGCTGTGGTTTGTGTTTTCCGGTGGTCAAAACGTTCCTATCCTGAACGCGATTCTTCCACGTTCAGGAGAGGAACGTTTTGACCACCGCAAAACACAAACTACAGCAAAACCATGGCAAAATTATTGTGCGTGTTTTTCCGTATACATGGACACATAGGCTTTCACGGAGTTGAGTTTAGGAGCTTTGGCAAAAAAACGCCAAAAGATCTTAAACTCAAGTTTAGGAGCTGTAGTGTACATGAAGACTAAGGCTGGGTTCACACTGATGCCGTGTACCACACACATGTCATTTGTACATGAATTGCACCACATTCCTGTACAAATGACATGCCTATTCAATTGGGTGCAAATTAAACCATACATTGTGCATGGGTAAATTTGCACTGAATCTGCACCAAAAAGGTGCAGGACCCAATCGCATGGTTGTTTAGATCCAATTCCATCCGATTCCAGAGATCATACTGCATCCTGCGAACCGATTTGGGGGTGTCATTAACTTTATTTTGACACCCGCAGCGGTTCTCAGAGTGCATTATGAACCGCTTGAAATTCTGATGTGGTGTGGAAATGCACACAGAAATCACTGGACCTTGCTTTGTGCACTGGTCCAAATCACTTGGTGGAAGGTGGGATTGTGGAGTGGGGTTTTTTTTTTTTTAGGGGTAGGGCTGAAGGGAGTGAAGAGAACTCTTAAGGCGTCAGCATACCAAGACATTTTGAACAATTTCATGGGTACAGTTTGGGTATGGCCCCTTCCTGTTCCAACATGACTGCACACCAGTGCACAAAGCAAGGTCCATAAAGACATGGAGGAGCGAGTTTGGGGTGGAGGAACTTGACTGGCCTGCACAGAGTCCTGACCTCAACCCGACAGAACACCTTTGGAATGAATTAGAGCGGAGATAGAGCTTCTCTCCAACATCAGTGCCTGACCTCACTAATGGAAGAATGGTTAAACATTCCCATAGACACACTCCTAAACCTTGTGGACAGCCCTCCCAGAAGAGTTGAAGCTGTTATAGCTGCAAAGGATGGGCCAACTCAATATTGAACCCTACAGACTAAGACTGGGATGCCATTAAAGTTTATGTGCGTGTAAAGGCAGGCGTCCCAATACTTTTGGTAATATAATGTCATCACAATTCCATGCATACTTCTTTTGCTAGTTAGCGCTGCCATTAAACAAGCAGAAACACTATCTAGACTTGTCTAGAGCAAAGACTAACTAAAGAGTAAAAGGCAATGTTTTGAGTAGCTGCGGCTGCTATAACTTCTTGAAAAGTTCATTTCTTATTTTTATTTTTATTTAAGCTCTCATACTGTCAGTGATCATATGATCTTTAGGATGAAGGCACAATGATTAAATGCCTCCAGACATCTGTGATCACACAGTATGCTGTCCTTCACTTCATGGCTCTGGCAGGAGGGACACATTTCCATAGTAACATCAGCAAATAATGTCTGATGTTTCTATGGTAATTCCTCCGTCCTGCCAGATACGGTTTGCACAAATGATCTGAACTTATAATATAATCTCTCTCCTACCTATGATAATTGTTTTCATGTTTTGTATGTGAAAGTAGGTCAGTTTAAAAAAAAAAAAAATGATCTCCGCTAAATACCTTTTATTCTACACTGACCACATAACATGATCCTAACATAATCTCTGTAAAATCATTCCTTCTGTCCTAAAGAAAGAATGAAAGCTGGGAGAGTTCATGGAGAATGGAAGCATAGCGCAGTACAGCACCCATACCGACCAATCAGCTTTTATCTTTTCCTAGCCTGGTAAGGGAAATAATAATTGCTAGTATGGGTTATTACTAGATGGGCAATCAATGCAAATTTTGGTGCCGAAACTGAAAATTTCGAATGCACTTGGCTGAATCCAAAAATTACAGTTTTAAAAAAAAAATATATATATATATACATATACAACATGTGTATATATATATATATATATATATATATATATGTGTATATATATATATATATATATATATATATATATATATATATATATATATTTATATGTGTACATATATATATATATATATATATATATATATATATAATTATATTATATTTTACTTTTTAATTATTATAATGAATTTAAATAAATATACATTTTTTGTCAGACATTATCGGCACCTTTAGCGCAAGAAAAGTGACACGACCTATAGAAAACACACCATAGGCACAGTAAATTGTGGTAAAATCATGGTACAATCATGGCAAAATCACGCGTGTTTTTGGTGCCATTATCGGCACATTTTTCCCCTATCAGAAAAATGCAGAAAACGCCATTTTCGTCCGACTGTCGAAATTTTGGTGCATCTCTAGTTACTACCCTTAGCTCCATACACTCTTTTTTTATATAAACATTTTACTGGTTATGGTCTCAATGCCTCAAACATGTGAAAAAAAAGATTTCCAGGCATAGATATTTGTAACTGTGCTGCTAGCATAAGGCTGCATTCACATGCCAGCGTATGGATCGCGGGCAGAATCGCCGCTATTCCGCCCGCGATCCGGAAATCATTGCAAATCGCGGGACGCCTGTGCGTTGCCCGTGATTTGCAATAGCACCCCAAACGCTGTGCGATGTTGCTGCGATTTCCGCCTGCCGAATCGCGGTAACATCGCGCAAAAAAAAAAATCGCGGGACGCATTACGCCCAAAAAAGTACAAGAGCTTCTTTGGAGCGTAATGCGTCCCGCAATTTTTTTTTGCGCGATGTTGCCGTGATTCGGCAGGCGGAAATCGCGGCAACATCGCTCAGCGTTTGGGGTGCTATTGCAAATCACGGGCAACGGACAGGCGTCCCGCGATTTGCAATGATTTCCGGATCGCGGGCGGTATCGCGGCGATTCTGCCCGCGATCCATACGCTGACATGTGAATGCAGCCTAAGTAAATAAATAGGAAGGTACAGTATATAATATTTACTTGTTTTAAACTTTTTTTTTTACATTTCCTCAGTTGCGTCCTGGTTTCTGGCCTAGGCTAAAATAATGTCATACATCCCGGGAGTCCTCATGGGCATTTTTTTTTTTTTTCATCTGGAGAAGGGGCTTTCTCACCTAAGCAGGCCATCCTTCCTGCATGGCTGAGATAAGGGCAGATGGATTCCAGGAAGTAAACACTACACAAATCATTCTTACTCAAGACAGTCATGGCCAGAAATGCTAGGGGGTGTTTTTAAAGCGATTTCTCAAAAAAATAAAGCATGGAGACAAGAATGAATGGATGAGTTTGCTTTGAATATTAAAAATGATTTAACTGCTTGCCAACCCGCCGCAGTACATTTACTGCGACAGGTCGGCTCGTACAGGCGCAATCACATACCAGTGGTGATCAAATACCACCAAAAGAAAACTCTATTTGTTTAAAAAAATGATATAAATTTCGTTTGGACAGTGTTGCATGATCACACAATTACCAGGTAAAGTAGCGCAATGCCAAATAGCAAAAAAATGGCCTGGTCATGAAGGGTTTAAAACCTTCCCAGAGCTGAAGTGGTTACAGTCCTGGTGCCCACCTTGTGGCCTGAGGGTCACATGCAGGCCCGTTGGTTTAGTATGTGTGGCCCTCGGACCTTAGCAGTATGTAGTGGGAACACTGATTAGGGGTAATAGCAGTGATATCTACTAGCCTCATGTAGTATGTTGCCTGGACAAGATCATCTAGAGCCCAGGGGAACATGCCAAAATGCACCCCCAAAGATGTATGAGCATTATGTGCCAGCAAAAAACTCGTCACAAAAACACTCAGCACTAATCTGCATGCTTACCCCTAAGATAAATTCCCCCTCCTCCCAGAACAAATCCGCCCCCCTGCTAAAATCACCCCTCCCAGAACAAATCTTTGCCCCCCTTTACTCTAAATCACCCCAGCTTAAATGCGCCCCCCCAAAAAAAAATATCACCCCTCCTAGCCCAAATCCTCTACAGTACACCTACAATTTCCTCAACTAGTACACATCTTCTCCCACCCCCTACTTAAAATCCCCCCATCCCAGCACAGCACATATTTCCTCCCAAATCCCCCAATCTTGGACACATTTTCTTTCCTCCATTCCCCTCTCAAGACAAATCCCCTTATATCACCACTCTTAGTACCCCCCCCCCAATGTATACTTCTAGAACAATACCTACCTCCTGCAGCCCCCAAATTCCTCCTACCAACAATAACATATGTGGTATCACTGTGATCGTCGGGAGCAGGAGAATTTGATTTTTTCCTATTATTTTGGGCCAGTTTTGCTTTGATAAGGATTATGATGTGCAGTTGTTTTTCAGGGGTCGGGCTTGGCCCCCTAGTTCCAGTAAAGGGAACTCTTAATGCTCTATGTGTTGCACTATGTATGGAGTGCAGGGTTTTGGGGTGCGCTTCGTACAGAGTGCAGTGTTCAAGAGTGTGTTATGTACAGAGCGTAGAGTCCAGAAGTGCGCTATATACAGAGTTTAGAAGTGCGCTATGTACAGAGTGAAGTTCCAGAGGTGCCCTATGCATAGAGCGCAGAGTTCAGAGGTGCGCTATATACAGAGCGTAGGGTTTTTGGGTGCCCTTCGTACAGAGTGCAGTGTTCAGGAGTGTATTACTTACAGAGTGCAGAGTTTAGAAGTACGCTATATACAGAGTGCAGGGTTCAGAGGTGCGCTATGTACAGAGTGAAGTTCCAGGGGTGCCCTATGCACAAAGTGCATAATTCAGGGGTATGCTGTGTACAGAGTGCAGGGTTGAAGGGTGCACTATGCACAGTGTGCATCTTTACTCTCTCCTACCTGGCCCGTCTCTAGTACCGTAGGGGGCTCTGCCTTGCCTTGCAGGGAGATCTTTCTCTCTCTCTCTCAGATTCCGGAGATTTGCCCCGCCATGGATGAGTGCAGGGATCTGTTAGACCTGGGAGCCACTGAGAGCAAAGCTGTCCCTTGTAAACACAGAATGATTCTGTGACAGCAGGGAGGGGGAGCGAAGGGTGAGAATAGAGTTCTGCCACATTCCAGCTGCAAAACTGGGTTCAAGGACCTAATGACAAGGCCTGACGGGCCAGATTTGGCCATGAGCCTTGTGTTTGACATATGTGAAGTAGTGAATGTGTAGGAATTATTTTGGAGAATAAGTGCCGGTTCACACTACCACGGCACGACTTCGGGGGCGACCTGTGAAGTCGCGTGCACCGCGACTTCGGCGCGACTTGCACGGACTTCATATAATGAATGTCAATGCATGTCGCTCCGATGTCGCCCCGAAGTAGTACAGGAACTATTTTCTAAGTCGGAGTGACTTGAGTCGCTCCTATTAGAACAGTTCTCGTAGCACAGAATGGACCGCGACTTGTCAGGCTGACCAGTCGCCTGACAAGTCGCGGTAGTGTGAATGGGCACTAAGGATATTGTTTTGTGCCGCTTAAAGTAAAATGAAAACAAAGATGAATTCAGTAAGCATTCAGACTTTTCATTGAGAAACAGCATCCTGGATAGTGCTAGAAGCTCAGCCAGTGATTGGATTCATGGGTAGGCGGTCACAGGGCCTCTTTAAGACTTTCAAAAGTAAAACTCCCGAGAGGCACAAGTACAATATTTTGGACTAACAATTAGAGGGACGGCTCGGTGTGGAAGTTCACCTGTCTTGAGACAAAGCCAGTAATTGACAGTAATGCAGTTCATACTGTACTGTGAGTCACTGGCACTGTCTTGTCTCCATGACGTGGGTTTCTGAATAGGATTAATTTGGGTCCAGAGAACAGAAAGGTCTTCTCTCCAACTCTCCTCATTACATCAATTGTCCTGCTTCTGATTTCCTGCTCCTAAATTGTTCTGCTCCCTAAATCTTGCAGCTGAGATTTCGATCCCATCAGGAAGTATTGCTAACTACTCAAGATTTGCTCGCTCCAGCTGTGCCGTTAATTTAATTCTCGGGTCTTTCGAAAGTTACATTAAAAAGAGAAAAAAAAAATCAGAACTGGCCAAGTCTCCGTTCAAATGTTCACCTCTATGAAGGGCCCATTCACACTGCTGTGATGTGTTAACATGCCGCATTTTTACATGATAGCGTGCATTGCGTTAGAGTGGAACTAAATTTTCTTCATTAAAATAAATCTACCTATTCTGCTCGTAGTCTTCTGTAGAATGTACACTGAGCCATGCATGCGCAGCTCAGTTTACATCCCTTCACAGTGAGTGTGTGTGTGTGCGCGAATGCATGGAAGTGACGTCCTTCTGCGCCGGCCAATCAAGATGGCTGAAGAGCAGCACCTGGAAGAAGCCAGCGAGGAGATGCCAGCACTGTTGAGCGAGCTTGTTGACTGTTGAAGCAAAGATAAGTATTGTGGTATTTAGTTCCACTTTAACCTTCCTAGCAGTATTCCCAAGCGTGGCTCGGGGTTAAATTTCAGTGCCGAAAGCGGTAACCCCGAGCCACACTCTGAGTACCGCTAGGAAGATCGCTAGATCCTGGTAGAGGGGTTATTTACCTTGTCACCGGGATCCAGTGATGTATCTCGGCAGTGAGTGGCGGCGGATCTTCCTCCCGATCCTCTGTGAGCCCCGGCTTCCGTCTCCTGCGACGTGACGTTCGCAGGGGGGTGGAACCGGCGGCAAATTCAAATGTAAAACACACCAAACACACTGATACATTGCAAAATAAAATATAGTCACATTAGTTTGCCCCCAGTACTTTATATATTTATATATATATATATATATATATACATATATACATATATATGTATGTATATATATATATATATATATATATATATATATATATATATATATACATACATACATATATACTTTAACTTATTTATAGTTTTTTATTATATTATATGATTTTGTGTTTCAAACTTTATCATACCTGAGATGTTATAAAGAAGAACGCACAGAAAAAAAAATCATATGTAAATAGTTGGTTTGGGCTGCTCATTCTTAAGAATTACATGCAAAATAATTGTACCGCTTTCAGCACCTAAAATCCGAAAGAATCATACCGCCAGGGAGGTTAAAGTGGTTGTAGACCTCAGACATGAGATATGAACAAAGTATATTCCTCTATAGCCTGTACTTGTCTCAATTAGGAGCACTGTCATTTCTGTCTGCTGCTTCGTTCCACTGCTATCAGCCTGAGTCACTTCTGACAAGTTTTCCTGACACCAAGAGAAAGATGGTGACAGGGGAGGGACCTCCAGCTGATTGACAGCCTCAGCTCTGTTCCTGTGTACTGTGTAAAGGGGGGGGGGGGTGTCCCTTCCCTCCAATCAGATATCAGAGCTCTCCTCACTGAGCTCTGCAGAGTGTAATTTTAGCTCTCCGTCCCCTTTATTTCTGACAGCTCAGAAAAGCCTTTTAAATTATTTGAATGGCTGTTGGGAAGAGAATACTGCAGATAAACAGGTACAATGTGTTTCATCTCTGTGTATCACTTCACTGGGTATATGTAAGGTTTTACAACCACTTTAAAGTGGAAGTAAAGTCAAAATGTAAAAATCCGCTGACGGGCAAGGTTTATATAACAGAAGACCCTATAGGTTTTTTCTGTCATAAATCTTCCCCCTTACCTGTCAGCAGTAATGTGATCTGAGCTCGCGCATGCGCAGCTTAAACCACATTTAAGGGCTGTTCCATGTGCCGCTGAGATGTGACTGCCGCCTGCATGCGTGGGAGGAACGTCACCATGGCCGGGTCATTCAGGTGACCGAGTTTACGAAACCCGGAAGGAAGACCAGGCAAAGATGGAAGCACCGGGGGAACGTCGAAAGTGCAGCACTGGAGAGATCTGTTTGCAGGTAAGTCTGTCATAATGTATGTACTGCATACTAGTACATTATAACTTAAATCTGCAGGGGACCATTTTTTAGCATCTTTATGGGGACTTTACTACCCCTTTAAAGCAGACCGGAATTTTGAATAGGTTGCCAATACACTGCAGAGCACTAATCAACAACATGAAGTATTTTATATTTTACTGCATTTTGCAACAACATCATAGTCTAAATGGACTGTAAAGGAAGTCACTTTTGAAATCTGAACTGATTAACACACCTAGTCTTATTAATGCACTTTAAATGGATCATGTACAGAATTATTTTAATATAATAGTAATAAAAAAATTTAAAATGTATTTCGCTGCTGCTCGGCATTGTTCAGATTGATCTCTTGTTTCATTGTTTATTGCTCATGGTTGCATTTGACAGTTTGTATTGTCTTTATTTCCTTCAATAAAAACATTTGAAAGAAAAAAAAAATGTAAAATGTATTTTATCATTTTATTTATTTACTTTTTTTATTATTAATAAAAAAAATTATATCTATCTATCTATCTATCTATCTATCTATATATATATATATATATATATATACTGTATATATATATATATATATACACAGGTGCATCTCATAAAATTAGAATGTCATCAAAAAGGTAATTTATTTCAGTAATTCAAAAAGTGAAACTCATATTTTATATACGGTAGATGCAATACACACAGAGTGATATATTTCAAGCATTTCTTTCTTTTAATTTTGACGATTATGGCTTACAGCTAGTGAAAACCCAAAATTCAGTATATCGGAAAATTTGAATATTACATAAGACCAATAAAAAAAAAAGGAATTTTAATACAGAAATGTTGGCTTACTGAAAAGTATGTCCATGTACAGTATAATATGCACTCAATACTTGGTTGGGGCTCTTTTTGCATGAATTACTGCAATTACTGCAGTTTTCCACAGTCCGAGATGATTTGGGAAGCCATGTCATCTGCTGGTGTTGGTCCACTGGGTTTTATCAAGTCCAAAGTCAGCTCAGCCCTCTGCCAGGAAATTCTAGAGCACTTCATGCTTCCCTCTGCTGACCAGCTTTATGGAGATGCGGATCTCATTTTCCAGCAGGACTTGGCACCTGCCCACACTGCCAAAAGTACCAATACCTGGTTTAATAATCATGGTATCACTGTGCTTGATTGGCCAGCAAATTTGCCTGACCTAAACCCCATAGAAAATCTGTGGATTATTGTCAAGAGGAAGATGAAAGACACCAGACCCAACAATGCAGATGAGCTGAAGGCTGCTATCAAAAAAACCTGGGTTTCCATAACACCTCAGCAGTGCCACAGGCTGATCGCCTCCATGCCATGCCGCATTGATGCAGTAATTCATGCAAAAGGAGTCCTGACCAAGTATTTAGTGCATACTATACTGTACATGGACATACTTTTAAGTAACATGCATATTAAAAAAGAATAGCGCACACATGCAAAAGAAAGGACTATAAAATATGAAGACAATCATAAATAAAAATGGGGATTTGGTCCCACCATATGGCCATATCGTGCTCAAGCCCACCACTACGTCAAAGTACCCCATTGTCAGTAGGTCCTACACTATCCATAAAAAATGATGAGTCCAGCCTCTCCAACCCTTGGAGACAACACTCCTTGCTGGGGCCTGGGAGAGATGTGCTAATGCACTACAGGGGACTCCTCCTATATCTACTTGATAGTGGACACTGATAGAGTACAGGTGTGTGTAGGGGGTGGGGTGCTCAACCCCAGAAGTCTGGTCAGACCGAATACATAATAAACAAGCAAAAAGTTGGGGGAGCAAACCCTGAACATGTATTTCTAAAGCTGGTGCAGCTATGAACCAAGTGACATGTATATTAAAAAAGAATAGCTCACACATGCAAAAGAAATGACTATCAAATATGAAGACAATCCATAAATAAAAATGGAGATTTAGTCCCACCATATGGCCATCACTACGTCAAAGTACCCCAATGTCAGTGAGTCCTACACTATCCATAAAAAAGGACGATATGGCCATATGGTGGTGTCAGGGATACAGCCGTACTGGCATTTCTGCCAGTACAAGTCATGGATGCTCCTGGCTCAATCGACACAGCCCTCTGCTGGCCCGTCAGGGAAATGACCGTAGGAGAACTGGCAACATTGCCAGAAATAGCAATGGTCGTTCCAGCCTCAATTGACACTGCCCTCTGCTGGCCTATAAAAGGTGGCCATAGGAGCAGACTCATTGCTGGATTATCTCTCAGCTTCCTGTGATCTTGTGCTTCCTGTTTCCTGTTTGGACTTCCTGTTGTGACCCGGCTTGTTTCTGAACCATCTGATCTCCTCCTGGTGTTTGACCCTCGGCTTGCCTCTCGGACTTTGCTCTTGATACTACCTGCCTGTTTTCCCAGTGTATGACCCCGGCTTGCCTAAGGACTCCGTTTCTGCCTGCTCACCTGTGTATGACCCCGGCTCGTCCCTGCTCTGCTACTTACCTTGCTCTTGGACTGATCACCGGTGTTTGACCCTCGGCCTGGCTTTTACTACTCTTCTAGTTGCCTGCCTTACCCAGAGTTCCTGAAATCATCTGGTGTTCACCACAGGCGACCTGTGCTACTTGGGACGCTTCACCTCCTGTACCACTTCCAGGGGTGACTCGCACTGAGCTGCAAGGGAAGCCCTCTCTGCACTTCGGCCTCCATCCAGATTGTGACAGGTCAAATCCCCATTTTTATTTATGGATTGTCTTCATATTTGATAGTCATTTCTTTTGCATGTGTGCGCTATTCTGTTTTAATATGCATGTCGCTTGGTTCATAGCTGCACCGGCTTTAGAAATACATGTTCAGGGTTTGCTCCCCCAACTTTTTGATTCTTTATACTTTTAAGTAAGCCAACATTTCTGTATTAAAAATCTTTTTTTATTGGTCTTATGTAATATTTTATTTTTCTCATATACAAAATTTTGGGTTATCACTAGCTGTAAGCCATAATCATCAAAATTTAAAGAAAGAAATGCTTGAAATATATCACTCTGTGTATAACACATCTATATAAAATATATGATTTTCACTTTTTGAATTGAATTACTGAAATAAAATAACTTTTTGATGATATTATAATTTTCTGAGAAGCACCTGTAAATATTAGTAATAAAAAATGTAATTTAATTTAATTTAGGCTAATATTAAATACTGCATATGAATGTCTCATGTTTATCACTTTCAATCAGAAGGTGGAGCTCCGTATCAAACTTCTATGCTTCGTTAAGCCCCATGCAAAACAAGAACAGCAGATTTGCCCTTCAAACTGGGAACTGCATGTCAATTGCACAGGAATTGCACCGCATTCCTGTGAAAATCGCATGCAATTCTGTGCGGTGCAATCTGAGCCCATTCATTTTTAATGGCTCAAATCGCACTGCATCTGCATCAAAAAGGTGCAGGAACTTTTTTTTTTTAGCTGCACTGGAAAAGGATCGTATGGGTGTTTATACCCATGTGATCCGGTTCAGGCAAACACACTGCATTTGTGACCTGCATTTGGGGTGTCTTTAGGTTTTAGTAGACACCAGCAACAGATCGCAGAACACAGTGCAATTGCCATGCAGTGCGGGAAACGCACAGGATTTAATTTTGTTAAACCTAACCGGAGCTTTTCTTTAAGCTTCCTGTGATCGGGTGCCAACACTACCTCCAGGCTCTTAATGCTGTGGTACTACCCCAATAATTCTGGGCACACTCCTCTGAAGTCTGCAACAGGTTCACCAGCAGCTTACACCTCACAGACAGCTCAGACATGAAGCTTGGATGAGAGAAAAACTATGGTCACATGACTACGGAGAAAAAAACCAAGGTTCAGGGTTCCCTAGCCCTGTAATATAGGTGGGAGTGCTAGGGGCATTAGATTGTGAGCTCCATCGGCTGCAGAGACTGATATAAATAGTAATATAAAAACACAAGAAATAGAAAAGAGTGCTGAAGGATTTATCATTTTTGATGCTAAATTCCTGTTCCACTATTCACAGAACTGAGCATTAAAGTGATACTCAGCCTTTTTGTTTTGTTTTTTTTAAACTAAAGTACCAAACATGTTATACTTTCATGCTCTGTGCAATGGTTTTGCACAGAGCAGCCCCGATCCTTCTTTTCTGGGGTCACCCGCCAGAGGTCCCCCCGTGCTCCAGGCTCCTCCTGTTTGGCGAGTGCCCCCAGGGAAAGTGGCTTTCACCAGTGCGTTCTCGCTCCTGTGCTGTCCAGTTTGCGTCTATTGACACAGAGCAGGCGACTCGGCCCCGACCCCCTGCTCCCTCGTCACAACATTTGATTGACAGCAGATTGACTATCACTCTGCCCAATGAAAATAAAACCGCATTGCTGGATGAGATCGGCCTCATGTAGGAAAAGGGTGGGGGGGGGGGGCGGGATTGCTGCAGCACAAAAGTAAGTAACAAATCTGCAAATATGCTATGTTACTTATTGTGTAAATACATATGTCATTTTACATTGACCATTTATAAAGTTGTGCCTAAAGTGCCTTTTCTAAAGTCCCAAACCCCTCTTCTTGTTTCCAGGTATAGGGATGGAGGCGTATGATCCTATACGCTTCAGTTAACGTCCCAAAAAACCCCTTTAGTTTATAGTTTTTTTTTTTTTGTTTTTTTTTACCTTAATGCATAGAATGCATTAAGGTAAAAAACCTTTAGGCTTTAGCCCACGTTCACACTGGTCCGATTTGACATGTCAAATTGCATGTCAAATCAGAGCCAAATGCCGGTGTTCCGTGAGAATTACCTACCCGTGAGAAAAACCTACCCCTCGTCACTTCCGGCGCACGGCACTGTATGTAATGCAGCGGGTACATTAAAACAACTGTGCTGCAAATCGACTCATCTCCGCTCCTGTCCCTGTCACTTCCCTGATCTCGGCAAAAGTAAATATTAAAGCGGCGGCGGGTGTATGAAAACATAAATCACGGAGCCGAGAGCCGCTTTTATATTTACTTGCTGAGAGAAGGGAAGTGACAGGGACAGGAGCGGAGATGACTCGTATTGCCGCACAGCTGTTTTATGTAACCGCCGCGTGGGTAGGTTTTTTTCACGGTACACCGTGATATTTTCATACAAGTGCGCATGCGCACTAGTCCGCTCCTCTGTTGTTCCTTTAGGTATCCGGGGCTGTGAGTATGCGCACTGCTGCGCTGCTCAGATGTTCCTGACCGGAAGTGATGAGGGTAGGTTTTTCTCACGGGGTAGGTAATTCTCACGTTACACCGGCAATGGCAGCGTCTGAATTGGTGCGACCATGAATTTGCAATGCCGCACCGATCCTCACAAGTTGTTTCTGTACTACTTTTGGCAATTTGGGGGATCATTTCCATAGACATCTGTGCAGGAACCCGCACTGATGTCTGTATAATCGCTCCCCAAGTCGGACAGAAATACCGGCTTGAAATCGTGCAGATTCAGCTGAACTCACAACTTCAAAACGGCCTCAGTGAGATCCTGGGCTAAGGACCATTTTAACATAAAGTGGAGTGGAGAAGCTGTCCATGGTGCTGATCTGTGCCTGCTGAAACTGCAACTTTCTAATACTGAAAGTACTGAAGATACTGAAAGTAAAGCTTGTTATACATTAAAGTGGTTCTAAAGCCTCAAGGTTTTTCACCCTAATGCATTCTATGCATAAGGCTTCACGCACACGGATGTTTTCACAGCTGCTGTTTTTGGCGCCAGACATTTTTTTCTACAGCCAATAAACTCCCAGCATGTTATCCTATGTATTTATGCACACATAGGCTGTTATCAGCAGTTTTTGGCAGGGGCGTTTGCTGGCTTTATAAAAAAAAAAACCCAGAACTAGTAAGTTTCAAGAGGCGTTTTTCAGCTGTAAAAATGTTCTAATTCTGATAAAAGCTTAAAAATGCTGAAAAACGCCCAAAAACTCTGAAAAACGCAGCTTTTATCTAAGTTTTTGAGCTATAAGCTTTTGTAGGAATATAGCTTTGCTAAAAAAAAAAAAAAAACTAAAAAACGCTACAGCTGAAAAAAGCTGAAAAACTCCTTCTACAGCTACAGCTTTCTACTGACGTTTTGATAACTTCCAATGTGAATGAGGCCTTAAAGCGGTAGTATACTCATTTTGACAACTTTGCATAATATAAATCAGCTATGTCCGTATTATATTACTCACCTTTTATCCTGCCTGCCACTTCAGCCGTTCTTTTTCGATTTACATCGCTCCTTTCAATGACGTCACCCGCACATGAACAATGTAGCCTTATTTTCTGGCTAGATAATGCAGGGTCTATTGAGGGCCTGCGTCATTTCCTCTGCTAGACGTCAGCCCCGTGCTCACGCGAGACTCCAACCTTCCCCCATGAAAAAAATTCTCCGCTACCCCATGTGACTTGCTACGACACAGGGGAGTGCTAGTGGAGAGAGAAGACGTGTGGAGGGCGATAGTTAGTGGACAGCCTTCTATTGGCTGTCCAAATGGTTACTGAAACCAAAACTAGGCTTGGTTTCGGCGTCTACTGCGCATGCGCGGAATTTGCAAAGAATACACATACTGCGGGCGGAAATGTCGCACAGATAAGCAGACGGAAACCACAGCAAGGATGGCGGCGCTCAACATCACAAAACGCCGACCAGAACAAATGAAATTATACAGGTAAGGAAAACGTATAATTGCTTTTATTATATTTTATTGAACATTACATGTTACTAGTATTGATTGCATTTTCAGATATGCAATGACTGAGTTTACTACCGCTTTAAGGTGAAAAACCTTCTGTGCTGCAGCTCCCCCCCAGATCCCCCTTTTTTCTTACCTGAGCCTGATCCGATCTAGGAATGTACACAAGTGCAGGAGCTCCAGCCGCTGTCTCTTACCGCATTGAACAGATTGATAGCAACAGAAGCCATAGGCTCCCGCTGCTGTCAATCAAATGCTGTGACACGGTAACGGTGGGCAGAGTCTGAGTCCCACTGTTTGTATCAATAGACTTGGCTTTCCATGGGGCACCTGATAAAGAGGAGGGGCCTGGAGCGTCGGCGGGGGACCCCAGAAGAAGAGGATCAGGGCTGCTCCTAAGTGTAAGGTAAGTATAACACATTTGTTCATTTTATTTAAAAAAATTGAAGGTTTATAACTACTTTAAACAATTTACTCCTTCAATTTCCTGTAGAGTTTCCCTCGTCTATGTAGTGCAAGGGCCTATCTAACTGCATACAAAATGGAAGTGTTTGACCTCATATTTTATGGTTTTGGTAAATCTAAAGGAAAAATTGTACAAACAAATGTATAATGTATGGCCAGCCTAAGGCCTGTTTCACATGAGCTTCAGCTTGTATAAGGGCAGTATCAACAGCAAGCTTTGACAAAGAATTTCAGCAAATCACAGTGCAGCAGGGGTGGAAGAAGCAGGTGTGTGCCCCCTACCCGGGAGGGCTGATCACCTATCAGATACATGATCCAGCCCAGAGCGGCCGCCCTGCCACAGCATATCTGCGCGGGGCGGTCGGCAAATGGTTAAAGTACCATTCAGCTCCAGTTTGTAAATGCTGAACACAGATCCTAATGGGAGCGCTGATAGCCACTTTAAACAAGCTGCTAGCAGGCTAAGGCTGGCCATACACTATACAATTTTCTTGTTCAACTTTCCTTTAGATTTACCAAAACCATGTAATATAGGGTCAAACCTAAACACTTTCAATTTGTATGCAGTCAGGCAGGCCCTTGCACTACATAGTTTAAGGTAAATCTAAAGGAAATTGAATAAGAAAATTGTATAGTGTATGGCCAGCCTTAGTTTCAACAAGCTTGTGTGCTGAAGCCTGCTAGCAGCTTGTTTAAAGTAGCAATCAGCACTTCAATTAGGATCTGTGTTTGGCACTTAAAAACTGGAGCTCAACTCTACTTTAACCATTTGCCGACCACCCCGTGCAGACAGAGATGTATAGTAACTAAGTAGAACTACTTCACTACTCCGATATTTTTTTTTTGTGCTGCATAGTTACTCGTTACTATTATAAAAATGACCACTGCCAGAACAGTAGATGGCAGGTTTCATGAAGCTCAAAACATGTGTATTATCAGCGCATACGAAAATAAAAGCTACTGTATGCATAAATAAAAGCTGCATTTGAAATAATAAAAAACAATATGATGTTCAAACTTTTGACTTCTTTCTTTAATAACTACACAACACAGTACTTGTACTTTTACTTTCAGTACTTGAGTAGCAAAATTTTTAAAAAAACTACTTGCAATACTTAAGTACAAAAAATGTTGAATACTTTAGTACTTCTACTCAAGTCACTTTTTGATCGAGCACTTGTACTTTTACTCAAGTATGGGTTTCGAGTACTTTATACAACTCTGCGTGCAGATATGCTGTGGCAGGACGACCGCTCCGGGCTGGATCACGTATCTGATACGTGATTAGCGCTCTTGGGTAGGGGGCACAGACCTCTGAACACTGACAGGTGTTTTTTTTGTTTTTTTTATTCCCTGCAAAGCAAAGAAAAAAACAGCAAGACCACTTAGTAAAAGCAGGAAATAACACACCCTGTAAACATTGTTAGGCACACATTTAACCCCTAATTGCCCCTAGAAATTATTCTCTTCCAGCCAGTATCATTACTACAGTGACAGTATATAGTATTAGTGCTGATCACTGTATTAGTGTCACTGGTGATGTCAGTGTCAGTTAGCGTACCCCCCCCCCCCCCAGCCAGCGTCAGCTATTGTCAGATTGCCCGCCATACTATCACAGTCCCACTATAAGTCATTGATTGCCGCCTCTACTACCATAAAAAAAAAATAATAATTCCAGTATCTATACCAGACGCTATAACTTTCACGCAAACCAAATGATATACTGTACATTTATTGGGATTTTTCTTACCAAAGACATGTAGCCGAATACATTTTGGCCAAAATTCATGAAGAAATGTTTAAAAATGTTATTGGCTATGTTATATAGGAGAGAATAAAAAACATTGGTTTTTTTATTTTGCTAACTTTTCCTTCTTTTTTCGTTTATATCACAAAAAGAAAAAAAAAAACATATCAAACATAAACAGATCAAGTACCACCAAAAGAAAGCTTTATTCGTGTGAAAAAAATTCATTTGTGTACAGTGTTGCATGACCGCGCAATCGTCAGTTAAAATAGCGCAATGCCAAATAGCAGAAAATGCTGTGGTCATGAAGGGGATAAAATCTTCCAGAGCTCAAGTGGTTAACAGCTTCAACAAAGCTTGCTGAAAGCTCTGAAAATGCTTTGTCAAAGCTTGCTGTTCACACTGCTCTTATACAAGCTGTAGTTCATGGGAAACGGGCCTAAATATTATAACCTTTTTACCATGTGGGTACCCTTAACCACATTAAGACTGCCTGCCGCAGATTTACTGCGTCAGGCTGCCTCTCCTGCGGGAATCGACGTAGCCCTATGTCAGTCACGTGCGTGGTGCTGCCTCTGCCCCCACTAGGCAGCGGTGATGCTGATGCATGGGCGATTGCCGCCGGGCACCCGTGATCTCTCCCCGCTGAGCGAGAAGGACAGTCGGCTGTTGTAAACACAGCCGACCGTTCTTCTCCCTGAAATGATCACAGAGCGCCTGTGATCCTTCTATAAAGGATCACAGGTCTCTATGGTCATTTCACAAGCCCATCCCCCATACAGTTAGAAAACACTCCCCTAGACTGACATTTAACCCCTTGATCACCCACAGTGTTAACCCCTTCCCTGCCAGTGTCATTATTACAGTAACAGTGCATATTTTTAGCAATGATTACTGTAGTAATGTCACTGGTACCCCCAAAAGTGTAAAACATGTCAGTTAGGAGTTCGATCTGTCCTCCGCAATGTTGCAGTCCCGCTACAAATCGCAGGTTGCCGCCTTTACTAGTAAAAAAAAATGAAATCTTTCCCTTTGTTTTAGACGCGATAACTTTTGCGCAAACCAATCAAGATCCGCTTATTGCGATTTTTACCAAAAATATATATTTTTTTTTTTCAGAATTGTCGCTCTTTTTTTGTTTACAGCGCAAAAAAATAAAAATTGCACAGGTGATCAAATACCACCAAAAGAAAGCTCTATTTGTGGAGAAAAAAGGACATTTATTTTATTTGGGTATAGCGTCGCACGACCGCGCAATTTTCCATTAAAATAATGCAGTGCCGAATCACAAAAAATGGCCTGGTCA
Source organism: Pelophylax lessonae (assembly GCF_965119305.1). Taxonomy (NCBI): domain Eukaryota; kingdom Metazoa; phylum Chordata; class Amphibia; order Anura; family Ranidae; genus Pelophylax; species Pelophylax lessonae. The sequence continues at coordinate 667,384,244 of NC_138769.1, forward strand.
TTAAGGGGGAAAATCCTTCCAGTCCAGAACTGATTAAAATAACTTTCCAGTTCTTTGGAACCCTTAGGAAATCTATCAGATCTGTAGTGAGATTTGAGGATTTCACTGGTGCTGCTCACTGTTCTCTTTGCTTGAGATCTTAACATGAGGAAGCAGAGCCCTACCTCTACCAAGATGGCCGCCTGCACACTGGGACATGGTAAATAGAGATTACTTGGAAGTATTTAATCACCACTGGGTTTTTTATTTTTTGTGCTATAAACAAAAAAAGGCTGATCATTTTGAAAAACATAAAAATCTGTCAGGATGGCGAGCAGGAGCAGAGTGGAGAACATCCGCTCAATGCCAGGTACAGAAGTGTTAAAAATGACATTATAATAAATTATTTTATTTTTATAAATTAAAATATAAAAATGTAAACCCTCCTTGTCTCCATGCGCATACACATAACTGCAGAAACTCGCGTACAACATGGGCATGTATGTAAACTGTGATTGTGCAACATATAATACATTTTTTTACTGTCTGCTATAAAAACATATCCAATAAAAAAAATTGTAAAAAATCTAATTTCTTCATAAATTTAGGATTCTGCTACATATTTCTTGTAAAAAAAAAAAAAACCCAATAAGCGTATATTGATTTGGTTTACACAAAAGTTATAGCGTCTACAAACTATGGAATCTCTACTGGAATTCGGCGTTCAGCGACTTATAGCAGGACTGTGATGTTGCTGGGGACAGTCTAACACTAACTGACACTTTTGACACTTTGTGGGAACCAGTGACATTAATACAGTGATCAGTGCTAAAAATATGCACTGTCAGAAAAGGGTTAAACATCTAGGGTGATTAAAGGGTTAAATGTGTTCCTAACCAGTGTTTATGTGTGTACTGTAAGGTGCTTTTCATGGAAACAAAATCCAGCACAACCCCACTGACAGGACGAAGTTCTGCATTGTATATGCAGAGCTCCGTGATGTATCTCTCCTCGACGATCAGCGAGTGCCGGCAGTAATCTATTAGGCAGCACCCGCTGATCGGCTTCTGCTGGCAGTGTGCAGGCGGTGTGCACGCCCACCCTCTATGCGGAACCGTAGAATCAAGTATATATACTGTACGTGACTCTGCACAGAACACCGGCCCTGTAGCAGTAAATGTGTTATAGGGCGGCCGGCATATGGTTAAAGTTACCATTGTTGCTTTTCACAGAGGCCCTGTTCACACCTGAGCGTTTTTCAGCTTGTAAAACGCTCATCTCCAAAGTCTCAAAATGCCCAACAAGCAAAAGCCCATTCATTTCAATGGCCCCTGTTCACATGAGCATTTTGTCACCTGAAGCAAAACGCCTGAAGCTCAAAAACATACATGAGCTTCTTTTTTTGGCAGATTACAAGCGTTTTTGTTAGATGTCAATGCCTACCTCCAAAAATCTGCAAAAAACGCCTGAAATATGCCTGAAGAAACGCCTGAAAAAAAAGCCCCAAAAAACGCCTTAAAAAGCCCCAAAAAAAAACGCCTAAAAAAGACCAAAAAAACGCCTGAAAACAATACGCTCAGGTGTGAATGGAGCCTAAACAATATCTTTATTCTCCAAAAATAGTCTTTACATATTCACTACCTGATAGCCCTGTAATCTATGTTTCATACACATGCCATAGTCCATAGACCATTACAGGAGAGAGCAAGAGAGGATGGCTACATTCCTCCATACAGTGAGAGAACGGATGTAGCCAACTTCTTACAGGAAGTCAGATTGCAGATAGCAAAAAACAAATGTCATTTGATGATTTGGAGGCAGCTGAGAGCAAGACTTGAGTTAAAGGGTAACTCCACTTCCGTGGCGGAAAAAAATAGCAAATAAAGAAAAAATAATATAGCGTATACAATTGCGACACAAATCCTATTGTAATTGAATGTTATTAAAAAATACCTTTCCTTTTCACTCTGCAGCTGTTGTAATTTTCTGAAAATGCAATGCAATATGGCTACCTGGAGTTGTTCTGTACACAGAATGTATACTGACCACACACATAATTTCCTGCTTGTGTGATTGGCTCACCAATTTTCCCAGAAGTCTGCCTAAGATACAAGTCAGATGTCAGGCATCCCCTGCAACAAAAATTTCATTTTTGGTGAGATACTCCCAATAGGAACACATCTAAAGGGATGCAGGTGCATTCGATTACCTCATTAGAGCCCTGCAGCTGCCACAGCTGATAGATAAATATGAAACCACTACCATTAGACCCACTCAGCACAGAGGCACAAACAATGATCTCTTCAGAATAACAAAAGGTAGGAATCTGCAAGAAAGTTTGTTAAAATCCTTGTAATGTACAGAGATCACCCTGAGGGGAATGTTTTTTTTCTCAACAAAAGTGGAGTTACGCTTTAAGCATAGTACACACAGGCCGAATGTCGGGTGGCATCGGCCAGTTCAATAGAAACCAGCCGTCATTTGACCTGCGTATGGCAGCCCGTCCGACCGAATCTTGCCCTTTAGCCAGCTTCTGTTGAAGGGTCATCACCAAAAAAAGGTGTGCCGACTGGCTCCCTGTCAGTGCTCTCAGCCAATGGTTAGGAGCAATGTTCCCTTTAAGGTGTGCGCATGCGCGGACACACAGTGTCATCGAAGGTCCCACACAAGCACAGATTCAGACCGCGCAGTCGCAGTCGTGGCGGCCGGGGAGCAGAGCGTGCGCCCCGAAAGCACGCCCATTGTGTGACAATAGCGAATGAAAATTCGCTATTGTCACACAGATCCTCCTCCTGGCCAATCAGGGAGCGGGTCCTCCCGCTTCCTGATTGGCCGAAAAGCCAACCCCATGCCATTGGCCGAGGAGGAGGCGCCGGTGAGGACTGAGGAGACGCTGAAGCCGGGGACTGAACTGAAGAGAAGCTGCCGTGACCGTGAGGTAAGTTCATGGACGGGAGGAGACGCGGGGAGGCGGGACTGAAGAGAAGCTGCTGTCAGGTAAGTGCACTGGTCTCGTGGGGGGGAACGCTGGCATCTCTGCATTGAAAGGTGGCACACTGGCATCTCTACATTGAAAGGTGGCACGTTGGCATCTCTACATTGAAAGGGGGCACGCTGGCATCTCTACATTGAAAGGTGGCACGCTGGCATCTCTACATTGAAAGGTGGCACACTGGCATCTCTACATTGAAAGGGGGCACGCTGGCATCTCTACATTGATTGGGGGCAATGCTGTGGCACTATGCATTGATTGGGGGCAATGCTGTGGCACTCTGCATTGATTGGGGGGCAATGCTGTGGGCACTCTGCATTGATTGAGGGCAATGCTGTGGGCACTCTGCATTGATTGGGGGCAATGCTGTGGCACTCTGCATTGATTGGGGGCACGCTGGTCACTCTGCATTGACGTCCCCCCCAGCGGGCCACAGAAATATTATCAAACGTTGACCGCTCCACGGCGATAAAAAGGTTGGGGAGCACTGCGCTCAGAAATTTTTTTATTTGCTCAGCACAGTAAAAAATTAAAGAGAACATTGGTTAGGAAACCCTGTCAGAACACAATAGTACAGCAGGGGAGATCGCTGAACTAACATTGCATAGTTAGTACAGCAGCTCCGATCGGAGCGGTCAGGTTTTTTTTAACGGAAAAAAACTAGTAGTTTGTACGAGGATTTAGGAATGCACACTTGAGTTTTTATTTTTTTTTAACCAGAGTTTTAGCTACTTATAGGTATGAGATAACAGTCACCTGTTTCCGGCCTTTCAAGCCAAGACCGAACAACAATGTCATATCTATGGAGTCCCTGAATGGCAGCCATACATTGTATCATATCTATGGAGTCCCTGAATGGCAGCCATACATTGTCTCATATCTATGGAGTCCCTGAATGGCAGCCATACATTGTCTCATATCTATGGAGTCCCTGAATGGCTGCCATACATTGTCTCATATCTATGGAGTCCCTGAATGGCATCCATACATTGTCTCATATCTATGGAGTCCCTGAATGGCATCCATACATTGTCTCATATCTATGGAGTCCTTGAATGGCAGCCATACATTGTCTCATATCTATGGAGTCCCTGAATGGCAGCCATACATTGTCTCATATCTATGGAGTCCCTGTATGGCAGCCATACATTGTCTCATATCTATGGAGTCCTTGAATGGCAGCCATACATTGTCTCATATCTATGGAGTCCTTGAATGGCAGCCATACATTGTGTCATATCTATGGAGTCCCTGAATGGCAGCCATACATTGTCTCATATCTATGGAGTCCCTGAATGGTAGCCATACATTGTCTCATATCTATGGAGTCCTTGAATGGCAGCCATACATTGACTCATATCTATGGAGTCCCTGAATGGCAGCCATACATTGTCTCATATCTATGGAGTCCTTGAATGGCAGCCATACATTGTCTCATATCTATGGAGTCCTTGAATGGCAGCCATACATTGTGTCATATCTATGGAGTCCCTGAATGGTAGCCATACATTGTCTCATATCTATGGAGTCCTTGAATGGCAGCCATACATTGTCTCATATCTATGGAGTCCTTGAATGGCAGCCATACATTGTCTCATATCTATGGAGTCCCTGAATGGCAGCCATACATTGTCTCATATCTATGGAGTCCCTGAATGGCAGCCACACATTGTGTCATATCTATGGAGTCCCTGAATGGCAGCCATACATTGTCTCATATCTATGGAATCCCTGAATGGTAGCCATACATTGTCTCATATCTATGGAGTCCCTGAATGGCAGCCATACATTGTCTCATATCTATGGAGTCCCTGAATGGCAGCCATACATTGTCTCATATCTATGGAGTCCCTGAATGGCAGCCATACATTGTCTCATATCTATGGAGTCCCTGAATGGCAGCCACACATTGTGTCATATCTATGGAGTCCCTGAATGGTAGCCATACATTGTCTCATATCTATGGAATCCCTGAATGGTAGCCATACATTGTCTCATATCTATGGAGTCCCTGAATGGCAGCCATACATTGTCTCATATCTATGGAGTCCTTGAATGGCAGCCATACATTGTCTCATATCTATGGAGTCCCTGAATGGCAGCCATACATTGTCTCATATCTATGGAGTCCCTGAATGGCAGCCATACATTGTCTCATATCTATGGAGTCCCTGAATGGTAGCCATACATTGTCTCATATCTATGGAGTCCCTGAATGGCAGCCATACATTGTCTCATGTCTATGGAGTCCCTGAATGGCAGCCATACATTGCCTCATATCTATGGAGTCCTTGAATGGCAGCCATACATTGTCTCATATCTACGGAGTCCCTGAATGGCAGCCATACATTGTCTCATATCTATGGAGTCCTTGAATGGCAGCCATACATTGTCTCATATCTACGGAGTCCTTGAATGGCAGCCATACATTGTCTCATATCTACGGAGTCCCTGAATGGCAGCCATAAATTGTCTCATATCTATGGAGTCCTTGAATGGCAGCCATACATTGTCTCATATCTATGGAGTCCTTGAATGGCAGCCATACATTGTCTCATATCTATGGAGTCCCTGAATGGCAGCCATAAATTGTCTCATATCTATGGAGTCCCTGAATGGCTGCCATACATTGTCTCATATCTATGGAGTCCCTGAATGGCAGCCATACATTGTCTCATATCTATGGAGTCCCTGAAAGGCAGCCATACATTGTCTCATGTCTATGGAGTCCCTGAATGGTAGCCATACATTGTCTCATATCTATGGAATCCCTGAATGGCAGCCATACATTGTCTCATATCTATGGAGTCCCTGAATGGCAGCCATACATTGTCTCATATCTATGGAATTCCTGAATGGCAGCCATACATTGTCGCATATCTATGGAGTCCCTGAATGGCAGCCATACATTGTCTCATGTCTATGGAGTCCCTGAATGGCTGCCATACATTGTCTCATGTCTATGGAGTCCCTGAATGGTAGCCATACATTGTGTCATGTCTATGGAGTCCCTGAATGGTAGCCATACATTGTGTCATATCTATGGAGTCCCTGAATGGCTGCCATACATTGTCTCATATCTATGGAATCCCTGAATGGCAGCCATACATTGTCTCATATCTATGGAGTCCCTGAATGGTAGCCATACATTGTCTCATATCTATGGAGTCCCTGAATGGCAGCCATACATTGTCTCATATCTATGGAATCCCTGAATGGCAGCCATACATTGTCTCATATCTATGGAGTCCCTGAATGGTAGCCATACATTGTCTCATATCTATGGAGTCCCTGAATGGTAGCCATACATTGTCTCATATCTATGGAGTCCCTGAATGGCAGCCATACATTGTCTCATATCTATGGAGTCCTTGAATGGCAGCCATACATTGTCTCATATCTATGGAGTCCCTGAATGGCAGCCATACATTGTCTCATATCTATGGAGTCCCTGAATGGCAGCCATACATTGTCTCATATCTATGGAATCCCTGAATGGCAGCCATACATTGTCTCATGTCTATGGAGTCCCTGAATGGCTGCCATACATTGTCTCATATCCATGGAGTCCCTGAATGGCAGCCATACATTGTCTCATATCTATGGAGTCCCTGAATGGCAGCCATACATTGTCTCATATCTATGGAGTCCCTGAATGGCAGCCATACATTGTCTCATATCTATGGAGTCCCTGAATGGCTGCCATACATTGTGTCATATCTATGGAGTCCCTGAATGGCAGCCATACATTGTGTCATATCTATGGAGTCCCTGAATGGCTGCCATACATTGTGTCATATCTATGGAGTCCCTGAATGGCAGTCATACATTGTCTCATATCTATGGAGTCCCTGAATGGCAGTCATACATTGTGTCATATCTATGGAGTCCCTGAATGGCAGCCATACATTGTCTCATATCTATGGAGTCCCTGAATGGCAGCCATACATTGTCTCATATCTATGGAGTCCCTGAATGGCTGCCATACATTGTCTCATATCTATGGAATCCCTGAATGGCAGCCATACATTGTCTCATATCTATGGAGTCCCTGAATGGCAGCCATACATTGTCTCATATCTATGGAGTCCCTGAATGGCAGCCATACATTGTCTCATATCTATGGAGTCCCTGAATGGCAGCCATACATTGTCTCATATCTATGGAGTCCCTGAATGGCAGCCATACATTGTCTCATATCTATGGAGTCCCTGAATGGCAGCCATACATTGTCTCATATCTATGGAGTCCCTGAATGGTAGCCATACATTGTCTCATATCTATGGAATCCCTGAATGGTAGCCATACATTGTCTCATATCTATGGAGTCCCTGAATGGCAGCCATACATTGTCTCATATCTATGGAGTCCCTGAATGGCAGCCATACATTGTGTCATATCTATGGAGTCCCTGAATGGTAGCCATACAGTGTCTCATATCTATGGAATCCCTGAATGGTAGCCATACATTGTCTCATATCTATGGAGTCCCTGAATGGCAGCCATACATTGTCTCATATCTATGGAGTCCCTGAATGGCAGCCATACATTGTCTCATATTTATGGAGTCCCTGAATGGCAGCCATACATTGTCTCATATCTATGGAGTCCCTGAATGGCAGCCATACATTGTCTCATATCTATGGAATCCCTGAATGGTAGCCATACATTTTCTCATATCTATGGAGTCCTTGAATGGCAGCCATACATTGTCTCATATCTATGGAGTCCCTGAATGGCAGCCATACATTGTCTCATATCTATGGAGTCCCTGAATGGCAGCCATACATTGTCTCATATCTATGGAGTCCCTGAATGGCAGCCATACATTGTCTCATATCTATGGAGTCCCTGAATGGCAGCCATACATTGTCTCATATCTATGGAGTCCCTGAATGGCATCCATACATTGTCTCATATCTATGGAGTCCCTGAATGGCAGCCATACATTGTCTCATATCTACGGAGTCCCTGAATGGCAGCCATACATTGTCTCATATCTATGGAGTCCCTGAATGGCAGCCATACATTGTCTCATATCTATGGAGTCCCTGAATGGCAGCCATACATTGTCTCATATCTACGGAGTCCCTGAATGGCAGCCATACATTGTCTCATATCTATGGAGTCCCTGAATGGTAGCCATACATTGTCTCATGTCTATGGAGTCCCTGAATGGCAGCCATACATTGTCTCATATCTATGGAATCCCTGAATGGTAGCCATACATTGTCTCATATCTATGGAGTCCCTGAATGGCAGCCATACATTGTCTCATATCTATGGAGTCCCTGAATGGCAGCCATACATTGTCTCATATCTATGGAGTCCCTGAATGGCAGCCATACATTGTCTCATATCTATGGAGTCCCTGAATGGCAGCCATACATTGTCTCATATCTATGGAGTCCCTGAATGGCAGCCATACATTGTCTCATATCTATGGAGTCCCTGAATGGTAGCCATACATTGTCTCATATCTATGGAGTCCCTGAATGGCAGCCATACATTGTCTCATATCTATGGAGTCCTTGAATGGCAGCCATACATTGTCTCATATCTATGGAGTCCCTGAATGGCAGCCATACATTGTCTCATATCTATGGAGTCCCTGAATGGTAGCCATACATTGTCTCATATCTATGGAGTCCCTGAATGGTAGCCATACATTGTCTCATATCTATGGAGTCCCTGAATGGCAGCCATACATTGTCTCATATCTATGGAGTCCCTGAATGGTAGCCATACATTGTCTCATATCTATGGAGTCCCTGAATGGCTGCCATACATTGTCTCATATCTATGGAATCCCTGAATGGTAGCCATACATTGTCTCATATCTATGGAGTCCCTGAATGGCAGCCATACATTGTCTCATATCTATGGAGTCCCTGAATGGCAGCCATACATTGTGTCATATCTATGGAGTCCCTGAATGGTAGCCATACATTGTCTCATATCTATGGAGTCCTTGAATGGCATCCATACATTGTCTCATATCTATGGAGTCCCTGTATGGCAGCCATACATTGTCTCATATCTATGGAGTCCCTGTATGGCAGCCATACATTGTCTCATATCTATGGAGTCCCTGAATGGCAGCCATACATTGTCTCATATCTATGGAGTCCCTGAATGGCAGCCATACATCGTCTCATATCTATGGAGTCCTTGAATGGCAGCCATACATTGTCTCATATCTATGGAGTCCCTGTATGGCAGCCATACATTGTCTCATATCTATGGAGTCCCTGAATGGCAGCAATACATTGTCTCATATCTATGGAGTCCCTGAATGGTAGTCATACATTGTCTCATATCTATGGAGTCCCTGAATGGTAGTCATACATTGTCTCATATCTATGGAGTCCCTGAATGGTAGTCATACATTGTCTCATATCTATGGAGTCCCTGAATGGTAGTCATACATTGTCTCATATCTATGGAATCCCTGAATGGCAGCCATACATTGGCATTTGGGAGAAACAAATGACTGCACAGTGATACTAATGTGAAAAGTGGCCCCATCAGCGTCTCCTAATAGAAACCTACATGGAAACTGGCCAAACCCAGAGGACAGGCAGCCAAGAGCGATGTCTGAGGGAGGTCAGATTGTGAAATGATGTCCGATAGCCCCAGGATACACCTAAAGGTGGCATGGTTGTGGGCACCCTAAGTAATGAGAACTGAGAGGTTCAAGGCAATGGGCCTAACATTTCTATAGGTCAGAGGCACACCTCGGGTAGTAAAGAGTTCTCCCTCATCTTTGACTGGCTTTATGTTCTTGGCTGCTTCGGTGGAAAGGTGCCCACCAATGTAAGGCCCGGAAAGGGGGAAGGGCAGGCAAGTGCTAATCTGGATGAATCGTATGGCTTAGCAGCTCCTGAGGCCTACTGGCAATGGCGGTTCTATGAGTGTGACATGTACAGCAAACTAGGAGGGGGGCTGTGCTTTTACCATAGCAGGTAACGTCATGAGAGCGTCATGGCGGTTTACATTGTCTTCTCAGTAATAGCACAGTGCTGAATCCACGAGAAGGACGGGTACAAGGTGACTCAGACTGCTGTCTCCTTACAGAACATAAAAAGCCCCCCTCCCCCTCCTTCTGCTATGGCTATTCCTGATGTAAGAGCTGCGTTGGAGCGCACATCAGGACTCACTACAACATGACAGCACCTGGTGCCTTAAACTTACCAACCGTCCCATAGCAGTTTTACTACTACAGGGCGGCCGCTGCGCAGGATCGCGTATTTATATGTGATCCTGCACTTCCGGGTGTCTGGCGCGAGTGCACGCCGCGCCATTGGCTCGCTCCCGCTGTGACTCTACACACCAGGAGCTGATTAGCGGTTCTATGTACCCGATGTTCGCCAGCACCCAATGATCATTCGGTACGCAGGCAGAATGGCAGTCTACCTATGTAAACAAGGCAGATCAACGTTCTGTCAGAAGGGAAGGTATTGATCCTGTGTTCCAGCAAAGCAGGAACATGGATCCATGCTTTTCCCTAATATAAGCACCTCCCACACAGTTAGAAAACACTGGCTAGGCACACAGTTAACCCTTTGATCACCCCTGATGTTTAACCCCTTCCCTGCCAGTGTCCTTAGTTCAGTGACAGTGCATATTTAGTGTCCGTTCAGTGTCCGGTTTTTCCGCCGCAATGTTGCAGTCCTGCTAAAAATTGCTGATCACCGCCATTACTGGTAAAAAATAAATAACTAAAAAATGCCATGATAATAATATCAAATAATTTGTGGACACTATGGCGTTTATTTACTAAAGCTTGAGAGTGCAAAATCAGGCTCACTTCTGCATAGAAACCAATCAGATCCAGGTTTTATTGCCAAAGCTTAATTGAACAAGCTGAGGTTAGAATCTGATTGGTTTCTTTGCAGAAGTGAGCCTGATTTTGCACTCTCTAGCTTTAGTAAATAAACCCTTATACCTCTTCAATCAATATACGCTTATTGGTATTTTTTTTTTTTTTTTTTTACCAAAAATATGTAGCAGAAAACATATTGGCCCAAATTTATGAAGAAATTAGATTTTTTTTATTTTTTTTTAATTTTTTTCGGATATGTTTTAGATCAGAAAGTAAAAAATATAGTTTTTTTTACAAATATGTCAGTCTGATTTTGTTTTTTAGCGCAGAAAATAAAAAAAGACGCAGCGGTGATCAAATATCACCAAAAGAAAGCTCTATTTGTGGGGAAAAAACGGATTATATTTTGTTTGGGTATGGCATTGCATGATTGCGCAATTGTCAGTTAAAGTAACACAGAGCCGTATCAGAAAAAATGGCCTGGTCATGAAGGGGGGTAAATCTTCCAGAGGGTTAAATTTTACCTAAAAACTACCTATGCATATAAGGGGTGTCTGTAGATGAAAACAAAACTTTGCAGCTTTGACCAAAGTTAAATAATGCCCTTGCCATAGGTGTAGGCCAATAACATACCTCCCGAAGGCTGAATGAAAAACTCCCAGAGATGGCATCATCCTGACCTACTTTGCTGCTAGGATGTCGCTAAGACACTCCCAGTTGATTCAAACCCCTTTGCACATGCTTCTCCCCTGCAGCAGTAGCTCTGAGCTCACTGATGCTGCGATAGAGGAGGTTCTATTCCACACATGTGCTGGGGTTGGGGGGGGATGACAGCTTGGAGTGTCCTTGTAACAAGGTAGGAAGGCATGATGCCATCTCTGGGAGTTTTTCAGCCAGGCTTCAATAGTTGCCAACATTTCAAAAAAAAAAAAAAATTTCTGTGTGTCCAGAAATCCCCTGTAGGCGAGGCATGCACTTTATTTAGGGGCGGAGCATTTTATTTATTTCTGGTTCTACAAGAAGGTAAATCCTGTGCTTCCATCAGGGAACTGCTGGCAATAAAAGGTTTAATCATGTCTCCAGCCTCCAGGGATCTTAAGGCCCGAACACACGATCAGAAAATCGTAGGAAAAATACCGCTTTCAATAATCTGATCATTAGTTCACAGCTTTCAGGAGCCAATCACAACAGTTCATCCAATATTATTGGATGGGACAAGCGCAACATTTTTTTCCAGATCGTATGATTTTCATTTAACCCCTTGAGGTTGGCTCTTGCTGGCTAAGGGGTCTAGAATGCCAGGAATAGGTGCAGGGCTTATGGTCATGTTACCCTAGTAAGATCCCTGGTGGCTAGAGGCATGATTAACCCTTTTATTGCTAGCAGATCCTTGCTGGCTGCACATTCTTGGCAACGTTACAATAGGCAAGTAAGTTCTCTTTAAATCTCTAACCCTTTTATTGCTTGCAGATCCTTGCTGGCTGTACATTCTTGGCAACTAAGCTGAGATTCTGAAGATAAGGGCCCCCACACTGTCACATAGACTTACTGCTCCGTTCTGCTCTCTCTGCAGCCTGACTGAGTTCCCATAGCCGCCTGAGTGATCACTGCTGGGGGGGGGGGGGGGATCTGTGCCGAGCATGGTTCTGTGTTGATGGCCCTGCCCAGCTTCACTATAGTGAAAGCATCTGAGCTTGGAATGTCCTGTCGGTGACCTGTCTTGATTTCAGGGACAGAGTCCGGGACAAGATCGGGTCAAGTCGGGAAAGGTTTTTAAAATTTATGTGTGTCCCGGACAGACCAGGACAGTTAGCAACTATAGGCTTCAGGAAATGCATAGATGGCCTACACCTATAGCATGCTGATAGAAGGATAGAGCAGAGCGACCAAGAGACAAGCTGTGCCGACACATTGTCCTGTGTTAATGACCCTGCCCAGCATCACTATAGTGAGAGCATCTGAGCTTGGAATGTCCTGTCCGTGACCTGTCTTGATTTCAGGGACAGAGTCCGGGACAAGATCGGGTCAAGTCGGGACAGGTTTTTAAAATTCATGTGTGTCCCGGACAGACCGGGACAGTTAGCAACTATTGGCTTTAAGACATGCATAGATGACACATATAACATGCTGATAGAAGGATAGAGCAGAGCGACCAAGAGACAAGCTCTTCACTGTGCTGCTTCTCCTTTCACTGTCCAGTCACAGGCTGGGGGTGGGTCCAGGACAACCAGAGCTCAGAGGAAGTGGGTTGGACAATGCTGGCCATCAAGTACTGTGGGGGAAATCTCTGGATTGAAGGTGAATCTTGCTGTAAAAGTTGGCTTCTTTTTTTACCCCTAAACAGGCTATTTATTTTTATGTTATTATTTTTCTGTCTGGAGTTCTGCTTTAAATAAATAAAACTGAATCTAGAGGGTTATTTATAGTCGCTTTTGATCAATATAGTAATTTTCCATTGCCTTTGGCTGGGTGTATTTCCTTTCCTTATATATCATAATGCTAACAGCACAATTCTCTATGTACCAATGAGTGCCATCTGTATTTGTAATAAATGAGTTGCTCACCAAAATTTCTGTATGCAAACAAAACTGGGCAATTAACATCCACCCCATATGTTCAGTGCTTTATACGCCGCACGCGTTTGGAATTTGGAATTAAAAGGCATCTCCTAATTCATACGATGCTCCCTTCCTCTATGTAACTAATAATAATAAAAGCAGCAATAATACTACCAACAACACTAATAATAATAATGATGGTAATACTATTCATATTATTATGCAAATGTTCTGTAAAACAGTCCAAAGCCTTTTCCCCAATGAAGCATGGCAAAACTGACTGACAAATGAATGAACATATCTTTTGTCCCCGAAGCTAAATCGGAGCAGAATCCTGCAAAAAATCAATTGTGTGATGGCTTGAGGATACTAGTATCTATGTGATTGAATCTACTAGGCTGACAGGGGTTCCCAAACCGCAGATGTATGAAATTTTCCAGCCTAATTAAAGATACAAAAGCCAGTGTTTAATAGTCTCAGGGCAGCCTTGAATAAAAATATCTCTGTGCACTCCACAACGTAGCAGGGTCTTCTAGCCTTTCCTTCGCAAATGCTTATTAGTTTATTTAAAGAACTCTGCTAAGTATTATTTGCATCTGAGCAGAGCGCATCGCAGGAAAAGACACACCGTACTGTGAAAGAAACATACATTATATTACCAAATGTATTGGGACGCCTGCCTTTATGCACACATTAACTTTAATAGCATTCCAGTTTTATGCCTCATACACACGTACCGATCGTCGGCCGACCGATCGGCCGTCTTTTGTCCAGGGCTGTCCTGTCCGCTAAAAGTGCAAAAGACTGCACACGAATTTTGTCCGCCGACTGCAGAAGTGATGTCATGTGATGGTTAACTTTCCCTGTGTTTTTTCTTTTCTTAGCATGCCCAGTCTTGCAAATCTGCTGATTGTCGGCCGAATTCTGTACTGACTGGCGAACAATCGGCCGTTCTGGTGTTGGCCAACAAAAATTTTAATGCCTGCACGACAGATTCTGTTCGGCCAAAAATGCGCTGTCGGCTGTCGGAAGCATCATACTAACAAGCCTACAATCGGCCGATCGGTCGTCGGCCGAATATTTACGGCCGACAATCGGTACGTGTGTACGGGGCTTTAGTCCGTAGGGATCAATATTGAGTTGGCCCACTCTTTGCAGCTTTATCAGCTTCAACTCCTCTAGGAAGGCTGTCCACAAGGTTTAGGAACGTGTCCATAGGAATGTTTGACCATTCTTCCAGAAGGGCATTTGTGAGGTCAGGCACTGACGTTGGACAAGAAGGCCTGGCTCGCAGTCTCCGCTCTAGTTTATTGGGTTGAGGTCAGGACTCTGTGCAGGCTAGTCAAGTTCCTCCACCCCAAACTCACTCATCTATGTCTTTATGGACCTTGTTTTGTGCCCTGGTGTGCAGTCATGTTAGAACAGGAAGGGGCCATCCCCAAACTGTACCCACAAAGTTGGGAGCAAAAAATTGTCCAAAATGTCTTGGTATGCTGGTGTTTTAAAGCGGAGTTCCGGGCACAAAATCGACCTAATCGATTTTGTGGCCATCCGCTTGCTCTTCTTCACCTTAAAAGGAATTGGATAGTTAGGATTATTTTTTTTTTTACTTACCTTGTAATTGTAGAAAGAAATACTCACCTATTTTCCACTTCCTCCCTCTGTGGCCGCGGCCCGCGCCGTCACTTCCAGTTTGCAATGATTCCTGGGAGCTGAACGTCATCGCTCCCAGGAATCAATGCGACGGCACCGGCCCCGCTCGTCACTTCCGGTGCGACGCCGCATTCCCTGCTAAACAGCTTCTGGGCATGCCCAGAAGCTGTGTAGGAATGCGCACCAGAAGTGACGAGAGGGGCCGGTGCAGGCGCATTCTTGGAGAAGAAGACACGGAAGAGGACGCAGAAGAGGATCGCGCTGGTTTCAGCTGCCCACAACAGAGATGGCAACGCTGTACAAGAAATTTTATAAGTGAGTATTTCTTCTTGCAGGTAAGTGCGAACCGGGACAGATCAGAGGCTAGCCATTGTGGAATGTACTAGCCCTGACTGTCCCGGGGGTATGTTCATTGAAAAAATGTTTTTGTGCCCGGAACTCCGCTTTAAGAGTTCCCTTCACTGGAACTACTGTGTTTCCCCGAAAATAAGAACTACCCTGAAAATAAGACCTACTGTTATTTTCGGTGAGGGATGCAATATAAGCCCTACCCCCAAGAATAAGCCCTAGTTTAGTGTTTGGAAAATCCTGGCATCCACTTTTATACTGTGTTATATAATGTCCAGTGTGTGTTTCTGTAATCTAATAGTGTAGAATACCTTCACTACAGCGCTGCTCGGCGCTCAGCGGATTCCCTGCTCTGCTCTTCTCCTCCTCTCATAGCTGTCAGAGGGAGATCTCAGCCCCTCCCCTCTGTAGTGTTCAGAGCGGGTCACAGAAGCGCCAAGCATTATATTATAATTGTGTGAAATACCTTTGTTACAGCGCCGCTCAGCACTTCCGTGACCCCCAGCTGTCAACAGGGGAGAAGAGAAGGACAGCAGCGGGAAATCAGCTGAGCGCCGAGTGGCACTGTACCAAAGGTATTTCACACAATTATAATATAATGCTCAGCGTTTCTGTGACCTGCTCCCCTATTGACAGCTACTGTATGAGAAGGGAAGGACAGGAGAGCAGAGCGGGAGATTAGCTGAGCGCCACTGTACCAACGGTATTTCACACTATTAGATTACATAAAAACACAGAACATTATTTAAAACAGTCACAAAGTGGATTTTAGCATTTTACAAACACTAAACTAGTTTCACACAGGGGTATCCAAACAGGCAGGGAGAGAGGGAGAAGACAGCACATTACAGATAAGACCTACCCCGAAAATAAGCCCTACTGTGTGTTTTGATGGCAAAATTAATATAAGACCAAGTCTTTTTTTCGGGGAAACACGGTAAGGCGCCAAACCCAACCCCTGAAAAACAACCCCACACCCTAATCTATCCTCCGTCAAATGGTTTGGACCAGTGCACAAATCAAGTTCCATAAAGACATGGATGAACGAGTTTGGAGGTGGAGGAACTTGACTGGCCTGCACCTCAACCCGAAAGAACATCTTTGGGATGAATTAAAGCGGAGACTGCAAACCAGGTCTTCTATCCAACATCAGTGCCTGACCTCACAAATGGAATGACGTCATCTGTGACATGAGGGGGCGGGGCCTCCCTCTGACGTCATCGGATGCCACGCCCACAATGGCTATATAACAAGCTGCAGAGACCGGAGACATCGTCGGAGGAGGACCGGAGGAAGAAGAGAAGAGCCGAGGGCAAAAGAGCAGAAGAGCGGATAGCAAAAGAGCAGAAGAGCGGACAGCAAAAGAGCAGAAGAGCGGACAGCAAAAGAGCAGGAGAGCGGACAGCAAAGGAGCAGAAGACCAGAAGACCAGGAGAGGGAGAAGACCGGAGCAGAGAAGAACAGATGAAGATTTTTAATAAACTTTCCAAAACGTCTCCTGTCGTTATTTCCATACACTGCCTTTTATGGAGTGAATGGGTAGGGGTACAGTGTACCCCATACCCATTCACATAGGGAGGGGGTCCAGGATCTGGGGGGCCACCCTTGTTAAAGGGGGCTTCCAGATTCCGATGAGCCCCCTGCCCGCAGACCCCACAACCACCGGCCAGGGTTGTGGGGATGAGGCCCTTGTCCCCATCAACATGGGGGCAAGGTACTTTGAGGTGGGGGGGTGCAGAGCTCCCCCCGCTCCAAAGCACCAACACTCCCCCCATGTTGAGGGCATGTGGTCTGGTATGGTCCGGGGGGGGGGGCCACTCGCTCGTCCCCTCCCCCTTCCTGCCCTATCGGGCTGCGTGCTCGGATAAGGGTCTGGTATGGATTTTGGGGGGACCCCATGCCGTTTTTTCGGCGTGGGACTACCCTCAAATTCCATACCAGACCCAAAGGGCCTGGTTTGGAACCTGGGGGGGACCCCCACGCAGTTTTTTTCCCCATTTTTGGCGTGGAGTTCCCCCTCAAGATTCTCACAGCGCAAGTCACGCCGCAAGTTGGATCATCCTGATCCGACTTGCGGTGCGACTTCCATTCAAATCAATAGGCTCCCATAGGGAACCATTGATTTTGAATGGAGGCAGAAAAAACGCTGCTAAAAGCAACGTGGCCAAACGTGCAATAACGCCAATGGAAAAAGCTACTGAAAGCATGTTTAACAGCTGCTTTTTCCTGGCGTCAGAAGTAGCTTTGCAGCACGTTTTTCTAACGTCCCGTGTACATGGAGCCTTAGGGGTTAAAAAGGGCAGTAAGGTGGACACATAACGCCTCCCAGCCGCCTGTCAAATGCCTTCTGAACAGCTCCCCACATTCTTTTCAGAGGGTAACATTAATATAAACGAGCCCTAAAAGTCATTTAGTTAAGTGTTACCTCTATTTTATAGCTACTCATTCATTATTTAAAATAAGTAAGAAAAAAGGAAAAGCATTAATAGCTTCCACTGCTACTCTGCTGCCTTCCAAAGATAAGCCTGCTGACGTATCTTCATCATCGGGCACACTGTCACAATGCTGCCAATGCTTCACCTTTTAAAGTGCAACTGAAGTGCCATCTAGAATTGTTAATTATGTCTAAGCAGTATCCTGAAAAATTTACCTTCTGTCTTTAAATCCTCGGTAAAATAGCAGTGCGCTTTCTGTTTCTACAGCCTAAGGGTCCTTTTAACGCGGTGCGCTGTCCGACGAGGTCCGTTCTCTGCTCAGCGGGGATCGATCCGCCGATCCCCGCTGAGCAGGCGGATGACAGCTCTGTCTCTGCTCTGTGTGCAGAGACGGAGCTGTCAGATCCCCACTGTCCTCTATGGGGAGATCGAATGAGAATGGACCGCCTGTCCATTCTCATCCGATCCTATCCGATCCTCCAGACTGATGGAAAATAGGGTTTCCATCCGTCTGGATTTCACAGACAGGATCCGAATAGGATAGCAGCGGGTGTCAGCGGACATGTTTCTGCTGACATCCGCTGCCCCATATTCTGCCCATGATTCAGAATCCCAGCAAAATGCACGACACGTTTGTGATGCCATTATTTCTAAATGGCGTGACAAATAGCGGCAAAATCACGCAAACAGAATCACGGGTTGCGTGTCACAAAAAAGAAGTTCCGGAACCATGTTAAATGGACTGTAGTGCATTTATGCAAAAAGCACTAAAAAACGCATAGGTGTGAACCGGGCCTAAGGCCCTGCTGTCCCTGACATCTAGTCTCCGTAGATTTGGAGTGAGATTTGGTGATATCACTACTGGGCTGCTCACTGTTCTCCTTGCTGGAGAGGAAGTTCTAGCAGAGGATTTGCAGTGCAAGGATCCTCCTGCTTCCAAGTCATTCTGATGATCTGTGGTTTCACCACTGATGCTTCTTGAACATTTCCCCACCAGTCAATAGATCACTAGAGGGGAGGATCTGACATTAGGAAGCAAAGCTTTCTTCTCCACCAAAATGGCCACCTCTGCACAGAGATACATAGCTCCCAACTGTCCCTGATTTCGAGGAACTGTCACTGATTTGGAACAAAGTCCATCTGTCCCTCTTTCCTCCTCATTTGTCCCTCAGTTTGGTCTGATCTATATAGTTGTATATAAAATGCACTTTTTATCTTTCAAAAAGTGTTTTACAGTGCTAAACCTTTCATTCAATTTCTAAATTGCTGCATTTGTAAATTTCAAAAGCCATTATAAAGGAATAGTAGTGGTTAAAAAAGAGCACTTGTGGGTTTGAAAGAGAAGTATGGAATTTTTTCTTATAGGAATTATACTTATCGGTCTGATGCTGCATCTGTCCCCCGCCCGCTCTAATGCCTCATACGTACGATCAGATAATCGTACGAAAAAAAAATTGCTTTTGAATTGATCGCATTATAATCTGATCGTTAGTACACAGCGTTCGACAGCTGATAAGGACATTTCGTCCAATAAAATCCGAAGGGACAAATACGAAAACATTTGTCGTACCATAGCCTAGCAAACGACAGTCATTTAATCTGTACAGTGCCCCCTACAGGCGTAGGACACTGGGCAAAAAAAAGTTCTGACTACGCCTATGGGCAGCCCCAGAGGGTACACCCTCTCTCTTCCTGCATAGGATGTCAGTTTTGTATCAAAGCAGTGTCAGAAAGTAATACCAACCATACTCAAAAGACCACGCATTATCAGAAACACAAAAATAACCTGGAAAAAGCCTGGCCGCCATTGTATTTGTATTCCACTATCCGATACGTAGCTACGCAACCAGGAAGCTTTTCAAGAATCGTACGAAAAAAATCATACGTTTAGTAGGTATTGTTGAATTCGATACTAGTATCATGCAACAAAATGCGAATGATAGGTCGTCGGATTATCTGATCATGTGTACGAGGCATTAGGCTGAGAACAGAGTCATCAAACCCAGCTTATCGCTCCATTCTTAGAGCTCCCTGAGCAGAGCTGCTGACTGTAAGTCATCGCTGTCTGCTCTGCCTGCACCCCCTCCCCCTTGCTCACTGGAGCACTGGGCTGTGCGAGGGGGTGGGAGCAGCTGGCTCAGGCTCTCAGCGGCTCGCTGAGAGGCTGAGCCAGGTGCCGATCCAGGCATGTGGGTGGATCCCAACCATAAGGTCATGATCTTTACCCAGCCTGGACCGGCTCTGTGACGTCAGCAGACAACGGGTCACAGGAGTGCAGAATGAACTGCACTCCTGTGATCCACAGAAGTACAGCCAAATGTTCTTTGCCTCTACTTCTTCTTTAACTAATCTTTTTTTTGTATAATTCTAATTTTAAGGGGGCGTGACAGGGGGTGTGTCCTATGCCTACATACTTTTGCTAATAGGTGTCCCTCGTTCCAATCTCAAAAAGTTGGGAGGTATGGAGATACAGAACAGAACAAGGCATGGTAGGTCAAGAATGAGGAAAAGATCAGCTGTGGAGAGCCCATCGGTAATATTGGCACAGGTTCCACAGTTCAGGTCCTCTTTAGGCTGCATGCACAAGGATGTATTAAAATAGTCCCAGGTAATGACAGAAACAATCCAGCGTAAAAAATGCTCTTGTTGATACATATGGCGTTTGGAGGTGTATGCAAGTAAACTCATTCTATTACCAAACCTATTGCCAATTTCATTTAAAATAACCACTAGAATGAATTTACATGCTGTGTTTATACAAATTTATGAACATATATGTATCATTTATGCCAGTAGGCTCCTCTCTGAACGCAGGTTTGGGGCATTTTTTCCCCCTGAACACTGCTGTAAGAACACCTAAAAGTTAAATGTGTATGATGTGACAGTATGGTGTCCTGTCATGGTGTATGTGGCCCAGGATTCTCAACAAGGCAGGCTACGGGGCTCCAGGAGATTCGTTTAAAGTGGAAGTAAACCTACTTATCGTTTTAAGCCAAGGAAGCCGCCATCTTGGCATCTGTTTAATCTGCAACTGCTGTGGTGCTGCACATGTGATCTGTTATGACACCAACCATTGGATGGTTTTACAGTTTGGTTGAGAGCACAACCAATGTCACAGTTACATTTCCAGCACGTGCCTGGAATGCAACTGTTTTTAAATCACGTCAGCCCCAGAAGGTTTTACCCCCTTAATGACCAGGCCATTTTTTGCAATAGGGCACTGCGTTATTATAACTGACTATTGCGTGGTCGTGCGACACTGTACCCAAATAAAATTGATGTCCTTTTTTCCCATAAATTAAGTTTTCTTTTGGTGGTATTTGATCACCTCTGTTTTTATTTTTGTACTATAAGAAAAAAAGAGCAAAAATAATACTTTTTACTTTCTGCTATAAGATACATCCAATAAAAAAAATGTAATCAAATTTCTTCATCAATATAGGCCAATAAATATTCTGCTACATATTTTTGGTAAAAAAAATAAATAAGCATAAATTGATTGGTTTGCGCAAAAGTTATCGTGTCTACAAACTATGGAATATTATTATGGCATTTTTATTTATTTTTTACTAGTAATGGCGGCGATCAGCTGCAACATTGTGGTGGCCAAATCGGACACCGAACTCGCACTTTTTTTGGGACCAGTGACATTATTACTTAATCAGTGCTAAAATATGCACTGTTAGGCCCCGTTCACATCGGGGCGACACTACTTCGCACTGCGACCTCCGAGGTCGAGGTGCGAGCAGCGCGCCGTGACCTCGGAGCGGCCGCCACGGACTTCATAACATTGAAGTCTATGGCGGTCGCCTCCTGGTCACCCCAAAGAAGCTCCGGACCCTTTTTCTAAGTCGGAGCGACTTGTGTCGCTCCTATTAGAACGGGTCCGCAGCTTCCCTATGGGAGGCGACCTACGGTGACCTGTGAGGCGACCAGGTCGCCTCACAGGTCGCCTCAGTGTGAACCGGGGCTTACTGTACTAATGACTTTGGCAGGGAAGGGGTTAACATCAGGGGCGATCAAAGGGTTAAATGTGTCCCTAGGGGGGCTTGCTAGCTTTGTGGGGGTTGCTCTGACTGGGGGAAGACAGAGATCCATGTTCCTGCTTAGCAAGAACACAAGATCTCTATCTTCTCCCCTGTTAGAATGGCGTTCTGCCTTTCTCGGGAACGATCGTGGGTGCCCGCGGACATCAGGTCCACCTGACCCGCTGATTGGCTCGCCCTTTGTCCAATCAGCGTGTGATCGCACCTCTAGCTGCATGTGCGTGCCCCCTAGTATCTATTGTACTAAATAACGTATAGGTATGTGAAATTTCGCGCAATAGAGCCAACCTGCTGTAGTACATGTACATTAGGCAGTCAGAAAATGGCTAAACTGTTAAATCAATGGGTTTACTTCCGCTTTAATTTGGTGGTTGGTAGAATCCAGTTTGGGACCTGGAACCTGGAGATTTCGTAGTGATCCAGGTGGGAGGGAATCTCTAATCCTGGGACCAGGTTTTAGGAATAGCGGGGACACTGTGCAGGTGGGTTCTGGTCTTTTTTTAGAGTCAGAACTAAGGTTCTGGGCTCTACCCTCCTGAGGAGTCCATGTGTGAACAAGGGAGCAACCACAAGTATGCATATCTGTATGGTGCTAGTTTGCAAGCTGCAAAAAGAGTGCTAACCGGGGTACAGTGTTTGTACGTGAATGCAGGGACATTGCAATATGGTCAAGAGGACCAAGGCAAAATGCCTGAAGGCCCGTACATTAGGGTTGCCACCTCATCCCTTTAAACCAGGACACACATTATTTACACAGCTTCTGTGGCTGATAAGGTTGGTATTTAACCACTTGCCGACCAGCTGGCGTATACAGCGGCAAGTTCCTGCAAATTCCTGTACCTGTACTGTGGTCCGCAGAAGCAATCCTAGGGGCGGGTGCATGCGCCCACTCGCCAGCGGGGAAGCTGATCCACAGGGCCGGTGGCTGCAATTGCCGCCGGGCACCCATGATCGCTCCCCGTGAAGAGAGAACGGTGGTTCATCAGTCTTATTTGGGTACAGCGTCAAACGACCACGCAATTGTCCGTTAAAGTAACGCAGTCCTGAATCGCAAAGAATGGCCTGGTCATTAAGGGGGAAAATCTTCCGGTCCAGAAGTGATTAAACTCACTTGGTGCCTTATCTGCATTAAATTAGCCTCAGAACCCGTGTAATAAGGGATGATGTGGCAACCCTACTGTACATATGATCATAAAGCCGGACGAAAAATACTGCTTTTGAATCGATCATACAATAATCGAATGCTTAGTTTGAAAGCCGATCCCGACAGTTCATCCGATATTATCCAAATGGACAAACATAAAAAATTTTATCGCACGATACCAGTTTATACGATTTTTGTTTAATCGGTACAGTCTTCGTCCGAAAATACAATACAAATACAATACAATACATTTAAAATAATCAAATACCGTGAGCAGCTTTGTAATGATGGTTTTTAAAATACAATACAATACATGACATCACTTCTGAATTTTTAGTCTGTCATATAAAACTTTTTGTAACCTTAGTAACCTCTTAAAAAAAAGTAATAGATGGTCATTCGTCCGATTATCTCATCGTGTGTATGAGGCATGAGCTGCGGTGCTGCTAAAGAGAGGCAGGAGGCTGAATCTGACTCACTTTGTTTTGCATTGATGGTGGATAGCCCTGCGTGGGCAACTGTCTGTTTTGTTGGACATTTTCTCTCTTTAAAAGTCGGCCAACAAGCCCTTAAACGGCGCAACTCGAGTGGACTCTACTGACTGGTCAGGGCTATACTGAGCTAAAAAACCCCCCAAACATTACAATGGACACATTGGCTGTAATAGAACTGTGTCCAGAAGCATAGAAAACATGAAAAATGCTTCTAAAATCTGCTTCTTTTTTTTCTGGTCATTCACATTGAATGTTTTTATTGCTGCTCTGCTGTCGATTTTTATTTTATTTATCTGCCTCTAAAGCCCCGTACACACGTACCGATTGTCGGCTGTAAATATTCGGCCGATGACCGATCGGCCGATTGTAGGCTTGTTAGTATGATGGTTCCGACAGCCGACAGCGCATTTTCGGCTGAACAGAATCTGTCGTGCAAGCATTAAAATTTTTGTTGGCCAACACCAGAATGGCCGATTGTTCGCCAGTCAGTACAGAATTCGGCCGACAGACAGCAGATTTGCAAGACTGGGCATGCTCAGAAAATAAAAAAGACAAGGAAAGTTAACCATCACATGACATCACTTCTGCAGTCGGCTGTTGTTGGCCGACAAAATTTGTGTGCAGTCTTTTGCACTTTTCAACAGACAAGACAGCCCTCGGACAAAAGACGGCCGATCGTTCGGCCGACGATCGGTACGTGTGTACGGGGCTTAAAGCGGAGTTCCACCCTGGAATTTTTTTTTATTTTTTTAATACCCCCCGGGACAGTCAGGGCTAGTGCATTCCACAATGGCTAGCCTCTGATCTGTCCCGGGTTGCACTTACCTGTTAGGACAAATACTTACCTTGAAAAAGTCTTGTCCAGCGCTGCCATCTCAGATGTGGGCAGCTTGAAGCCAGCGCGATCCTCTTCGGCGTCCTCTTCCGCCTTCTTCGGTCCCACGATGCCCTGCGCCGGCCCCGCCGTCACTTCCGGGGCGCGCGCGTCATCCCTACACAGCTTCTGGGCATGCCCAGAAGCTGTTTAGAAGGGAATGACGTGCGCGCCCCGGAACTGACGGCGGGGCCGGTGCAAGCGCAATGATTCCTGGGAGCTATGACGTTCAGCTCCCAGGAATCATTGCAGAGCCAGGAAGTGACGACAGGCCGCGGCCGAGGAAGGAGGAAGAAGGAAGTAAGGTAAGTATATTTTCTTCGCTACGAGGTAAGTAAAAAAAAAAAAAAAAAAATGCGATTAGCAATTTGTTTTTCAGGTGACCCGGAGCGAGAAGATGGAGGTAAATATAAAATTAGGGTGGAACTCCACTTTAAGTACCTCTGCATGTTCGCCTATGTGTCCATGCACACAGCCATTTAGGCTACGTTCACATGTTAGCGTAGCGGACCACGGGCAGAATCACTGCGATTCTGCCCGCGATCCGGAAATCATTGCGAATCGCGGGACGCCTGTGCGTTGCCGTTGATTTGCAATGGCACCCCAAACGCTGTGCGATGTTGCCTGCCGAATCGCGGTAACATCGTGCAAACAAAATCGCAGGTCACATGACGCCCCAGAGAAGCTCTTGTACCTGTTTGCGCGATGTTACCGCGATTCGGCAGGCGAAAATTGCGGCAACATCGCACAGCGTTTGAGGTGCCATTGCAAATCAATGGCAACGCACAGGCGTCCCGCGATTTGCAATGATTTCCAGATCGCGGGCAGAATCGCAGTGATTCTGCCCGCAGTCCGCTACGCTAACATGTGAACGTAGCCTTAGAGTTCCAGAGTTTAGAGGCAGAAGAAAAACCCACTGCCAGCGTGCCCAGGAGCCGCGGCTTTTTGGCTGAAAAAAGCACTTGCCACCTGTAAACGCGTGTAAATGCACGCTAACGCTAGTTGCAATTAACACTTGAATGTTAATGCATTTCAATAGCTGGAATTAATGATTATTCTGGCCAATGAAATTAATTATTTCCAAGTGCTTGACGTGCCCAGCACATCTAAATGCATTACATGTGTTTACAAGCGCCCAGTGTTTTCTACCAGAACACCGCTGCCAGGATGAAAGGCACCTAGGAGAGATAGCAAAATGTCCAGTGGCCTAAAAGTGATCCTGGTACTACCACCTGATGATGCAAATTGCAGCTCACCTATACAAACCACATTTCATACAACCCCATTATACATAGTTGCAAAATCATTGAATATTCATTACTTAAAGCGGTAGTATACTCCGCTTTTTAACTTTCTACCTACAGGTAAACCTATAATAAGGCTTATCTGTAGGTAAAATTATTATCTCCTAAACCTGCACAGTTTATGAGATATTCACCCTGCATGCAAGCGCTGACACCAGCGGCACATGCGCTCTGAAGGTCCGGCGTATCTTGCCGGACCTTCAGAGCTCCTTGCCGGCTCCTTGCGGGAAAGTGAACTCCCGGAGGGCATGTGCAGGAGTGACGTCATCGCGGCTCCAGCCGCTCACAGCGCCGGAGCCACCGAACCCAGAATAGACGCAGAGGGAACATGTCAGCTCCCTCAGTGGTGCCCGGGCGACCATGTGGGGGTTTCGTTCTAAGGTAGATATTTCATAATGTGCTAGTATGTGATGCATACTACCACATTATGCCATTGTCCTGCAGGGTTGGTTTGTTTTGGGGGTTTTTTGGGTTTTTTTACACAGGGGATACCACCGCTTTAAAGTGTATCTAGTCCAAGAACCCAAAAATGTATATACTATAGTTTAAAATGTCTGTCCAGGCAAAATAAACAAAAAAACGAGATGAAAGATTACCAAAATAATTCATATTCCTAATGTGCTTTTATCAGCAAAAAAGCACTGGAATTTAGGAGTTCACTGGATTTCTAGCAGGATCAGGGCTTTTTTTCAGCGGGAACTTGGGGGAACACAGTTCCAGCACCTCCAGCACTGAATGTATGCAATGGCAAGGGGTGCTGGAGTGTGCTGGAGGGCCTAATAATGCTGGCTGCCGTGGATCTATTGTTCCTGGAGGGGATCTATTTTTGCGTCTATTGTTGCTGGTGGGGGATCTATTGTTTCTGGAGAGTCAATTGTTGCTGGAGAAGATCTATTGTTAAGAGAGGGAGTCTATTGATGCTGGCTGCTGGGAGATCTGTTGTTGCTGCTTGGGTGGTATCTTGTTGTGGAAGTCCAATGTTGCTGGGGGGGTCTATTGTCCCTGGGCGAATCTAGTGTTGCTGTTGGGGATCTATTTTACTACTTTTCTTGTTATTAACAAATTTGATTCAAATTACTTAGCACCACAAAATTATACTTGGCTCTGTATTCTCTGAAAGACACGCTACTGGGAGGTGGATAGGGGATGGAACCAAGGAACGGTGCTCAGAGGTGGGTAGGGTGCAGAGACAAGCGGTGACTCAGAAGTGGGGAATTCCTGCACCTATTCTCTGAGAAACAAAACGCCCTGAGCAGGATCAACAGATATCTTTCTGTACACGCAGTACTTTTTAAAGGGACAAAACATGTCTGCATCTTTCTCTGTATGTATGACAATCGGGGGCGGGAGCGCGCCTCCGGCGGCACGCACTCGCCCCCTATTGGCCTCCCAGGCAGATGACGTTAATTAACGTGACTTTGCCTGGGAGAGCCACACTGCCGACGTAAATAGGCCGTGCGCCGACGGGAAGTATTTAAAGATGAAGTATTTGTACTTTTCTTTCTTTAATTTTGCACACACAAACACTGTGTTTTCTTTACCCCCCCCGCACCCCACCACATCCCACCACACCCCACCACCACCTTCCATCCAATCCCCAGAATATACTCACTTTTCCCTTACTTTTCCACCTCTTTATTCAATGCTGGAAGCTGGAGGAAATACCTGCTACTTCCAGGTATGGAGGAGCACGTGGCCCACTCCATATGACCGCATTGGACAAGTCATTGCTATTACATGAGTCTACAGCCCTGTGTAAGCTACAAATCCAGAGTTTCCAGTGCCTGAAAGTAAGTATACAGTGCAAGAGAAGGATACAGTAAGGCCCCATTCCTGCTCACGATTTTGTGTTGGCAATTCTGCATGTCGCGCATAGGGCAGCTTATTCACTTCAATGGGCTGTCTTACATGCAGTTCTTGCCCAAAGGAAGCTTCTGCTCCTTTTTTGGACGACAAGCTTCACATGAAAGGTGCGTTTTTAACCACTTAAGCCCCGGAGGATTTGGCTGCTAAAAGACCAGGGTTTTTTTGCGATTTTTTACTGCGTGACTTTAACGGACAATTGCGCGGTCGTGCGACGCTGTACCTAAACGAATTTGACGTCCTTTTTTTCCCATAAACAGAGCTTTCTTTTGGTGGTATTTGATCACCTGTGCGATTTTTTGATCATGCGCTATAAACAAAAAAAGAGCGTCAATTTTGCAAAAATAACAATATTTTTCAAATTTTTTTTATATGAAATTCCCCAAAAAAAATTTAAAAATCTAAATTTTTTAACATTTTCGGCCAATTTGTTTTATGCTACATATGTTTGGTAAAAAAAATCGCAAAAAGCGTATTTTGATTGGTTTGCGCAAAAGTTATCGCGTTTACTAACAAAGGGAAAGATTTTTGTCATTTTTGGTGGGTTTTTTTTAACGCGTAATGGCGGCGATCTGCGATTTTTTTGCGGTACTGCGACATTGCGGCGGACAGATCGGACCCTTGACTGACATTTTTGACACTTTTGGGGTTACCAGTGACATTTCTACAGTAATCATTGCTATACATATGCACTGTTACTGCAAAAATGACACTGGCAGGGAAGGGGTTAACTGTATTGGAGAGGGAGGGGTTAAGTGTGTCCTAGGGGCGTGTTTCTAACTGTAAAGGGACATGGCTATTGGTGTAAAAACAAAGATCAACAGTTCTACATAGTAGAACCGTCTGATCTTCATTTTTACACAGGGAAGAATGACAGACAGCTTGTTTACATAAGCCGTTCGCCTTTCTCCCTTCACCGGAGCGATCGTGAGTGACTGGCGGACGATCGGGTCCGCCGGTCACACGCACTGACTTGTCAGTGAACGAGCCGGGGCGGGCGCGCGCCTGCCCGCAATTGGCTCGCAAGTCAGTGACAGGCGAGTGACGTACCCCTACGTCACTCTGCCTGGCCGGGGCTGACCGCCGCAGTATATAGTCGTGCGGCGGTCGGCAACCGGTTAATAATAATTGCAGCGTGATTCTGTCATGCAACAATTGTGGCAAAATTGCATTTTGTATGGGGTGCCATTTAGAATGAGAGGCACCCAAGCACGTTTTGCAGCCATTGTGACGCAATTTGGAATCATGGGCTGAATCGTGGCAATTCTGCCTGCAATTTCAAATCACCAAGTATGAATGGGGCCTAAAGGGAACCTGTAGTTCTGCCTTGCATGGGAAGTCACAGATTAATTTTACGTGCCTACATAATTCCAATTCAGGAGAACTTAATGAAGCCATTATTTCTGTAATTCCAGATAGGCAGAACTCAGTGAAACATATCATAAATACAGGGCAAGCGGACCTATAAACAAGCCTTAAGGCTGCTGTAGGCAGTAGAGCATTCATGCATACACCACAAGTCAATGGGTTGGTTTACAAAGGGCTTTCCTATGGATACAGACAGAATCCACTGAACTAGGAGGCAATTATACCTAAAGATTCCCTGAGCCAACACAGCTTTCCTGACGTCCAATAATATACACTGCAATGAACCTTCATTTTAACTCCATACTAGTATAATATAATATATATATATATTGGTGTCAGTGGCAGGAATAGTGCCCTATCATTGGTGTCAGTGGCAGGAATAGTGCCCTATCATTGGTGCCAGTGGGAGGAATAGTGTCCTATCATTGGTGCCAGTGGGAGGAATAGTGCCCCATCAGTGTCAGTGGGAGGAATAGTGCCCTATCATTGGCGTCAGTGGGAGAAATAGAGCCCCAAGGGCCAGATAAAGGCAAGCAAAAGGCCACATATGGCCCCCCAGGTTCAGGGACCCCTGATCTAAGAGATCCAAATAACCTACCATCTAATGCTTCTATACTTTTTTACATTTTTTAGTGAAACATTTTTAGTAGCAAATTGCTTTGATCCAAATGTCCATTTTTGCAATCAAACACTATGTGAAACTGCTACAAAATTGTCAGAGCATATGGCCAACCCAAGAAAGGTCGTGTGCGGTTTTAGCTCTTTTTTTTTTTTTTTTTATAATGAAATTTTATTCAATTTTCAGAAATACAAAATGCAAAATATGCAACAAGAATCATACAGTAGAAACAAAAATTCTACATCTGATGTACATATTTAAAATAATCCACCAAATACAGGATGCGATTACATACGTAAAAGTCAAGCATATATCAGACACCCAATTCATCCAGGTTCTCCACCCATTCACACACCATCATCATTACGGGTGTGGGCGACAAGGCGGGGGTAAACCAAAGCATGATAGAAATCCCCATCATACATAAACACCTGATTCGGTCCATCATGTACAACATGTGTATAGTGGTCAGATGTGGCTTAAATAGAGCATCAGTAAAATAAGGGAAGGAAAGGGTAGTGGGGGAAGGAAAATTAACCTTCAAGAAAAAGAATACAGGGAAGGTAGCAATCAATTTAACAACTAATGCTGGGTACGGCTATAGGATAATCAGATAGCAATTACGTACACATCTGAGGTAAAGAATAGGGATCATGATTAGTTAGTAGATTTCGAAGGAATAATTAATCCAGCCTGACCAAGTGTGCGAGCTAATGGAGGAAGTGTGTATGAATTTGATCATCCTTTGTATCTGTAAAAGACTGAAATCCTGACCTATCTCTCTCTCCCAATCTCGAATATAATAGGGGACAGATTTGGTTTGTGTGTACATGCACAATGTGTACATTTGTGACAAAAAGTGTTTGGAATCCGGGAGAAGGCATAAGGATTCAAAGGTGGTAAGTGTATTGAGTGGTCATAGTCGGGGTTGTAATTTACTAAGAAAGTCTGTTAGTTGGCGATGTCTCCAGGATGCAAACGGGATAGTTCCGTATGAAGCCTGTAGCATAGTAAGGAGAGACAAAGTGCCCTGGGGACATATTTGGCACATGCCACTTTCCCATTGGAGCCCCAGGAGCCAACGAATCCTGGTTCTTCTCCGGATGGAAAGCAGGAATAGCCTCCAAGAGGTGCCAATAGGGATGTTTGGGGAGCGTATTGGCCTGACGTATTCAATCGGTCCTATGTTCACAAAGATGCTCGAGTCATTGGGGATGTCCAGCCCAAAAGACCTCAAAAGGCTGATGGAATCCAAGAGGCGCCTGCAAGATTCCTACCCGCCATTGTTTTTTCCAGCGGAACCCATCATTTATTCCATGAGTCATGACACCAATTCAAGATATGAACCAGTGCTATGGCTTTGTAGTAAAAAGCTATGTCAGGGAGTCCAACACCACCATCCAATTTACTTCTACGGAGAAGATCATGGGCTATTCTAGGGTGTCTGTCTTTCCACACAAAGATCAGGAATGCTCTGCATAGTCGCTTAAAGAAAATCTGTGGTAATATTATTGGTACAATATATAGGATGTAGATTATTCTGGGCAGGATTGTCATCTTAAGGACATTTATCCTCCCGAACCATGTCAAGGGATGTCCTCTCCAGGTCTGTAGGTCTTTTAATATTCCCGTCAATATACATTGTTGAGGTCAAAGAGAAGTTTCTGGTCAGGGGTAATGTGTATGCCTCAGGTATGACACCTGGGCGGAGCCTAGCACCATCTCTCAGGACATTGTGGAAGAGGGAGAGAGCTGTTCAACCTCCAATCTGGAAAATCAGTCGGTTCAGTGTTTCCACAAAGTGCTGTAGGTCATCTTTGGTGCGGAGGACAGTGGTCTTTCCAATTTGAGTAGCTGTTAGATGAAAAGGAAAACCCCAGCGGTAGTTGACATCCACCCTGGGCAGGGCCTTAAGGAGAGGGCGTACAGCTCGTCATTGAATAAGAGTGCGCCACAATAAATCAGGAAATAAGAAGAGCAGAGCCCCATCAAAGTCAATTAAGGGTTTGCTACACACTGCTTGCATGATCGCCTCCTTCACAGAGTATTTCTGGAGTTTACAGATAACATCCCTTGGTCTGTCAGTGTCCTGAGGGAAGGGTAGCAGGACACTGTAAACCCTGTCCACCACAATAACATCAGGCGCTGCATCACCCACGAGTTGTCAGAAAAGGCCCTGTACTGTAGGGAGCAGATCAGGAGCATGCATGGCCTCTGGCAGACCACGTATGCGGATGTTCTATCGCCGGGCTCTGTTTTCGTAATCATCAAGCTGATCTAATAGGGTATTCAAAACCTCTTCATGTTATTTAGTGGTGTCTTGCATTGTGGTAATGGATTGCATGATGTCATCAGATCCAGTCTCCAAAGCTTCCATTCTGTGCCCCAGAGCTACTGTATCCACTCTCAGTCCCTCTACTGCCTATTTACAGGACTGTTCTACTGCAGCTATCAATTGCTGGATGTCTGCTTTGGTGGGGAGGGCTCTGATGTGTTCCCTGATGTCCCATTCTGCTTCTGCAGCATCTAGCTCAGAGGGAGGAGAGAACTGCCCTGAGTAAATAGAGGCTGAGGGGCTAGAATACTGGACCTGTGGTGTTGCAGACGGTCCTGGGGAGCTGCCGCTGGGAGCAGGAGAGGATTGCTGTGATACCTCTCGGCCTGGCGCCATCTTGGCCACTGGTCTGGAGCTGGCTGTATAAAGAAGGCTTGGAGCCCGCACGCAGCGTGTCTGCCACTGCCAGGTGGCTGTGAGGCAGTACGGCGACAAGAAGGCATCGTTCGGCTGGCAGAGGAGAGCAGAAAGCCTCCACTAGAGGTGAAGAAAAGCCTGGGGATATCGGAGCTCAAGGCTCGAGCGTCCTCGCAGCATGCCGGCCAGGCATTTTTAAGCCTCGTACACACGCAACGAATTTCCGCCGACCGGTTGTCCGTCTTTTGTCCAGAGTCGTTTCTGTTGGTTGGAATGTGATCTAGACTGCACACAAATTTTCCCGCATGACAGAATTCTACTTCAGAAGTGATGTCATGTGTTGGATTGCTTTGTATGTGTTCTTTCATCACTGAGCATGCCTAGTCTTGCTCATAAGATTTTTCCCCATCGAAATCTGTACTAATGAAACGAAAATCGGACGTGTTTTGATGATCGACAAAAATTTTATAGCCTGCACACCAGGATTTTTTCGGCCGAAAAGTCAGAGTCGGTTGTCGGAAGCATCATACTAACAAGCCGAAAATCGGCAGATCGGTCGTCGGACGAAAATTCCCGGCCGAATTTCCACTCGTGTGTACGGGCCTTTAGATAACATTTCCCATTGCAGACATATGAGGCAGGCATTATACAATGCAATATAGTTTCGGCCGAAAAAATCCTGGTGTGCAGGCTATAAAATTTTTGCTGCAGAGGCGTGACAGATTCTCTTTAATTGAAATTCTTTTATACCTGTGTGGAAAGCAACACTCCAGTCACATGGCATCCATTCTGGACTCATTCAGAAGACAGTGTCCAGTACTTAATTTGTTATTGATTTTAGCACTAAACACATCCAATCAATTGCTTTCATAAAGAATCCCTACCCATGGGACATATAATATTAGCACAAATGAATATGCTTGTCTCTGATAGCTCTGCAGAATGAAATCCATTTTAAATTATTCATGTGCAATAATGTATGTCAATGTTTAAAGAAAATCTATGGGCTTAGGTGAGTACAGGAAGAACTACTATGTATTCTGGAACCCACTGTTTAATCTTGTATCAGTTGAGCCCTGCTCTGAATTGACATGCTCCTTAAATTATTAGGAATGGGTACACATGAAAATAATACGATATATACAAGTAACAGAGACCCGTACGGCAGACTATTTATTTCAAGTTCACAATAATTACATTTGCATTTATCACATTTTATGCATGTTTTTAATTTGTAAAAGCTGCCCTTGTATAGATATCTGAAAGTCCTAGGACTGCTGCCTGGGTGCTACCATCTTGGATGTGATTTCATCAGCCATAGCACACTTACAGCTGTCGCTCTAGTGAAAAAAAGTGTATTTTGGATGCTGCACAGCTAAGAACACATTAATATTAAAATAACATAAACAAAATGCATGTACTAATAACTTAAAATGAATGACCTGATGTTAAGTGAAAAAGCTATACAAATATCACAATAAAGTGAACAAGTGTGACAGTTTGTGCTATCCAAGTGATCCCGGTATTCCCAAGAAAAATTTAAAATGGTGATGATAATACAGTTCCGTAAATTGACACAACACAAATTTCCTTGGGCGTGTTATGTGATGTCATACGTTTAGTGCCACCATTGTGCTCTGTGTTCTCTAGCTGCTCACCTCCAGATAGGTGAGCAGATACACTATATTAAAAAAAGTATTGGGACACCTGTCTTTACACGCATATGAACTTTAATGGCATCCCGGTCTTAGTCCGTAAGGTTCAATAATGAGTTGGCTGACCCTTTGCAGCTATAACAGCTTCAGCTCTTCTGGGAAGGCTGTCCACAAGGTTTAGGAGTGTGTCTATGGGAATGTTTGACCATTCTTCCAGAAGCGCATTTTTGAGGTCAGGCATTGATTTTGGACAAGAAGACCTGGCTCGCAGTCTCTGCTCTAATTCATCCCAAAGGTGTTTTATCAGGTTGAGGTCAGGAGCCTGTACAGGCCAGTAAAGTTCTCCACCCCAAACTCACTCATCTATGTCTTTATGGACCTTGCTTTGTGGACTGGTGTGCAGTAATGTTGGAACAGGAAGGGGCCATCCCCAAACTGTTCCCACAAAGTTTGGAGCATGAAATTGTCCAAAACACCTTAGTATGCTGACGCCCTAAGAATTCCCTTTACTGGAACTAAGGGGCCAAGCCCAACCCCTGAAAAACAACCCCAAATCCTAATTCCCTGCTGTTAGCAGCAAAGGGTGGACCAATTCAATCAATATTGAACGCTACGGACTAAGACTTGGGTGCCATTAAAGTTCATGTGCATGTAAAGGCTAGCGTCCTGTTACTTTTGGTTATATATTGTACATGACTATCCTCCTAGTAATCTCCTCCACTTCCTCCTCTTAACCTCTAGGGGAGTCTTTATTGGATTCTCCTATGGCTTCCAATACTGGGGGGTGCTGTACCTTTTAAGAAGGTTCTACAATTATGCTGCCCAAATGCCCAGCTCATATGCCAGGGGAATATCAAAAAGAGCCTCTTATGGTGCAGTATTATGGTGAAATCCAATTTATTAAAATATAAATGCTTTACATTAAAAAAACATGAAAAAGTGCTGTTACAAAATTCTCAGGCCTCTCTTCCGCTGGGGAAGTGGTGGCAGACGTGGACCTGAAATAACGTCATGCAGAAGTGAGGCCTTGTTCCCTATCAAGAAAAAAAAAAAAGACCTAGTTCCCTATCATGGAGTACTTTTTCAGCATGGTGTGCTGTAATACAATCCACCACATCTCATATGTGCTGCCAACATACTTTGTGACATTTCAATAAAGTGAGCACAAAAAATAAAAATAAAGTGCAATTTGTCACGATTGGGGCATTGGACCTGTTCCTCCCAGAATTCAGCATGGCTACTGGAGTGAACAAGCCCTTAAATATTTGTTGACCCACCATATTAACCTTTTTGGGAGCTTGCGCCATTGGTTTACTTACTTAGACAAACACTTTTTAATATCATGGTCCTTATATCATACAGACCACCTCTCCTACACCCAGCCCACGTACCTCTCAGTCCTTCCCCTCAACCCTTCAAACCCCCCACTGACATCACCCACACTCCTTATGCCCTCCTAACCTACCACCCTGAGCCTTTCTTCCTTCCTTGACTTATAAAGGGGGCATATACCCTCTGGACCCATTCTTTTTCCAGACTATGCCAATTTGCATGGCCAACATTGGTTTTAAAACTTTCTTTAAAATACCAAATACCTAGCTTTACGAATAATGTTATTAATTTTATGGATGCAATTTGACTCACGCTTTTTGGAACAGTGAACATTCCTTATGTAATGTCCTTTTTGTTTGTGTTGACACAATAAAACTCAATTTGAAAGAAAAGTGGAGTTTTCCTTTATTATCAAAATATGATCCGCTCCAACCACAATCACTGTAAGCAGAAGTATAAAATCCTCCAGGGCTTTAATGCAAATTGTTTAGGAAGACTCCTCGTATCTCATACATAACCTTCAACAGTTCCCATAGCTTTTAGGTAAAACCTACGACAGGCTCAATCAGCAGGTCACAATGGTAAAAGTAGCTTCAAAGAGAAATGTTGCTTTATTCTTTATAGCTGCCAGCAATTTACTAAGGATCAGACATCATGGACCCAGGACCAGTCCCAACCTTCTGTAGTTATGCCTTAGCCTTCATGAGATACACAAAGACTGAATCAAAAATAGGCAGCTGGCGGAGACACGTGTGGAGCTTCAAAACTGTGGGCTATTCACTCAATCTTTACATCTGCTCAACCTTTACATACTCCCGATTGCCTCGCAAATAGTGACTGGCCAAAGCTTTGACTGATAATTAACCTAGAGGGACAAGGATGACATGCTGCTTTTAGGTTCTTCTATTATCACAGTGTTGGAGGCAACATGTAGTTTTACGTGTTCTGATATCAGATGCTTCTGGATGATTGAACCTGACCACACCTGGTCTGGAATGCAAAGTGCCCAACAGGACATTCCTGACAAGTAGTCATAAATGGGAATTCTTATTCTCACAGGATGTTCTCGCATAAACCTCCTATTGTTAGGTATGGGTGTAGAGGAGCCTCAGATAAGATCTCCTGGGGAGGTTATTCCAACATCAAAGGCCAGCGGTGAATAAAGATGACCCAGGTCAAAAACAGTGATTCGTGGACAGATGGCGCCCCTAGTGGAAAAATATAACATGCCTCCTGGAAAGATGAGATACTTCCTGTTGAATAGGAAGGGGGCATATTATGAGCTGTCATTGGACAAGAAGACAGTGGGTGTTTATGTGTGGGTGGTGTCTGAGTGGACTTTTGAAAGAATTGCCAGCTAGTATTCTGTCTCTTGGCTGCTGGCTCTTGGCTGATGGTTGGCTCATGGCTCATGGGCTACTCTCTTTCTCCTTCCTGTGTGCTTGAGACCAGCTGAAAGATATCGAATCCCAAGGACGAATATGTAACGTATTATCTGTAATTGTTTAGTCTTATATGCTCTGTGATATTCCTTTAGTGTTTTATGTTAGCATTTCTACTTTCTTTATAATAAATTAGATCCTTGTTTATTTAAGCAGTGTGTTTATTTTTATAGCTAGCATTGTTAGTATACCTTCCATTAGCCTTATCAGAGCTTTGATAGACTATTCTATGAATAGACAACAGAATACATGTGTATAATAAATAGGGGAGGGACAAACCACCCCATATTTATTTCACACAGTGTGAAATATTTACTAAGGGATTGGCTCACCTAAATTGATATCTTAGGGAAATGCTGACAATTACTTATTTTCCTGGCACTCTGTTGGTGAGGTTCTACAAATCCATGGTAGTGTGCAAAAACAAAAACACCCAAAAAGAAAAAAAGTAAAAAAGTGTGTCTCTTGTCCACCCCCCCCCCCCCCGGGTCCCAAAGGAGTAGGACCTTACCCTGACTCCCTGGGGCCCAATGTTCCTGACCGGGGCAATGCTTGAACACAGTACACCTAGCCAAAAGGCCTGGCGGAACCCTCTCCTCATGGCCACCCGAAACCAACCACTAAGTACTAGATGAGGGGCTCTCCCGAAGAGAGACCTCCCCTCCCCCGGTTCAGGGGAGGAAGAAATTTAATGGGCACACATCCTCCCCCTAGATTTCAGGATAGCATTGAGGACCCAAACCCTCCGTCCAAGTGTAAGAAACACAGGAAAAAGCGCAGAGTGATAAAACAGTGAAAAACAAATTTAAATAAATAGTGCCGCTGCAGGAGCACTGGCTAGGCCTTGCGGCCTGGTAGCAAAAATTGGCCCGGGCTTAGCCAAAAGACCTATCCCATACAAGCCCTGTGCAGAAAAAAAGCAAGTGATGTAGCAATGTGCTTTTTCACGCCGTGGGGTTTTCAAACCAAAGTGCTACTCAGGGCACCCCAGAGGTAACCACCTCCAAGAGGACACAGATACTGTGGTTTCCCTGCCTTCCCAGCCCATGGCCAGACAAGGTAGACTCATTCAAATCAGGAGGCACTGGGCCCCTCCAGTCTTTCTGGGGAAATTACTCTTGTTCCCTGTATCCCATGGGTACCCGATTTCTGTTCCAGCCAGTACTAGCCTTCAGAGCCCCCTTTATTCCAGTAGGGGCAATATACAACCAGTCATTCATACCAAAAGGCCAGAATGATGGCGCAGCACCCCTACTGGACACTGATAAGAACAGATACTACACTTGATCTTATCTTTTACTGTTCCTCCTGGATTTCTACTTATTTTATATTATGGACAATATATCAGGGGAAGCCAGAATACACCAAGGTGAGTAGGAATATCAAAAAGTGCCAGGTGCCCAGGAACAGAGTCTGAATTATGGCAGGGAGATAAAACCGGTGGTATATTCAAGACATAGCAGAGAATCCTATGATACAGCACAACATTGGGGGTATCAGGATTGGCCAGAACTTCAGTGGGGAAAGAAAATAGAATGCTGGGGTGCATCTTTAGAAGGATCACCAGCAGGAGGTTCTGATTACCTTATATAGATCTTTAGTGAGACCTCATTTAGAATACTGTGTGCAGTTCTGGAGACATCACTTACAAATATATATTGATATAGTAGAATGAGTCCAGAGCTTGGCAACAAAATGATAAAAGGTCTGAGAGATAAAACATACAGACATATTGCAGGCAGAAACCTAGCATGAATAGCTTTGAGAAAAGAAGGGAAATGTGGGACATGATTTCAACCTTAAAGTAGAACTCTAAGCAAAACTTTCCTTTCATTTTGGATAGAGTAAGGGAGGGTTATAGAAACTGTCAGATTGTTTTTAGCCATCTCTGTCCCATTGGGGAGATTTCCCTTAACTTCCTGTCCCATAGGCAAACAGGAAGTGAGCAGAAACCCTTGCAAATTAACCACTTGCCGACCAGCTGCCTTGTCTATACTGCTGCAAAGTGGCGCTATTGTGTGAAATGACGTACCTGTATGTCGCTTCCTTTCGATAACCACTAGATGTTGCCATCATAATGCTGGAGGCAGGATCTCACTGTGATTGGCTAGCGGGGATGTCAATCAACGGGTCCGGTGGACCCGATGTCTGCCGGCTACCCGCGATCATCCCCGGGAGAGGCAGAACAGTGATCTGCCTATGTAAACAAGGCAGATCGCCGTTCTGCAAGGGGACAAAATGGAAATCTTGTGTTCCTGCTAAGCATGAACCAGGATCTCTGTCTTCCCCCCAGCCAGAGCAACCCCCACAGTTAGTAAGCACCGAGAGTTGGTTCACAGTCTCCTGGCATGCGAATTGGATGTGGGGAAACCCGGGGGGGGGGGGATACAAATAGCACCAGTGTGAACCCAGCCTAAATCAGTAACCCCATCAGCAAGTTTTTCTCCTTAGAGTTCCTGACTCTGCTCCCCACAACAGAACTTCAAGACTCTTGATGTGGCAAGAGTAATTCTACTTGCACTGCTACATTGTTTATAAAAAAGAATTTCTGCCACAACTCCCTCATGGTAAGTGTAGGGGAATAGGCACTGAATCATGATAGAATCCCAGCACTTCGGTAAAATCCACAAGCTAATAACCTTTATTTAAGAAGGACAATGCTTAAAATCTACAAAGGGCAAATGCGTTTCGACTGTTAGGCCTTAATCATGGCACTAATGGGTAAAACCTATTGGCCCTTTGTGTGGATTTTATGCTTTGTTCTTCTTAAATTAAGGATATTAGCTTGTGGATTTGACTGAAGTGACAGCATTCTATCAAGATTTAGTCTTTCTAGGGCTCACAGTGGCAGACCTGAGCACCGGTGCTTATACTAAACTTGATTAAGGAGAAGAAGTAGAAGTGCTGTGTGTTTGGTTTTTAATAGGAGGGTTGGCAGTCCAGGGAATTTAAAGTGGAGTTCCACCCTAAATTGATACTTACCTCCATCTTCTCACTCCGGGTCACCTGAAAAACAAATGGATAATCGCAATTTTTTTTTTTTTTTACTTACCTTGTAGAGAAAATATACTCACCTTACTTCCTTCTTCCTCCCCTCGGCGACCACGGCGATTCGTCACTTCCTGGCTTTTGCAATGATTCCTGGGAGCTGAACGTCATCGCTCCCAGGAATCATTGCGCCTGCACCGGCCCCGACGTCAGTTCCGGTGCGCGCGCGTCATTCCCTTCTAAACAGCTTCTGGGCATGCCCAGAAGCTGTGGAGGGATGACGCGCGCGCCCCGGAAGTGACGGCGGGGCCGGTGCAGTGCATCGTGGGACTGAAGAAGAAGGAAGAGGTCGCCGAAGAGGATCGCGCTGGCTTCAAGCTGCCCACACCTGAGATGGCAGCGCTGGAGAATACTTTTTCAAGGTAAGTATTTCTCCTAAAAGGTAAGTGCAACCCGGGACAGATCAGAGGCTAGCCATTGTGGAATGTACTAGCCCTGACTGTCCCGGGGGTATTTTTATTAAAAAAAGTATCCCCTGGGTGGAACTCCGCTTTAAGGGAATCTCCTGGCTAAAAAAAAGCAGGGGGGGGGGGGGTCATACATTTGTTTCAGAGGACACATAGGTACAATATTCTCCAAAAATAAAACGATATTTTACAAGAATATATACAACGATTGACTCTGATATTGATATCATGCTCCCGAAAATGCCCAGCCTTCTTCATCTATATCTTCTTAGAAGCGGAGATGTCCATAACCAAAGCATGGAAGTCAACTATCGATATTACAGTGACTGAAAGCAAGATCTCCTGGATCATGCTTCAGGAAAGATTAGCGAGCTTCCTACAGTTTAAACAAGACAGGTTCAAGAGGGTCTGGAATTAGAGGATACCTTATGTACAATCTTTCATTTCAGACCATGAAAACAAATGGAGGTGGAGATAGGTCAAGGTCTTGGCCAAAAGGAGTGCCTATCGCTTCTCATTCCTTTCTCTTTCCTCTCTCTTTCTTACAGTATACTATTTACACAGCCCCCTTGCATGGCACAGGCAAGCATATGACAGCACTTTCTATGTTACCATTGAAGACTGTAGAAGGGACACAGTGACGTCCTCTCTCCACCTTTTAGCCTATTGACTGGACAGTGAAAGGAGAAGCAGCAGACTGATGTGGTCATCTCTCTGCTTACTCTGCTCTCCTCTCCTATCGGCAAATTCCTTGTCATGAACTAGGACCCTCGGCACCCATGTGAATGAGGCCAAATGCTGTCCGGTAACAATGCAGATCAGGGGTTCTGATCTGCAGATCAGGGGTTCTGGCTTTCCTCTGAATTAGCTGTATACTTGCTTCACCTTAGTGTCACAAGTTTTGAAGCCAGAGACAGCCAAACAAAGAGCACTTCCAGAAGAAGGTCAGTAACGATAGCCTGTGTACATCCCTTAGTACAGGTTTAATTTACATATAAATAAAACAGCAAGCGTTTGTATGATGACATGTCTTTAAGCCCAGTGCTATGCATAATAAAGCAGACCCTGACAGCCGGTGTGATTCACTGTTTGTTACAGCACAAGTGATTCAATCCCAGTTCATTACCTTCCAGACATATTAAAATGTATTGCACATTGTTCTGAGGCCTGTGATAATCCTCTCCGACAGACCCAGGGATAAGGGACGGTGTATGTTAGGTGAAGAGGGGGAGGGCTGCTGAGTCCTGTAAAAATCCAGATACCATGGACAGCTCTCATGGCTCAAGTACTGAATTCCTGCAAACTGCAGAATCAAGGGTAAATTTCTGACAATTAAACTGCTCCTCCATTGAGGCACAAAGGATGTCTGTATACCAGACTGTGAGGGACTCAGACTATGTTCACACTAGCATGGCGTTTTACCGTGCAGGCAGCGGCGAGTGTGAGTTCCTGCAAATATTTTATTTTTTTTAATTTCAAGTGCCACATATTGAATCTTCATTCATGTCTCCTTACAGTAGCATGGTGTGTTGTGCTGCAATACGGAGACATGTGGTGCCATCCAAAGCACTGCGAAAAAATGCAGGCACAGCACCGTGCACCACACCAGCGTTGTTGGGTGAACAGGACACTGAGAAAACAATTGTTTTCTATGTGCCCCACCAGTAAAACTGCTCTCTATAATACCCTCTGCAAAAAGAAGCATTTAATCCTTGCAGTGTGGGGGGAGCCCCACTGCAAGGGTCGTTTTTTCCCCCAGTTAATCTTAAAGTACCTCAATTTGACTTGCTATGAGCCTCCTGAAATCTCTTATAGAGGAACACTCAGACTGAAGCCTGGATCCTTGTGTTCAACTCCGACAGAACAACGGCAGACCGCCATTCTATCTACATGGGGAGCTATCACGGGTGGCCAGTGGACATCGTGTCTGCCGGACACACTGATTCGCTTCCCCTCTGGCCTAACTATCTGTTACATGAAGCGACGTACAGGTACGTCATTTCGCGTAATAGAGCCAACCTGCCACAGTAAAACTAGGGCGACTGGTCGGCAAGTGGTTAAGCTATAAAGGCAGCAGACGGGAGTGTGCTCATGCTGTGGACAAGTGCAGCAAAATGTATCCCTCCTGTTGTGCTCAATGAGCGGTACCGCCCAATCCGCTGAATCAGGCTGCGCCCAGGTGTACAGTGGTGCAGGTTTTTAGGTGGTAAAACAGGCTGTGAGCAGGTGACACTACACCTCCTCACCACCTGCCGAAAGCCCTCTGAAGAGTGATCCATCACAGATCATGCTTCAAAGGGTGAGACAAGCGTAAACGAGCCCTAAGCGTTGCTAATTGTACTGCTGCATTGCTGACAGCGCAGAAGGTATGTCAGAGCATTGACTGAAAATTGCCTTCTGTACGGCCAGATTTAGACTTGTATTTTGTAAAGAAGCACAATCAATGTCTGTCACTGTAAAGCAGGAAGCACAACCTGCCTATGTAATGAGGAAACATGGCTGCCCTCATGAGCACATATATATATATATATATAGTACTTGTAGCACCCTCCTAGATAGGCTGCTAGTTAGGTTAAAATTGGTATCTTGTAATCAGTTCAGCAGCTTGTGATTGTCTCGGGGTGTCTTGGATCAACCAGGTCCAGTTTATCCTGATGGCGCGAGAGTTCGTATTGGTCCCTGGTGTTTAGATGGATCATCAGCGTTAGCTCTCCACCATGCTGCCGGGTGACCCACAATCCGAGGAGGAATGTTCTGCAGGAACGCTGCGGCTGCATGTCATTGTTTGTTCCGCTGACATGCAAAGTTTTTACATGTGAGTGCATCCCTTTTTATTTATTAAAGTTATACATTGGTAATGCACTATGGGAGTGTTTCCCCTTTTTATTTCCATGGTTATACACTGGATATCCCTGTGACCTATGATTGGTTGTCCCCGGAGAGAGTGACCTATGCTCCTGCCTGGCCATTCCACTACATTGGAGGATCTCTTTTTCATATGAGCGTTCAGCCACCTATAATCTAGTGGCAAGAGCTATTTGGTAAGGAACCATCTCTCACTATATTGTCTGCTGGATTCATTTCTACTCCTGGGCACACCTGATCTTCACCTTTCTTCATTTGTTTGGAGCTTTTCCTTTCCTGGGAATCTGTTTCAGCCAATACCTTCCTTTGTGGACTTTTTTAGTGTTCATTTTTTGGAATGTATATGTTAACATCGTACTTTGATTCAGTATAGGTGTTTGTCATTCATAATCTAGCGCTACACCATTCTGTTTTTATTTGGAACTTGTACTATTGTTTTAGATGTTAGCTGCTTCTCCTAAAGCGCAGTGTTTTTTCTGTTTTTATTTATAGCATACCAAGACATTTTGGACAATTTCATGCTCCCAATTTTGTGG
The DNA here is from genome assembly GCF_965119305.1 of Pelophylax lessonae. NCBI lineage: Eukaryota > Metazoa > Chordata > Amphibia > Anura > Ranidae > Pelophylax > Pelophylax lessonae. The sequence goes on from NC_138769.1 coordinate 667,427,723, forward strand.
GAACAGTTTGGGGATGGCCCCTTCCTATTCCAACATGACTGCACACCAGTGCACAAAGCAAGGTCCATAAAAACATAGATGTGAGTTTGGGGTGGAGGAACTTGACTGGCCTGCACAGAGTCCTGACCTCAAACTGATAGAAAACCTTTGGGATAAATTAGAGTGGAGACTGCGAGCCAGGCTTTCTCATTCAACATCAGTGCCTGACCTCACAAATGTGATTCTAGAAGAATGTTCAAACATTCCCATAGACACACTCCTAAACCTTGTGGACAGCATTCCCAGAAGAGTTATAGCTGTTATAGCTGCAAAGGGTGGGCCAACTCAATATTGAACCCTACGGACTAAGACTCGGATGCCATTAAAGTTCATGTGTGTGTAAAGTCAGTCGTCCCAATACTTTTTGTAATATAGTGTATATGAGGGATTTGGTACATTGATAGCCAACTTATGTAAAGTGTTATTCAACCCAGGACTCTGCATCCACTATATCTGGTCTCCCACAGTACACAAAACATGGAAATGCAATTATTTTAGTAAATATAAACTGCTAAATTCATTTTCTTATCAGCAGTATATAGCAGTCTTGTGACTCCTATCAGTGTCTTGCTGAGCACTGGTTAAAGCTTGTAGGAGGAGTTTTCATTCTACTCTGACTGTCCTATGAGGCTTTGAAAGAAACACCACACAACTCTCCTGCGCTTAAAGGTAGGCCCCAAAAAGGCTATGCTCTAAGATCTCTGTCCAGGCTAACTCGGATAGATGCTGCCTTGCTGCCCTCACAAGACTGGGGAAGTCTGAATTACTGGAAACAAGAAACAGACAGAGGGCGCACCGGCCTAGTGCATTATCCTTCATAAAAAGATTTTAAATTTGATAAAAGAAAGGTACTCACAAAGATGTGCTTGATACAGGCATGTCACATAAAATGGCTGTAGTGTCCACAGTATCACATCATGGATAAAAACGTCCACAGAAAATGTTTGACGCGTTTCAAGGTCCTGTCTCTTCTTCTGACCCCCATCTCTGGGCTCAGAAGAAGAAGAAGGACCTCAAAACGCGTCAGTTTCTGTGAACATTTTTATCTATGATGTAATACTGTGGACACTACAGCCATTGTGTGTGATAATCAAGCACTCGTTTATGATTACCTTTCTTTTATCAAACTTAAAATCTTTTTATTAAGGATAATGCACTAGGCCGGTGCGCCCTCTGTTTGTTTCTTGTGTCCTATGAGGTTGCTGGACCCCTGACCCTCTGCCTGGACAGTGCTGATTGGCCCTGTGCCGATTACATGCACCCTCCCAAAAAAAAAAAAAAAAACAATGCACACCAAACTAAGCATGTGTAGAGTGCCCCCAAGGTTTTCTACTATCAGGAGATGGATTGTGGACAGTGGAAGAAGGGGAGGATCAGAGAAGACAGGATCAAACAGCCTTTTCACTCATGCAGAGGCTTAACCCCTTAGGTTCGACAGTGAGTATAACAAGCATGTTTTACTGCATATACAGACTGATTTTACTGTTGTGGGTTTAGTAACACTTTTAGTGTTTTTTGAAGCACATAACACTCTTTACAATAAGTATGATTTTTCAAGTAAGGACCACAATTAGGCCTCTTTCACACGGCCGCTCCGGTTTTTTTGTCTGCTGCGGCACTTTTTTTTTTTTCTTTACGGACACGGATGACACTTGTGTCATCCGGTCCGTATGTCCGCACATCGTCCCATCCGTTTGCGGATGATATACGGACATAATGTTAGTCTACGGGGATTGCGGATGTCAGCGGATGACACCGCTGACATCCGATTTTGCATCCGTTCTGTTTTTTTAACGGAGGAAAAATAGGGTTCTGTTCCGTTCGAAAAAACGGAACAGAACTGAAAGGACGCAAATCGGATGTCAGAGGATGGTCATCCGCTGACATACGCAATCCCATTGACAAGCATTTATGTCCGTATAACACCCGCAAACGGATGGGGTGATAAACGGACATACAGAGCGCCCGCATGAAAGAGCCCTAACAGTTCGAATTTTGTTTATTCAATAAAAAACAATACGCATTTCCTGATCTTTGCCTTCGATTTTTCTCATAAATACAGTTGAAAATGATCATTGATTTGCCTCCATCGACTATTAGAAAATTGAACAAACGTTCCATTTTTGAAACAAAACTCTAACTGTGTATGGCCAGCTTAAGTCACACAACCCGGAATTTACTTCTTACTAAAAGGATTAATTACAGAACAATTTACACCTCTAATGCTAAGGAAAACGTCGGCCCCTGCAAAGCAAACTGCCACATGCAATGCAAATTCCCCCAAATGCAGGCTTGGTAATCATTTTGTGCCTGGGCTGATAACAGCTCAGTATGTGGCAGCAGTTCCAGATAGTGTCTTCTGTGAAACGGAGTAGAGCAGATTTTAACTTGCTCTGGCACTTATGTATGGATGCACGGAGACACACTCAGAGGATCTATGCATTACGTGATGATAACAGACATTTATAACCCAGAATATAGGAGCAGGGCAGCCTTAAGTGACATCAGCAGATCAAGCTTCAGCGTCAACCTACTTATAAAGATAACCTTCCACATCACTGGCTGCCTAATTTCCAGGCCACTGCGTAACCGCTGTAGCAAGTGCTTTCCCAAAAGGCGATACACACATTAAACCACAAAAGGCACCCAATGCAGCATTTCTACTCCAATCTTCCAATCAGAATAAATCCAAAATCCTTAGCAAATGTGTACAGAAAAAAAACAAAAAAAGACAATGCGTTGTTGTTGTTTTATATGGCTTTTGTATCCAGCAAAGACAACGGTTCTATACATTGAAGCAGAAGCATCTGCATTATGTTAATCCCAACTCTGTTGTCTGGATTTGCTGCATATCCTTAAGACCTTTCTGACGAGCTGCAGCTATTAAAAAATACACACAGGCTATATCAAGAAAAAAGCCTACAGCGTAAACAACTAAATAAAAAAAAAGATATGGTCACAGTGATGATATTAAAATTACCTATTTAGTAACATGCTGGATTATTTATTAAGGCGACCAAGCAATGCATACACTGCAGCAACCCCCAGCAACTGATCTGTGGTCCTCTTGAACCGCTGTGACCTCAATAAGCTGAAATATGATTGGTTGTTATGGATGACTGCACGTCTTCATTACCCTTCGCACTAGCTTATTACTTAAAGAGAACCAGTCACGGCTGAGCTGCAACAATTTGCATTTTCTGCCTTAAATTATTACAATTGTACCGGCTTGCTCATGAAAGATTTATATCTGTCCACTTATATCTGGAGGCTTGTTCACACTACCTCTGTACAGATTCATTCTGGTTCAAAGCAAAGGCACATTGAAAACAATTGTTTTCTGTGGGCCCTGTTCAAACCACAGCGCTACATTAAAGTGGGGAGCTGTGCACTGCATGAAAATGCAGATGTGCTGCATTTTATATATATAGTGCGGCTTAGGGCTGCTGTTAGAAGTCTCAGGGCCCCGTAAAGCCGACCTGACAGGGGCACCCGCCCCGTACAACCTACCTGACAGGGCACCCGCCCCGTACAACCTACCTGACAGGGCACCCGCCCCGTACAACCTACCTGACAGGGCACCCGCCCCGTACAACCTACCTGACAGGGCACCCGCCCCATACAGCCTACCTGACAGGGCACCCGCCTCGTACAGCCTACCTGACAGGGCACCTGCCCCGTAAAACCTACCTGACAGGGCACCCGCCCCATACAGCCTACCTGACAGGGCCCCTGCCCCATACAACCTACCTGACAGGGCCCCTGCCCCATACAACCTACCTGACAGGGCACCCGCCCCGTACAGCCTACCTGACAGGGCACCCGCCCCGTACAGCCTGCCTGACAGGGCCCCCGCTCCGTACAGCCTATCTGACAGGGCCCCCACCCCATACAGACTACCTGACAGGGCCCCCGCCCCATACAGCCTACCTGACAGGGCACCCGCCACGTACAGCCTAGCTGACAGGGCCTCCGCCTACTACAGCCTACCTGACATGGCCCCCGCCCCGTACAGCCTACCTGACATGGCCCCTGCCCCGTACAGCCTACCTGACAGGGCCTCTGCCCCGTACAGCCTACCTGACATGGCCCCCGCCCCGTACAGACTACCTGACAAGGCCTCCGCCCCATACAGCCTACCTGACAGGGCCCCCGTCCCATACAGCCTACCTTACATGGCCCCCGCCCCGTTCAGCCTACCTGACAGGGCCCCCACCACGTACAATCCACTTCACTACTAGAAATGGTAATAGCAAACTCCTGTTTATTTATTTAATCTGCATCTGTAGAATTCTACTCAGACAAATTAAGCTGAACGCAAATTAGATAAAATCTACCCTTAGGCTCAATTCACACAAATGCATTTTTTCATGCTTTTTGCAGGACATTACATGGGTTTCTATAAAAAACGTTCACATCAATGCATTCTTGTGCCTCTGCCTTTTTGAAAAGAGTCAGGGACCTTTTAAATGCAAAACGATGCTTTTTTTGGTTCAATAGACTTCAATGGAGAAGCTGCAGAAAAGCAAGTAGTGAGTTTTTACCGCGATTTGCATTTTTAAATCCGCCCAACAACAAATTTATCGAAAAAAAGCATAAAAAAATGCAAAACGCAATTTGCGGTAAAACTGCATCAAAAACGCAGTATAGTTGCGGTAAAAACCGTAGAAAGCACAGCAAAAAGCACTACAGAAATGCTCAAAAGCAACATGCAAAGGTGTGAATCCAGATTTAGGCTCGGTTCACACCTATGTAGTTTGGTTTTGATCCGTTTCTGCAGTGCTTTTTGAGGTGCATTTTGTATTTTTGCATACGTGGTTTTGACGCATTTTTCGCACATTTTTTGATGTGTTTTGCATTTTTTTGGGTGTTGGGTGAATTAAAAAAACTGCAGAAAAATCGAGGTAAAAATGCATCAAAAACACAATACATGCTTAAATGTTAAATGGACTGTAGTACGTTTCTGCAAAAACTTTTAAAAATGCATCGGTGTGAGCCGAGCCTAACAGTGGCCAACCCCCCCCCCCCCCTCATTGCAAGGCATTATGCTTGTTTAGTCTTTGGGCAAAGAGATAAGGTGTAATGCTTAGCTTACTCCAGGCTTACTCCTGGCTCCACCAGGGTTCCCCACCCATGTGTCTGGCCAAGCACTGCCACCTCTCTAAGATGCTCCCAGCCCTGGTTACATGCCTGCCCCTTCCATGTACAACGCAGGGCTGCTAGCCACAGCCCGAAGGTTTAGGTAGAAAAGCTGGCACCTGCCGGACTGTGGGAAAGGGCAAATAATACACTTTATCCTTGCATCCCGACACTAAACAAGCATTTAACCCTGCAAAGGACACCACTACAAGGGCAGATTTTGTATTATATCTGTTTTAAGAAAAACAAGAAAAAATAATAGGGGGACAGATATAGTAATTTATTAATTAGGTCAGGTCTGTAGAGTTATAATTATTAAAAACAAAATATATTCAGTTTCTTGAATAAGTCCAATAGTGACTGGTTTTCTTTACAAAGGGTGGTGCTACAGAGCAGGGGTCTCCAAACTTTTTAAAAACAAAAGGCCAGTTTTTTTGTCCTTAAGACTTTAGGGGGGTCAGGTTGTGGCCAGTGGGGGTAGAAAATATCCCAAGCCCAGCATCATTGAGAATAAACATGGCCTCAGGGTTGGTGCCCCATCATTGGTGTCAGTGTTAGAAATAGTGCACCATTGTTGGTGTCAGAGGGAGGAATAGTGCCCCATCATTGGTGTCAGTGGGAAGAATTGTGCCCTGTCATTGGTGTCAGTGGAAGAAATAGTGTCCCATTGTTGGTGTCATTGGGAGGAATAGTGCCCCATCATTGGTGTGAGAAAAATTGTGCCCCATTACTAGTGTCAGTGTTAGGAATAGTGCCCCATTAATGGTGTCAAAAGGGAGGAATTGTGCCCCATCATTAGTGTCAGTGGGAAGAATTGTGCCCCATTATTGGTGTCAGTGTTAGGAATAGTGCCCTGTCATTGGTGTTAGTGGGAAGAATTGTGCCCCATCATTGGTGTCAGTAGGAAGAATAGTGCTCCATCATTGGTGTCAGTGGGAGGAATAGTGCTCCATCATTGGTGTCAGTGTTAGGAATAGTGCCCCATCATTGGTGTCAGTAGGAAGAATAGTGCTCCATCATTGGTGTCAGTAGGAAGAATAGTGCCCCATCATTGGTGTTATTGGGAGGAATGGTGCCCCACCATTGGTGTTAGTGGGAGGAATGGTGCCCCATCATTGGTGTCAGTTGCTGGAATAGTGCCCCATCATTGGTGTCAGTGGGAAGAATAGTGCCCCATCATTGGTGTCAGTAGGAAGAATAGTGCCCCATCATTGGTGTCAGTGGGAGGAACAGTGCCCCATCATTGGTGTTATTGGGAGGAATGGTGCCCCATCATTGGTGTCAGTAGGAAGAATAGTGCCCCATCATTGGTGTTATTGGGAGGAATGGTGCCCCATGATTGGTGTCAGTGGCTGGAATAGGGCCCCATCATTGGTGTCAGTGTTAGGAATAGAGCCCTGTCATTGGTGTTAGTGGGAAGAATTGTGCCCCATCATTGGTGTCAGTGTTAGGAATAGTGCCCCATCATTGGTGTTATTGGGAGGAATGGTGCCCCATCATTGGTGTCAGTTGCTGGAATAGTGCCCCATCATTGGTGTCAGTGGGAAGAATAGTGCCCCATTATTGAAGTCAGTGTTAGGAATAGTGCCCCATCATTGGTGTCAGTGTTAGGAATAGTGCCCCATCATTGGTGTCAGTGGGAGGAACAGTGCCCCATCATTGGTGTTATTGGGAGGAATGGTGCCCCATGATTGGTGTCAGTGGCTGGAATAGGGCCCCATCATTGGTGTCAGTGTTAGGAATAGAGCCCTGTCATTGGTGTTAGTGGGAAGAATTGTGCCCCATCATTGGTGTCAGTGTTAGGAATAGTGCCCCATCATTGGTGTTATTGGGAGGAATGGTGCCCCATCATTGGTGTCAGTTGCTGGAATAGTGCCCCATCATTGGTGTCAGTGGCTGGAATAGTGTCCCATCATTGGTGTCAGTGGCTGGAATAGTGGCCCCATCATTGGTGTCAGTAGAAGCAATAGTGTCCCATCATTGGGGGGAACAGAGCCCCAAGAGCCAGATAAAGGCCTGCCACATCTGGCCCTCGGGCCGCAGTTTGGAGACCACTGCTATAGAGCAATGAAGCTGTTTTCCACAGCGGTTAAATTTTTATCAGTTGAGTTTGTCTAGAATGAGGGTCCATTTACATGTGGTGTGTAAACACGCATTATGTCACGCATTAATGTGCACTGCATTAAGTCCGCCCTGTGAAACCAATGGGCTTCTGATGCACCAGCACATCTCAAAGACTGGACATGTCACAACATTTTGGACACAACACACTATGCTGTATTGCCATGCATTGTTGTGGCGATGCATTGCAGTGCCATTCATTTTGAATGTGCCATCACATGTAACGCATAGATGTAAAATGACTCTAATGACCGCTAATCTGTGATTGGTTGCCAAAGGTGACTGTAAATCACTGCTCTCTACACCATGTGCCAAAATAAATCTGAAGGACGGAAATATTAAAATGCCACCCGTAACAACCAATCAGCGTACACTACACGTCATCACAATGTAGAACCAGGCTGACATCTGATTGGGCGGTATAACAATTTATTTTTTTTATCCAGTTTACCACCTCAGTCTGAAAACCGCCACGTTATCATCGCATCAGTTTTACAATTGGTACATGTCACTTCATATTTTAGTGCTCACTATATATATGATACATGACAGGCAACATAAAAAAACACTAATGATAATTTAGAAGAGCACAGCCACAAATTTACCAGGGACGCATCCAACTGCCACTTTTATTTAATAAGGGGAAATGCAAGGCCCATAGCAAACACTGTCACTGATCTGGTGTCAGTGAAATGACATATGAATGGTTGCTAAGGGTAACCGCACTTTGCACATTATCATTATTAATGCATTATTGAACTAATTTAAATCTGAACATCTGTAATTAGACATGGATTGGCTATGTTCTTCTGGCAGTGGATATCAACTGTATACTGCCATGTCTCTCCTACCACCATTTCACTCCCCCTCACCCCGCTGGACTGCCCCGTCTGCATAACGTTACCAGGAAAATGTCATATCTGATTAGTCAGCAGAGTGAATAGAAGGTGATTTGTACGCTCAGAAGCTAACAATTATTCTTTTTTCAGGGAATACAAAAGATGAATGGTAGGGTCCCTCCACATTACCCGTGTACAAACAAGTATCTCATAAATGGCTTCCATTTATCCATGACTCCCGCACATCCATCCAACGCATACTTACAGGCATTTGTAACGGCAAAGCTGTTGGCTGTTTCTATGTTGTCTACGTGGGGAACCAAGTTAAAAAGTGCTTCCGACTCATTGGGGCTTGTGTTATGGAGAAAAATCGCTAATCGGAAAGCAGTATATTCCTGATCTGTATTTCGGATGAAAAGCCCACCTGAAAAAAAGAAAGAAAGAAAAACGGGTAGAGTTATACACATCCAGCCAGATAATCAGTTCATTGTATGCAGGTGCAATAAGGACTGGCAGTATTCCGCTCCATTAATTAGAGGCATTGATATGTGACATGTGCATGGAGTGACAGTCAGATCGCATTGCACAGTGCAGGGGGAAACGTTCAAATCACAGCTCCAATGCCAGGCTAAATCTCACACTTTATTTAGCAATATCACCTCCTGATCTTTGCTATGTCTGGAAAATGAATGAGCTACAGATTTTATTAGGGAGCAAAAGGCATAGTTAGCTCAGCCTTCACTAACCTTATTACACCAAGGGGACCCATGAAATCATTTTCAGGTCTCAGGGAACCCCTGCTTAAATCAATTCATTGGAGGTACTGTAAATAATGCCCTTTACATTGGTAGTCAGTGGGAAGAATGCCCTTTACATTGGTAGTCAGTGGGAAGAATGCCCCTTACATTGGTGATCAGTGGGAAGAATGCTCCTTACATTGGTGATCAGTGGGAAGAATGCCCCTTACATTGGTGATCAGTGGGAAGAATGCTCCTTACATTGGTGATCAGTGGGAAGAATGCCCCCCTTAAATTGGTGGTCAGTGGGAAGAATGCCCTTTACATTGGTGATCAGTGGAAAGAATGCCCTTTACAATGGCGATCAGTGGGAAGAATGCCCCTTACATTGGTGATCAGTGGGAAGAATGCCCTTTACATTGGTGATCAGTGGGAAGAATGCCCTTTACATTGGTGGTCAGTTGGAAGAATGCTCCTTACATTGGTGGTCAGTGGGAAGAATGCCCTTTACATTGGTGATCAGTGGAAAGAATGCCCTTTACAATGGCGATCAGTGGGAAGAATGCCCCTTACATTGGTGATCAGTGGGAAGAATGCCCTTTACATTGGTGATCAGTGGGAAGAATGTCCCTTACATTGGTGGCCAGTGGGAAGAATGTCCCTTACATTGGTGGTCAGTGGGAAGAATGCCCCTTACATTGGTGAGCAGTGGGAAGAATGTCCCTTACATTGGTGGCCAGTGGGAAGAATGTCCCTTACATTTGTGGCCAGTGGGAAGAATGCTCCTTACATTGGTGATCAGTGGGAAGAATGCCCCTTACATTGGTGAGCAGTGGGAAGAATGTCCCTTACATTGGTGGTCAGTGGGAAGAATGTTCCTTACATTGATGGTCAGTGGGAAGAATGTCCCTACATTGGTGGCCAGTGGGAAGAATGCTCCTTACATTGGTGATCAGTGGGAAGAATGCTCCTTACATTGGTGGCCAGTGGGAAGAATGCTCGTTAATTTGGTGGTCAGTGGAAAGAATGTCCCTTACATTAGTGGTAAATGAGAAGAATTCCCCTTACACTGATAGACAGTGGAAAGAATGCCCCTTTTACATTGATGGTAAGTGAGAAGAATGCCCCTTATATTTGAGTTGAGTGAGAACAATGTCCCCTAACATTGGTGATTATTGAGAGTAATGCCCTTACATTGGTGGGCAGTGGGAAGAAAATCCATCTTACATTGGGGGGCAGTAGAAAGAATGCCTCCTTTTACATTGATATTCAGTGAGAATGCCCTGTACATTGGTGGTCAATGCAAAGAACGCCCCCTTACATTGGTGGCCAGTGGGAAGAATACCCCCCTTACATTGGTGGTCAGGGACAGAATGCCTCTCTTACAGTAAGAATCAGTGAGAAGAATGCCCCTTACAATAGTGGTCAGAATGCCAGCTATACAGACAGTAAAAAAAGGTTGCTGGCTCTGCTAAATGGCACTGAACCCAAAACTATGAAGGCACCTTCACATGGAAGGCCAATCAACCACAACTCAAGATCCCCTAGCAATATCTGGAGGAGTGCTGGTTGAAAATGGCTTAGCTGGGCGGTTATTTGACAGCTATGCAACCAATCCAAGCATTACCTGATAGACAGGAAGCCCATAAATAACTAGGCACTCACAATCGCTAGAAGTGTTGAGTTCAGTACTTGTGCCCATTTAGAGATGGCTTCCTTTTCTACATAGATAAGGGGGGGGGGGGGGGGGAAAGAATCCATCAAATATAGGCTCAAGTGGAAAAAGTTAGAGTGATCGACTGTTCCCAGAGTTACTCTCCCAGTACACCTCTCACCTTTTATCATTTCTGGTGACAGATTTATCTATGGCCAACCTATGACAGATTGTGTCTATGGCCAACCTATGACTGCCAAGGATGGCAGATACTTAAACTGTCATAACATTTACAACCATTTCCCAGGACGGTTTAAGTATTTGAACTATAAGAATAATAATGTCCATGAACTTATGAAAAAGGGATCAGTGGAAATCTGGTCACAAGCCACATTTAGGACTACTAGCTAGTTTCCATCTGATGCCACACTCCACCTTGGCCATGCCATATCCCATAAATATATCCCAAATGTTGAACTGACCTCTTAGTCATTGTGGGGTTTACTGTTACCTTCCATGCTATTTTCAAAGAACTGAAGTGACAATGTCCTATCAACTGCCCAAATCAAATAGATAGCCAATGGATTTAAAGGAACTCCTTCTATCCGCCTAAACACAAGCAGCGTCTTATTATACAGAGAGGACAAAAAGTCAGTCTGCTCTCAGAATCTCATTAACCCCACACCCCCCCCCCCCACCACCACCACCTTCTCTCGGAAACTACGGTGCAATAAATGATGCAGAGGTGAGCTGCAAGACATTGAAAGCCATTCTAGTGTAGAGATGCCATCAAAGTAGAGTGGAGGGACGCAGTGCACGACTGCACAACTTTCCAACTAGCCATCATGTAGAGATGATGATGGGGAGACTGCACAAGAACAGGACAGCACTGTTACTGCAGCAATCCCATCACACACATCCGGCAACCACATAATGCAGGGGAGGCCGGGCCTGAGCGGCACGTTTTTTTTTTGGGGGGGGGGGGGGATTTGAGTTACCTCCCGGTGAACTAAACAGACTTGGTAATCATTATTGATCATCATATCTGCTGCAGAAACTCTTGACTCTCAGCTGTCAATCATAACTCTAGACACTGGCACAATGGTGTCTGTTGGGTTGACCAACTGAGAGGTTATGTAGGGAAGGGATGAAGAATGGGGGGGGGGGGGTTACCCTGGGGGGGGGGGGGGGGGTAGATGTCATCCGATAAGCCAAACAGACCCGTTAATCATTATTGATTGCTCTAGCTACTGCAGAAACTCTTGGCTCTCAGCTGTCAATCCCAGCTCTAGACATTTGCTGGTGGTGGTTGGGTTGACCATCCAAGAGGTTATGCGGAGGCAGAACACCAGGGAAAGGTTGAGGACAAGGGAAGGGGGTCGTCTACACTTGAGATCTTTTAGATAGCGAGCTCTTTGGGTCACGCTTGTGTGTAGGTATGATGCTACAGAAGAGGTTGGAGCAATGGAGCTCAACAACCATGATAGCCACCAAAGCCATAGAACTCGATGACCATGATAGCCACCAAAGCCATAGAACTCGATGACCATGATAGCCACCAAAGAGGTTGGAGCCATAGAACTCCACCACCACCATAGCCATGATATGGACATGCAATGAGCTCCAAGTTGCTGCCAATGAGCCCTAAGTCCCCCCCACCCTGGGTGCCCAGCGACCTCCATGCCAAGCTCCTTACCTATCTGCACGCTGCTAGGGAAAGCTCCCAAGGCAAAGCCCCAAAATCCCGAGACTAAGAAAAGAATGTGCTGGCAGATAATCCGCATCTTCTCTGGCTGTGTCTCTCTGGATGCCGCGGAGAAGCCGTGCAGGAGGAGGAGGAGGAGGAGGAGGAGGAGGGAGGCTGCCCGTCTAGCGTGCCATGCTGCCCAGGCTGCTCCTTCCCGCAGTGTCCATAGCCCCGGGAGAGCTCCGGAGATCCTTCCACATGCAAGATGGTGGAGACGGCGCTGGCGGTGGAGGGAGCGTCTAGTGGAGGGATGAGACATGCGCTATCTCCTCACTCTCCCCCCATCACACACAAAGGAGGTCTGTCTGTCCGGACACCTTCCTTCCCTCCTTCCTTCCTTCCCTCCTTCCTTCCCCGGCTGCCTGCCTGTCAGCAATGGCATGAATGGGATGATCGTAGTATGGAGGGAGGGGGGAAGGCAGACTGCCCCCCCCCCCCCCCCCCCCCCCCCGTACACCGCTCACTGCTCTACAGCGGAATATAGAGAGCAGCACAGTCACTGCAGCAAACCTCTCCCAGCATCAGCACCACATAGGGGGGACAGAGCCAGGGTGAGCCAAGGTCACCCCTCTACTCTACACACATACATTATATACACCCCCCCCCCCCACATATATATATATATTCTATACACCCCTCTACTCTACACACATACATTATATACACCCCCCCCCACATATATATATATTCTATACACCCCTCTACTCTACACACATACAATATATACACCCCCCCACATATATATATATATATTCTATACACCCCTCTACTCTACACATACATTATATACACCCCCCCACATATATATATATTCTATACACCCCTCTACTCTACACATACATTATATACACTCCCCCACATATATATATATTCTATACACCCCTCTACTCTACACACATACAATATATACACCCCCCCACATATATATATATATATATATTCTATACACCCCTCTACTCTACACATACATTATATACACCCCCCCCACACATATATATATATATATATTCTATACACCCCTCTACTCTACACACATACAATATATACACCCCCCCCACATATATATATATTCTATACACCCCTCTACTCTACACACATACATTATATACACCCCCCCCACATATATATATATATATATATATATATATATATATATATATATATATATATTCTATACACCCCTCTACTCTACACACATACATTATATACACCCCCCCACACATATATATATATATATTCTATACACCCCTCTACTCTACACACATACATTATATACACCCCCCCCCACATATATATATATATATTCTATACACCCCTCTACTCTACACACATACATTATATACACCCCCCCCACATATATATATATATATTCTATACACCCCTCTACTCTACACACATACATTATATACACCCCCCCCCACATATATATATATATATATATATATATATATTCCATACACCCCTCTACTCTACACATACATTATATACACCCCCCCCCCCCACACACATATATATATATTCTATACACCCCTCTACTCTACACACATACATTATATACACCCCCCACATATATATATATATATTCTATACACCCCTCTACTCTACACACATACATTTTATACACCCCCCCACATATATATATATTCTATACACCCCTCTACTCTACACACATACACACATACATTATATACACCCCCCACACATTTATATATTCTATACACCCCTCTACTCTACACACATACATTATATACACCCCCCCACACATATATATATATATTCTATACACCCCTCTACTCTACACACATACATTATATACACCCCCCCACACATATATATATTCTATACACCCCTCTACTCTACACACATACATTATATACAACCCCCCCCCCCACATATATATATATTGTATACACCCCTCTACTCTAAACACATACATTATATACACCCCCCCACATATATATATATTGTATACACCCCTCTACTCTACACACATACATTATATACACCCCCCCCCCCACATATATATATATATTCTATACACCCCTCTACTCTACACATACATTATATACACCCCCCCACACATATATATATTCTATACACCCCTCTACTCTACACACATACATTATATACACCCCCCCCACACACATATATATATATATATATTCTATACACCCTCTACTCTACACACATACAATATATACACCCCCCCCAACATACATCCTATTATATACACCCCCCACACATACATCCTATTATATACACCCCTCCCCCAACATACATCCTATTATATACACCCCCCACATATATATATATATATATATATATATATATATATATATATATATATATATATTCTATACACCCCTCTACTCTACACACATACATTATATACACCCCCCCACATATATATATATTCTATACACCCCTCTACTCTACACACATACACACATACATTATATACACCCCCCACACATTTATATATTCTATACACCCCTCTACTCTACACACATACATTATATACACCCCCCCCCACACATATATATATATATTCTATACACCCCTCTACTCTACACACATACATTATATACACCCCCCACACATATATATATTCTATACACCCCTCTACTCTACACACATACATTATATACAACCCCCCCCACATATATATATATATTGTATACACCCCTCTACTCTAAACACATACATTATATACACCCCCCCACATATATATATATTGTATACACCCCTCTACTCTACACACATACATTATATACACCCCCCCCACATATATATATATATATATTCTATACTCCCCTCTACTCTACACATACATTATATACACCCCCCCCCCACACATATATATATTCTATACACCCCTCTACTCTACACACATACATTATATACACCCCCCCCCACACATATATATATATATATATTCTATACACCCTCTACTCTACACACATACAATATATACACCCCCCCCCCCCAACATACATCCTATTATATACACCCCCCACACATACATCCTATTATATACACCCCTCCCCCAACATACATCCTATTATATACACCCCCCACATATATATATATATATATATATATATATATATATATATATATATATATATATATATATATTCTATACACCCCTCTACTCTACACACATACATTATATACACCCCCCCCCCACACACATATATATATTCTATACACCCCTCTACTCTACACACATACATTATATGCACCCCCCCACACATATATATATTCTATACACCCCTCTACTCTACACATACATTAAAATATATACACCCCCACATATATTCTATTATATACACCCCCCC
Organism: Pelophylax lessonae; assembly: GCF_965119305.1. NCBI lineage: Eukaryota > Metazoa > Chordata > Amphibia > Anura > Ranidae > Pelophylax > Pelophylax lessonae. The sequence continues at coordinate 667,443,340 of NC_138769.1, forward strand.
CACATATATTCTATTATATACACCCCCCACATATATTCTATTATATACACCCCCACATATATTCTATTATATACACCCCCCACATATATTCTATTATATACACCCCCCCCCACATATATTCTATTATATACACCCCCCACATATATTCTATTATATACACCCCCCCACATATATTCTATTATATACACCCCCCCCCCCCCCACACATATATTCTATTATATACACCCCCCACATATATTCTATTATATACACCCCCACATATATTCTATTATATACACCCCCACATATATTCTATTATATACACCCCCCACATATATTCTATTATTTAAACCCCCCACATATATTCTATTATATACACCCCCCACATACATTCTATTATATACACCTCCCACATACACATACATTCTATTATATACACCCCCGCATACATTCTATTATATACACCCCACACCCCCCCCCCCAGATACATTCTATTAGATACACTCCCCCATATATTCTATTATATACACCCCCCCACATATATTCTATTATATACACCCCCCACATATATTCTATTATTTACACCCCCCCACATATATTCTATTATATACACCCCCCCCCACATATATTCTATTATATACACCCCCCACATATATTCTATTATATACACCCCCCACATATATTCTATTATATACACCCCCCCACATATATTCTATTATATACACCCCCCACATATATTCTATTATATACACCCCCCCCACATATATTCTATTATATACACCCCCCCCACATATATTCTATTAT
>NC_138769.1:668044322-668389322 GCF_965119305.1 Pelophylax lessonae
CCTCCCGCCTCCTCCACAGCCAATGGCATGCGTTCGCCTTTAGGCCTATTAGGAAGCGGGTCTCGTAACAATAGTGAATTTTCATTCTCTATTGTCACACAATGGGTGGGCTCGGGACGCACTGCTCTGCGCCCCGTGTCCACCCTTTTTTTAAGCCTATTAGAGCCTCTGGCTCTAATCAGGTGATAAAAAAAACCCCACTCTGTGACAGCGCCAGGCTGCTGACTCCCTCGTTGCTAAACTGACTGAGCAGTGAGGTGAGGCGGCATATGCGGGGCTTGGCTTGCAACGCCATCCCACTCTACACCAATGGACAGGTGAGGCACAGTCCAGCCCCGCCCGACCTGCCATTTTCAGCCATAGGATGGCCACGCTGGACATCTCCCAGCCTAAAGATGGAGGCAGCCGCAGAAAGTGTGTGAACTGTGTATGTCAGAGTCAGACAGACAGAGTGACACTGCGGATGCGCCCCCCCAGATGTTGCGCCCAGTGCGGCTGGCCCCCCCCAGCACCCCCCACGCTACGCCACTGATTTAGCCACACCAAGTTTGTGCTACAGCACATGCCACTTTCTTTTCAACCTATACACCTGCCTATTTCACAGAGGATTCTGTGGAACCCTAGGGTTCCTTTAGAGCATATGTGTCAAACACAAGGCCTGTGGTCTGAATCTGGCTCTCCAGGCAATTTCATGTGGCCCTTGCACCTCTCCTGCAGCTGCTGCACCTCCCTCATCTCTTCCTCCAGCAGACGGCAGCAGAGAGGACAGAACTCCTCTGCTAGATCCTCTTCTTCCTTGTGCAGCCGCAGAGAGGCTCATCTCTACCACTAATCCCCTCCCCCCCCTCAGTAGTTGACAGCAGAGAGGAGGACACGACTCCTCCTACGGATCCTGTACCTCCCTGTGCAGCCGCAGCACCCCCTCATCTCCACTGGTCTCAGTATTCAGCAGACTCCAGCCCTCCCCTGGTCCTCCTCCAGACCCTGCAGTTTATGCTTACCAGCTCCACCTCCAGCTTCTTCCCAGCAGCAGCACATGGTAGGGGGATGCACTGTGATGTAAGAGAGGGTGGGGGCCTTTGACTTCTGATGGTGGTCCAACCGACCCTCTGAGGGTGACCTTAATGCTGATGCAGCCCGCAATAAAATTGAGTTTGACACCCCTGCTTTAGAGGTTGTTATGGGTTGCTTGAGCAGTCAAAAATGTATGACTATCAGATAAGGAACTATTGAGCCCCCGTTTAGCTATTTGTATGGGGAGCATTTCCTCCACTGACCACAACTGTAAAAAGTAAAGAGCATTCCTCCCACTGCCCACAAATGTAAGGAGCATTCTTCTCACTGACACCAATGTAAGGAGCATTCCTCCCACTGACCATAAATGTACAGGGCATTCATCCCACTGACCACAAATGTGGGGAGCATTCTTCCCAGTGGTCACAAATGTAAGGAGGATTCTTCCCACTGACCACCAATGTAAGGAGCATTCCTCCCACTGACCATTAATGTAGGGCACATTCTTCCCCGTGGTCATGAATGTAAGCTGCATTCTTCCTACTGACCACCAATGTATGGAGCATCCATCCCACTGACCACAAATGTGGGGATCATTCTTCCCAGTGGTCACAAATGTAAGGAGCATTCCTCCCACTGACCACCAATGTAAGGAGCATTCTTCCCACTGGCTACAAATATATAAAACAATCTTCTCACTGACCACAAATGTAAGAAATATTCTTCCCACTGACTACAAATATATAAAACATTCTTCCCACTGACCACGAATGTAAGGAGCGCTCTTCCCACTGACCACCAATGTAGGGAGGTTTTTTTCCCACTGACCTCAAGAGTATTTTGGCCTTTCTGCAAATCACCGCCATGTATAAAAGTTCCTTCTCCCACATACAAAATCTACGGGAACTTGTCTCCACTGACCATCTAATGGAGACTTCCCTGACCACCAGTATAAGGAGGTATGGCTTAAATGACTTACACATGTTAATGTGCCTCGAGCTGTAGTTACAGGGGGACCCTAAGATTTGAAAGTTATTTCAGGGGTTCCTTCATGGTCAAAAAGTTGAGAAAGGATGCTATAAATGTTCTCCTAGGTTGACATCTCTGAGGTCATCCTTTAGCACCCAATGAACTAAAAGTCCCATCACACATCATCTGCCAGCAAGGAATTTTAGGTTCTGAAAAGCTGCAAGACTGGAGGTTACATCTGCATGAACACAATACAAAGATGCTTTATTTAGTGATTATGAGTGAGGGGAGATAACCTTGGCTTAGGAATCACAGGCACTCTATGGAAATGCTGAAAAGGAGAAACAGTTCCAAAAATGTGAACTATGTGAGGGGGTAACAGAAATGCGCATGGTGCTCAGATTTCACAAGTCACCAGGTATTTCTGCTACAGAGTTTGGGATGTGCCAGGAAAATCCTGAGTCACTGTTTAGATTGCTGTCTTGCTGGATTTCATTGGACTTAAAGCGCCTAATACTCTATGTAATCACTAGAACCATGTTCCAAGATAACGTATCTTATGTGCTGCCTCTATGTTTACTTATTCTAAGTTTACTTCTTAACCTTGCTTAGCTGTCCGAATGTGCTGCCAAAGGGGTATAGTAATACACTACGGGCTCTATTTAAGATGCAGTTAAGGCTACTGAAAATAAATATTACCTAAGACCAGGAGATAGACATACAAATAGGTGTGACAGACAGATACTGAAGAAAAAGATAGATAGATAGATAGATAGATAGATAGATAGATAGATAGATAGATAGATAGATAGATAGATAGATAGATAGATAGATAGATAGATAGATAGATAGATAGATAGATAGATAGATAGATAGATAGATAGATAGATAGATAGATAGATACGGTGGCAGCCCATTTATACAAGGCACAGGGGCACTGCTCCCCTAATCCGTGCGTCCAATTTTTTTTTTTTTTAGAGGCACATGATTATAGCCAAATACATAAATGGCTCAATAAAAAGATACCAGATAAATATAAAACCCACAGCAAAACCAATAAAAATTAGTAAAAATTATATATCGTGACAATGTGCTCAAATTATATCCTTTTGTGCATGAGTGGCTGTGACATAAATATAAATATTGGTGAAAAGAAAAATAGGTGCGCGAACCTTTAATGAGAAAAAGGAGTGAAAAAAAGCAGCACTGAAAAATTATAAATATGTGAGGGGTTGTAACAAATGAAAAACATCAATTACAGAGTGCGCTAAAAAATTATGGAACACAAATATTCACAAAAATGGTGATTGCTGATATTCAGCTAAACACAAAGTCTATATTCTAAATGATGAGACTGTGCAAAAGTCTTGAAAATCCAAAGAATATAGTGAGGTTGGGGAGTGATGAAGGATAAGGGTGACCTCTTCCCAAACGGTGATCCAGACAGTGCTCAAATGTACACGTGATGCACCCGGTGTTAAGAAGGGACTCTTACCAGATGATGGAGAGATGCAAACATATAGTGTATAATCCTGGAGTCCGTTAGGTCAGCTTGTAGGAGAGAATTCACAATAGGAATAAAGCGACCATCTGCTTCCAAAGTGTAGGGATCTAGAGGCTTCCACTCAAGGGGATATCGCCACCAAGAACATACCCAAGGAAGAGAAGGGGACTATAGTGCATTACCTCACTTTATTGAACCAATAAGAAAGAGTAACACTTACATTGTCAGGAGAAAAAACAGCATATGTAAAATTTTTGGATCGAGGACCTCTGCAGTAGTCCGGGATCATAGGCAACACGGCTAGCTCCCCCCGACGCGTTTCCACTAACAAGTCGGCTTCTGGGACTGGAGCTGTAGCCGTGCTGCTCGCATCTCTCATGTAAATAGTGTGGCTGATGGACACTTCCGGTGCGGCCGTGGCGAGGACCCGGAAGTGTTGTGACGCACTTCCGGTTCAAATGTTAGCCAATCACGGTATGTTAAGATGAAGACCCGGAAGTTCTAAAAAGCGCTTCCGGAGGCTTCTGCGGCCAATCACATCGGATGTCAACAAAACTCATCATCCTTTTGTTGACATCCGATGTGATTGGCCGCAGAACGGATGATGAGTTTTGTTGACATCCGATGTGATTGGCCGCAGAAGCCTCCGGAAGCGCTTTTTAGAACTTCCGGGTCTTCATCTTAACATACCGTGATTGGCTAACATTTGAACCGGAAGTGCGTCACAACACTTCCGGGTCCTCGCCACGGCCGCACCGGAAGTGTCCATCAGCCACACTATTTACATGAGAGATGCGAGCAGCACGGCTACAGCTCCAGTCCCAGAAGCCGACTTGTTAGTGGAAACGCGTCGGGGGGAGCTAGCCGTGTTGCCTATGATCCCGGACTACTGCAGAGGTCCTCGATCCAAAAATTTTACATATGCTGTTTTTTCTCCTGACAATGTAAGTGTTACTCTTTCTTATTGGTTCAATAAAGTGAGGTAATGCACTATAGTCCCCTTCTCTTCCTTGGGTATGTTCTTGGTGGCGATATCCCCTTGAGTGGAAGCCTCTAGATCCCTACACTTTGGAAGCAGATGGTCGCTTTATTCCTATTGTGAATTCTCTCCTACAAGCTGACCTAACGGACTCCAGGATTATACACTATATGTTTGCATCTCTCCATCATCTGGTAAGAGTCCCTTCTTAACACCGGGTGCATCACGTGTACATTTGAGCACTGTCTGGATCACCGTTTGGGAAGAGGTCACCCTTATCCTTCATCACTCCCCAACCTCACTATATTCTTTGGATTTTCAAGACTTTTGCACAGTCTCATCATTTAGAATATAGACTTTGTGTTTAGCTGAATATCAGCAATCACCATTTTTGTGAATATTTGTGTTCCATAATTTTTTAGCGCACTCTGTAATTGATGTTTTTCATTTGTTACAACCCCTCACATAAATATAAATATAACAATAAATATTTGCATGTGCAGTATACGTAATATTGCAGTACAAAATTAATTAAAGCGCAGTTCCGGGCACAAAATCGATCTTTTTTTTTTGTGCCCGTCCGCTAGTTCTCCTTCACCTGAAAAGGAATTGGATAGTTAGGTTTTTTTTTTTTTTTTTTTTACTCACCTTGTAATTGAAGATCGAAAATACTCACCTCAGTGTACTTCCTCCCTCAGCGCTGCGGCTCCGCCGTCACTTCCTGTCTTGCGATGATTCCTGGGAGCTGAACGTCATCGCTCCCAGGAATCAATGCGATGGCACCGGCCCCGCTTGTCACTTCCGGGGCGACGCCACATTCCCCTGCTAAACAGCTTCTGGGCATGCCCAGAAGCTGTGGAGGAATGCGGCGCAGCACCGGAAGTGAAGAGAGAGGCCGGTGCAGGCGCATTCTGGGAGAAGAGGACGCGGAAGAAAAAAAAAAAAAATTTCTTTATAAATTTATGCCAGTATGTATTCTGCTACATATATTTGGTAAAAAGAAAATCCCAATAAGCGTATATGGATTGGTTTGCATCGATAAACTGTGGTATACATACTGGGAATTTTATTTATTTGTGTTTTTGTATTAGTAATGGCAGTGATCAGTGACTTATAATGGGACTGCGATAGTATGGCGGGCAATCTGACACTAGGGGGTTGATTTACTAATACTGGAAGGTGCAAAATCTGGTTCAGTTCTGCAGAGAAACCAAGCAGCTTCCAGATTTTATGTATCAAAGCTTAATTGAACAAGCTGAAGTTAGAAGCTGATTGGCTACAATGCACAGCTGCACCAGATTTTGCATTTTCCCGTTTTAGTAAATCAACCCCTAACTGACACTTTGTGGAAACCAGTGACACTAATACAGTTACCAATGCTAAAAATATGCACTGTCACTGTAGTAATGACAATGTCTTGGAAGGGGTTAACATCTAGGGCGATCAAAGGGTTAAATGTAAGCCTAACAGTGCTTGGCGCATTCATTGTGAGGTGCTTTAACCACTTGCCGACTGCCTAACGCCGATCTACGTCGGCGGTCAGCCCCTCACAGGCAAAGTGACGTAGGGCTACGTCACTAGCTTGTGAGGGTCTAGGGAGCGAGCGCGCGCCCCCGGAGGCGCGCTCCCGCGTGGTCACGGACCCACCCGCGCGTGTGACCGGCGGACCCGATGTCCGCTGGTCACTGCGATCGGCGGGGGAGAGGGAGAAAGTCAGGCGGCTTGTGTAAACAAGCTGCCTGTCATTCTCCCCTGTGTATGAAGGATGATCATACGGTTCTACTATGTAGAACCGTTGATCACTCTTCATACATCTGAATCCACAGCCAATCACAGTAGAAAGCACGCCCCTAGGGACACACATAGCCCCTCCCTTTCAAAAAAAGTTAACCCCTTCACTGCCAGTGTATTTTTACAGTAACAGTGCATATGTATAGCACTGATTACTGTAGAAATGTCACTGGTAACCCCAAAAGTGTCAAAAATGTCAGTCAAGGGTTCGATCTGTCCGCCGCAATGTCGCAGTTCCGCAAAAAAAATCGCAGATCGCCGCCATTACGCGTTAAAAAAAAACAACAAAAATGACAAAAATCTTTCCCTTTGTTAGTAAACGCGATAACTTTTGCGCAAACCAATCAAAATACGCTTTTTGCGTTTTTTTTTTACCAAACATAGGTAGCATAAAACAAATTGGCCGAAAATGTTAAAAAATTTTGATTTTTACATTTTTTTGGGGGGGGGGGGGGGGGATTTCATATAAAAAAATGTGAAAAATATTGCTATTTTTGCAAAATTTACGCTCTTTTTTTTGTTTATAGCGCGTGATCAAAAAATCGCACATGTGATCAAATACCACCAAAAGAAATCTCTGTTTGTGGGAAAAAAAGGACGCCAAATTCGTTTAGATACAGACCGCGCAATTGTCCGTTAAAGTCACGCAGTGCCGAATCGCAAAATAACCCCTGGTCAGGAAGGGGGTAAAATCTTCCGGGGCTTAAGTGGTTAAGGCCCCTTTCACACTTGAGCAACTTGTCCTGCGACTTGGGACTGCAAAGCCGCATGACAAGTCGTACCCCATGATTTCCAATGAGTACCAGTCATATCTGTGTGACTTCAAGTCACAGCAACTTCAAAGTAATCCCTGTACTACTATGGTCTGACTTTGATGCGACTTGAGGTCCAGAGACTTCAATATTACACAGGCATTACTTCAGGCCACGTCAAAGTCGCGTGTCAAAGTCGTGCGACTATTAGGTCGTACAAATGTGAAAGCGGCCTTATTAACCATTTAAGCCCCGGAAGATTTTACCCCCATTCCGACCAGGGGTTTTTTTGCGATTCAGCACTGCGTGACTTTAACGGACAATTGCGCAATTGTACCTAAACGAATTTGACGTCCTTTTTTCCCACAAACAGAGCTTTCTTTTGGTGGTATTTGATCACCTGTGCGATTTTTACTTTATGCGCTATAAACAAAAAAAGAGCGTCAATTTTGCAAAAATAACAATATTTTTCACATTTTTTTATATGAAATTCCCCCCCAAAAAAATGTAAAAATCTAAATTTTTTAACATTTTCGGCCAATTTGTTTTATGCTACATATGTTTGGTAAAAAAAATCACAAAGAGCATATTTTGATTGGTTTGCGCAAAAGTTATTGCGTTTACTAACAAAGGGAAAGATTTTTGTCATTTTTGTTGTTTTGTTTTTTAACGTGTAATAGCGATCTGCGATTTTTTTTGCGGTACTGCGACATTGCGGCGGACAGATCGGACCCTTGACTGACATTTTTGACACTTTTGGGGTTACCAGTGACATTTCTACAGTAATCAGTGCTATACATATGCATTGTTACTGTAAAATTACACTGGCAGTGAAGGGGTTAACTTTTTTTTGAGAGGGATGGGTTATGTGTGTCCCTAGGGGCGTGATTCTAACTGTGATTGGCTGTGGCTTGAGGTGTATGAACAGTGATCAATGGTTCTACATAGTAGAACCGTATGATCACCATTCATACACAGGGGGCTTGTTTACATTAGCCGCCTGCCTTTCTCCCTCTGCACCGACGATAGTGAGTGACCGGCGGACGATCGGGTCCGCTGGTCACACGCACGGGGGGGGGGGTCTGTGACTGCGTGGGAGCGTGCCTCCGGCGGCGTGCACTCGCTCCCGAGACCCTCACTCTGCCTGTGAGGGGCTGACCGCAGCAGTAAATAGTCGTGCGGCGGTTGGCAAGCGGTTAAGGGATGTGCTGGTTTTTATACCCTGCTTTGCAGGGAAACAAAGACCGACACATCCCTCCGGAGAGAGCTCTGTCCTGTGACTAATCACAGCACAGCCAGCACGGCGACAGTGACCCCTACCTGGAAGTGCTGGATCATGTATCTAGTATGTGATCCAGAGCAAGAGAGCTGCTTTGCCACCGTACTCCTACGTAAGGCAGTCGGCCAACTTATAAACAAACCCCCCCACCAACCCCACAAACCCTCTAATAAACTGTAAATGGTAATTGATCAACCATCAATAAAGTGCCGTTAAGTGCATATTTCTGTGCAAAATGCTCCGTATACTTGATTTAGGACTAAAATTTGCCCCTCCCAAAAATATAAATAAATTTCAAGCATACATAGATGTGCAAAAATTTGTAAGAACTTTGAATATAAAAAAGTTTTTTGCCAATAAAAATGACACTAAAGAAATAACCACATCATCATCAACGGGAGTCACACATAGCAATTTAAAAAATAAATCTACGTTCAACCCGAAACCCAGCAATAACCAATGTTTAGATGTTTTTAAACTGTTAGTACAACAGGACATTGAAAAAATCTCGACTCACCCCGTCCCTGGCAGCAAGAAGTTGCAACAAAGCATAGAGGCATTAGAAAAAAAGAAAAGCATTGTAATAAGACCAGCGGACAAAGGGGGAGGAATTGTGATTTTAGATAAACAAGAATATATGGAAGAGTTGGATCGCATTGTCCATGATAGTGAGACTTATATCAAATTAAAGAGTAATCCACTGAATAAATTAAAAGCTAAATTAATTAAAAAAACAAAAAAAAGCCTATAAAGATGATATACTCAATAAAAAAGAATTGAAATACTTGGTACCTGAGGCACCTAAAATGCCTATCATATATCAGGTACCAAAGATTCACAAAAGACTTATCAAACCGCCAGGACGCCCGATTATAAACGGAATTGAATCCATATTCGCAAGAGTTGGAGAATACATAGATTACTATTTACAGCCCCTTGCACAAAAAACTACATCTTACCTCAAGGACAGCAAAGATGCAATTAACTACATTGAAAGCCTGAGTACAACTGACAATACGATTTTAGCAAGTGTGGATGTAAATTCACTTTATACTAATATTAAGCAAAAAGATGCTCTGACAGCAGTTAAGTGGGCTCTGCAAGAAGATAAATCCCTACCCCCAGCACAAATTGATTTTATCTTAGATATTTTAGAATTGGCAATGTGCAATAATTATTTCTGGCACAATAAGCACTTTTTCAAACAAATCAAAGGCGTAGCGATGGGGGCTAAGTACGCACCCACAGTAGCCAACATTTTCATGAGTAAGTGGGAAATGGAACATATTTTTATGAACCCCCATCCACAGCTACGTGGTTTCAAGCGCTACATAGATGATATTTTAATTATATGGGAGGGATCAAAAGAATCTCTTGCAGAGTACATAGAATATATGAATGACAACAAATACCAAATTTCTTTCACGGCCACCATAAATCAGACAGAAATAAATTATTTAGATTTAACTATCTTCAAAACTGGGAACCAAATGGCTACAAAAACATTCTTTAAAAGCACTGACAGGAATAGCTATATTCCAACAAACAGCAACCATCATCCCAAATGGCTATCAGCAGTACCGAAAGGACAACTGCTTAGGATTAAACGAAACTGTAAGTCAGAGCAAGACTATCACACACAGTCCGAGGTATTGATAAAAAGATTTAAGGATAAAGGGTATAAACCAACAATTTTACAGCAGATTCAACGTAAAGTTTTGAAAATTGATAGAAAGGAACTCTTAAAACCAAGTAAAAAAACGCACAAATCTTACCAAACGGCTTTTTGCACAGAGTTCAATAAACAATATAAACAATTAGAACATATTTTTAAAACACACTGGCCTATTTTATTGAGAGACCCAACTTTCAGCAAAATTTTACCCAAAAAAACACATTTTATTTATAGGAGACCCCCTATTTTAAAGGACAAATTGGCAAAAAATATACCAGACCCTCCAAGAAAATTGAATACATTTTTAGATCAAAAAGGATACTATAGATGCGGTGATTGTGTTATATGTCGCACATGCAGAAAAAACAACAAACGAAGAAAGGAAACACAATTCCAATCTACAGTCACTGGGCAACAATTTAAAATTGATAAATTTATTACATGCAGAACCACACATGTTACGTATTTATTAGAATGTGAGTGCGGTCTCCAATATGTGGGACGCACAACAAGAGAACTCCGAATCAGATTGAGGGAACATATCAAAAATATAAAAAATGGGTTCCAAAAGCATAGTTTGTCCAACCATTTCCGTATCTGCCACAACAAAGATCCGAGCAAGTTGAAATTCTGCGGGATAGACACTATTGTAAAACACTGGAGGGGCACAAATATGACAAGAGCTATCTCACAGAATGAAACATGGTGGATACACAAATTAGGAAGTATGGTACCAAAGGGTTTGAACGTAGAAATAGACATTAATTGTTTCATAAATGATTTTTAAATTTTTAACTTTTTAACTAATTTATTCAGATAATTTCAACTTTTTAATTCATATTTATATTTATACATTCCATGAATAGACAGTTGTTCCTGATTTAATTTAAATATTGAAAGATTGTAGCACTTTATCGGTTACAAATCGGTTACAAATTGGCGTTTGTATGGCCACAACATAAGATAAATTGTGGTAGCAGTTACCCACTTAAATCACTAGGGGTCGACATAATCATTTATTGATTTAGTATATTGGTATCGTAATAGAGGTTATACTTAGTGATGATTGCATGACATTTATTATAAATACTTAAATTACCATATGAGGAATAAATATTAAACATAGAGAACGTAGAATTAAGGTTAAAATAAATAAAATAAATATTGACAGCAGAAAAAGATATCCGTTATAAGTTATATACTACATAGATCCACGAGGGGGCAAGTAAAAAGTATTTAGAAAGTCAGTCAGTAATAAGGTGTATCAAATAGAACACATAACTGGAGCAGACTAAACTAAAGATACAGTGTTACAGATCTATGATACCAGCAAAGTTAGAAATTATCAAATGTAATAAGTATAGTACAATATTCAATACACCGGAAGGATAGCACAGCACGGCTTTATAACACTGGTGGCACCTCTAATTAGCCAGCTACAGATGACGCTGTGTTCACAGCGAAACGCGTCTAGCCATTGGCCGAGAGGCAGCCACGTGACTTCAGGTCGGTGAGGAGAACGCTGAGGAGCGGTACACCACCGTACCAAGCTTAGGCACATACAGGCTCTTTCATGTTTTATGTTTGTGAGTATCCCATTGTATTTTAACTCAATAAATGTATTTTAAACGGTCCTCACTATGTCCAGCAATTTTATTTTTATGAGGACACCTGGGAATACCGCCTTGTGAATAAGGATCGCTTCCAAAACACAGTCCATACAGCCGTGCAGGAGACATATGAGAAACAACAGCTCACTCTACATTAACCTGCTTCAATTTCACCACATAGTGGTAAGTAGATACCCTAAGGGGGATACCCCGAAGCCACAAGAATAAGCATCCAGTTTCTGCTACCTCAAAGGACTGTTTTATGGACTGTTTGCACACAGACTGCACTTTATGAGTTTTACATTGTAATATCTGCACTTTATATGAGTTGGCATTTTGCACAGAAATATGCACTTAACGGCACTTTATTGATGGTTGATCAATTACCATTTGCAGTCCAGGATAATTGTTTTTCATGAACACTTATTTATTCAATTATTTAATTATTTTATATAGCAGCGCTGCAATCACTGACCCTCACTCACTAAAGCACTAGCACTTTCCTTGCAGCAGGCAGCTAATTTACAAGCACTTAATTGATTATCACCCCACACCCCTTAAGCGCGAGGTCCACAGTCCTGATACCTCTAATAAACTGCTCATATAAAAATTAAAAAAAATAAAATAAATGATCTAAATGTATATTTTATGTACCTGAAAGTGGAACTAAACCCCTCAAATTATTGGTTTCCCTAAACAGGGATATTCAAGGTATGACACTATTAATACCAATCACAGTTGATTGCGCTCTTAGCTGAACTATCAAGTCTTTAAATGTGGCTGGTGTCATACCAGATCACATGGCAGCTTTCTTGGTTGCAAGGAATGGGTAGGGTTTAGTTCCGCTTTAAGGCATGGTCACATGACACTGCCAACCCGATCTTTTAGTCTGCTACTGTTTACTCCTTGGGCTCCTTATTCATGTAGCACCCTTGTCCTAAACAGGGTTTCTAATAAATGTAGCTGTGCTAGGTGGTAGCAGTGTTGCCAACCTACCAGATTGAAATTTATTGACACGACACCCAAAATTTACCGGCACAGCCAAGTTTTAAACTGGCATTTCCAAAAGTTACAAAATTACAGTTTTAAGTGCAAATTTCAGTACTTAGGCTACAAGCAAGTACACTAAGCAATTAGCAATGTGATTTAAGGTGGATATTAAGGCTAAAAGTATATTTCCTATTTTATTTTCCATATAGTAAATAAGTAGCTCAGGGACAGGGCAAGAAATTAGAATAGGCAGACACACACACACACACACATGAAATCGACTCTCAAGTGTGACACTGACCGCAGTGTGCCGCAGTTCAAACAGCACTGACAGTCATGCTCCTGGGCTTGCCTTTCTCCCATCCCGCAGACCCACACAAGGGGCTTCGGCTGCTCGGCTCCCTTGCACCATGACATCACACAACGCGTTCAGGCACCACCTCCACCAGACCCGCCCCCTGTCGGCGCATGTCAAACACACTGTAGCAGGCACTTTGATGGTCTTGGCTGACTCTGGACCGGAACTGTGCATGCTGAACGTCACAGCCATATTTTTTACTGGCAACCTTTTCCTATTACTGGCATTTACTGGCAGGGGAAAAGTGCCCATTTTTTACTGGCTGCCAGTAAAAATACTGACGATTGGCAACACTGGGTGGGAGCTAGCCTGGCTGATTTGTAGTTTCAGTAATCATTGGATTTTCCTTCAAAGCCTGGTTTAGCTGTGGTTTCTCCCTGTTGTCAATAAGTGGCACTGTTACCTTTGGCATTAGTGTGATGAATCACAGTGAGCCTAGGTTATGAATATGTATACTTTTCTCAGCCAATCACACTAATCTCTGAGCATGCTAGGAAAATGTGCTTATTTGGAGGAAGTCAGGTGATGTGGGTACTTTCCACACAGATAGGGGTGTGTGAGGAACAGCTACTGCTGGGTAGGCCTAACCATGTGCTCAGGGCTCTGTAAGGGAGAACCTGCACACTACCTGGAAGCATGGAGGAAAGGATGGAGACCTGAGATGAAGTACCAGAGGTGACTCTGCCATGAACTGGGGATCCATGAAGAGCCTGGGAAAGCATCAAGATGGAATCATCCAGAGAGTTCCTGCACCTTCTGGGAGTTGAATACTGTTGCTATAGGCGACCGCTTATGCTACAAAGTACAGATTGCTGGTTCCAGCTCTTTTTCTGTACTGCTGTCTGCCTATTCTCCATTTTTGTCCAAGGAGTCTGCCAATCTGCTGTTTTTGACTAAGGGTATCCTGTGCCCTACCCCTCCCTCTCACATTTTTCTTGTTGTGAGAAATAAACTTCTCTTTATTCAAGCATAAAAGTGACTGGCGCCCATCTTTCTATCTTGTACACCACCCACCATGCCCAGTAACTTGCACCCTGAGGAGGAATGTCGGCCCTCCCTGTCTCTGGAGGTCACCACCAGGCCTCTGGGGGTTGGGAGGGGGCTACATTCAGATGTCCTCTCACTTCCTGCATGATGTGCACATCCCTTATTGGTGGAGGTAACACTTTCAGCGACCGGGCCCTCTCTCATGCCCTGCAAAGGACGGAGAAATCACAGGGGACCATTTTGCCTAAGAAGACAATATGCAGGGAAAATCGTCTGGTCTCAAAGGCAGGAATTTAACTTAATTTACTGGGGGTGCCATTATGGCACCGCCGCATGTTTGCTGAAGGGCAGCACATTTTTGTGCACGTCCCTGAGTGAGTGTGATGTAAATGTCGGCATCTGTTACACTGTAAATAGATGCCATCAAATTTTTTAGATGAGAGCATTGTGTCCGGTTATTATTAGGCATTCAGCTTAAGCCTATTAGCCACTTACAATGGGCTCTTGGACAGAGGACAGTGCTCTGCATAGAGTAGACTGTGCACAGCTGTTCTCCTGTACAACACCCAAATCCCATTAGATCCATGCTCATATCAGTTTCCAGCCTTCTCTTTCACACGGGACCCAGTACACCCAGGTGCAGATACAGCACAGTTATTGCTAGCGATAAATATTGTTGTTTGTTCTCTGTTCTTCCTGTATGGGATATTCAGCTCTGAATCATTTCTACTCCTCTGAGCCTAAACAAGTGTGGGATAATATGATTTTATAGGAGAGCTTTTATTTTTGTAGCTTTTTGTTTCAAAAAAAGGAAAAAATGATCAGACTCTGATTGAAGTATGTTCTATGCTGCCTGTCATCGTTATCAACTGCCAATAAGTGTCATGTGACATTATCAACTGCCTCTGCCAATAGGTGTCATGTGATGTTATCAACTGCCACTGCCAATAAGTGCCATGTGATATTATCAACTGCCACTGCCAATAAGTGTCATGTGACTTTATCAACTGCCACTGCCAATAAGTGTCATGTGATGTTATCAACGGCCACTGCCAATAAGTGTCATGTGACATTATCAACTGCCACTGCCAATAAGTGTCATGTGGCGTTATCAACTGCCACTGCCAATAAGTGTCATGTGACATTATCAACTACCACTGCCAATAAGTGTCATGTGATGTTATCAACGGCCACTGCCAATAAGTGTCATGTGACGTTATCAACTGCCACTGCCAATAAGTGTCATGCGACGTTATCAACTGCCACTGCCAATAAGTGCCATGTGACATTATCAACTGCCACTGCCAATAAGTGTCATGTGACATTATCAACTGCCACTGCCAATAAGTGTCATGTGACATTATCAACTGCCACTGCCAATAAGTGTCATGTGACATTATCAACTGCCACTGCCAATAAGTGTCATGTGACGTTATTAACTGCCACTGCCAATAAGTGTCATGTGACGGTATCAACTTTCATCAGCTGTAAATATCAACTGCCAACAAACTGAAGGGGAAGTGATATGCAGTAACTCACAGTATGCAATGGGAATGTTCTGCTGAACATCATAGTGATTTTCAAGCTGCGGATTTGCCATGCAAAGAGTTGTGGATTGGATGATGTTGCAACCCATCAGAGCTGTGCCCGTGGATGGGCCATTTGCATGGTTTAAATGGTTGGCTTTGTTATTCTCCCATGTGTACCAGATGCACCCAGATTGCAATACAAATACCCCTTTATAAATAGGGATGCACTGATCCGACTTTTTTGGACCCGATACCGATATCTGGCGTTGTGAAATTGCCGATACCGATCCCGGAACCGATCCGGAGCTACACAGAAAGCATGCGGTTGCAGTACAGAGCAAAGCCGCTGCTTCATGTGTACGGCTCCTCCATTCACAGGCGGAGTGCATCTGATATCACTCCGCCTGTGAGCCGGGACTATACAGGAAGTAGCGACTCCCATCCCATACTAATACTGCACTAAGTAAGGCATGGCTGAGCCATTACTAAGCAAAAACCGTATCGGCCAGTGGATCGGTCAATGTTACCGATCCCCCGATCCAGCTATAATGGCCATATCGGCGCCGATATCCGATCCGAATATCGGATCGGTGCATCCCTATTTATAAAGTACTGTAGGACCTTTATTGCATTACGTGTGTGACTGGGCCTGGGTTCATCTGAGTTTTAGTCAAGGTGGATTTGATTTAAATCAAGTCGATTTAAATCATGATTTATAACACTAGTAAAAATGCTAAATTTAAAACAGCTCGATTAAAGAGGAAGTAAACCCTAAAAAAAAAAAAAGGAGAAAAAAAAACCTGTAAAGACAAAGGCATAATGAGCTAGTATGCATCACATACTAGCTTATTATGAAATACTTACCTTAAAAAGAAGCCCTGGCAGTGCCGCCCGCTCAGCGACAGGACAGCCGACATGTCCGGCCGCCCTGTTTCCTTGTTCGCTTCCTCCGGCCATCTGATTGGCCGGAGGCACGATTACATCACTCCCGCACGCATTGGGCTCTGAAGGAACGGCACGGGTAGCTGTTCCTTCAGAGCGCATGCGCCAATGACGTCATCGGCTGAATGCACTGTAAATATCTCCTAAACGGTGCAAGTTTAGGAGATATTTATAGCACCTATAGGTAAGCCTTAAAGCGGAGTTCCACCCAAAAGTGGAACTTCCGCTTTAGGTGGTCCTAACCCCCTGACATGCCACATTTGGCATGTCATTTTTTGGGGGGGAGGAGCAGGTACCTAGTTTTGACAGGTACCCGCTCCCACTTCCGCTCGGAGCGCCGCGGCGCCCTGAGCGGAAGTTCTCCTCTCCCCCTCCCTCCCTGCAATCTTCTGGGACATGTCAGAGGGGGTCCCAGAAGATTGCCGGCCAATCACGGCGCGCAGCGCGACTCGCGCATGCGCAGTGGGTACCCGGCTGTGAAGCCGCAAACTGTCACAGCCGGGTGCCCACAGCAGTGATGCCGGCGCCGAGGGAGAGGATCGAGGCTTCGGGTGGCCGCATCGCTGGACTGTTGGACAGGTGAGTGAAATGGCTGGAACTCCGCTTTAATATAGGCTTACCTATAGGTAAATGTCAATTAAGTGGATTTACAACCACTTTAAAATCATAATTTTTAAAGAGCAACTGTCATCTCTGTCCCGTAACGGCTCCTCCTCTGACCCGCTGGGGACTCATCGACAGTCCCATTTACTTTAATGGGACGGCTGGTGATGCGGCAGTGACACAACAAGGTGAGGGAAGTTGCGGGAGCAGGTGAGTGGATGCCCGCTAACAGGCGCATGCCATGATGGATCTGAAATTACAGGTGCTCTTTAAATGTAAGGACTCATTCTTGCTGGTAGTTGGTGTGAAATTGTGTGAATGCATCAATGCAGTGCATGGTATCTCAGCTTGCAGAGCTTGGATTCATTGAATGTGTTTACCAAAAATGTAAATATTGCAGAATATACAGCCTCATGCTACATAACTAAGCTCCATTTCATGCTGAATAAACTAAATTAATAATGTATCTTAAGAAAAAAATATCTTTACATAGCTTTTTACTCCAAAAGCATTTTATTCAAATAAATTTGATAAAAAAAAAAATCTGATTTAAATTAAAAAATCTGATTTAAATAAAAAGAAAAAAATACAGATTTTTTTTTTTTTAAAAAAGATAATTGATTTTATCCACCCTGCAGCCACTGCAGGTCCCTGGCAGTGTAACCTATGCATTATTGAGATGCAGAAATTTGTCAGATTGAAAGCAAGCAGCGGTGCTTTTTTCCCCGGACTGCTTATGGTACACTGAGGCTGCAGTATTTGTTTTGCACATGCTGGTGATTGTGTTGCTCGAGGACCTGCGCAGTGTCACGGCCTCCACTCCCGCGCTTCTCCTGAAGAATACACATTACTGGACGCACACAGGTGTTGCTTAGCAATCAGAGATGCTGCTGAAGAATTCTGATGGTGTGGGTTAGAGGAGCTCATACATATAATAGATCATTATTACTTTCATACATATTTTGATTGATAGCAGCAAAGGGAGTTCTTTTTTTTATGTAATTCATAATTAAATGTATGAAAATGTACAACTGGCTGTTGATTTTTAAAGAGAAAGCTAGATGCATTTTTAAGTCAGCACTTATTTTAAGTTATTAAAGAAAGATCAGATTTTCACATTTGTTTATTTGTCTTTCACATTTTTAATTGCTTACTCTTCCATAATTGTATTACTTGAATTAATTAAATAGATATTTGTAGAATAAGAAATACAGTACATGGAGATCTGAACTTTACTCTGCTGCATTTAACCTCCCTGCTTAACTTCTGTTGAAATAAGGCATCTGCTACACAGGGCATGCATTATATTCAATAGCAAAAGCTGACTTGCCATGTTCAAAATACGTGCCATGTTCCTCATTCCAGTCCTTGGGATACCCCCATCCATGGCCCATGCATATCACATACTTGTTATGCAGAAGTAGTGCAGCTGAATGGGAGAATTATTCCAACTCTGCTACTGTGGCCTTAAAGCGGAGTTCCACCCTAAATTTATACTTACCTCCATCTTCTCGGGTCACCTGAAAAACAAATGGATAATCACAATTTTTTTTTTACTTACCTTGTAGAGAAAATATACTTACCTTACTTCCTTCTTCCTCCCCTCGGCGGCCACTGTGATTCGTCACTTCCTGGCTTTTGCAATGATTCCTGGGAGCTGAACATCATCGCTCCCAGGAATCAATGCGCCTGCATCGGCCCCGACGTCAGTTCCAGTGCGCGCGCGTCATTCCCTTCTAAACAGCTTCTGGGCATGCCCAGAAGCTGTGGAGGGATGACGCGCGCGCACCGGAAGTGACGCCGGGGCCGGTGCAGTGCATCGTGGGACCGAAGAAGAAGGAAGAGGACGCAGAAGAGGATCGCGCTGGCTTCAAGCTGCCCACACCTGAGATGGCAGCGCTGGAGAATACTTTTTCAAGGTGAGTATTTCTCCTAAAAGGTAAGTGCAACCCGGACAGCTCAGAGGCTAGCCATTGTGGAATGTACTAGCCCTGACTGTCCCGGGGGTATTTTTATTAAAAAAGTATAACCAGGGTGGAACTCCGCTTTAAGTTTGAAATTCCCTTTTTAATTTCCTGTAATTCTCTCTATATTGAGTAGACCCTATAATCTGATAAATAGGCAAGATTAATTATGCAGAGTGGGCGGAGCTTTAGGGAAGTGGGTGTGGTAATTGATAGCTGTGCTGCGAAGTGTCCCTGGAAATGTTTTTTTAATGTTGGGAACTGTGCATATCATGCCCTCTTTCTGTGTGGTCCGACTCCTGCCCAGATCACGCCCACTTCCAGGGCAGTTACACCCCTAATTATGCAATAACCACCCACTTACTGCCACAATCTACTCAGTGATACCCTTTCTGGAGTTACAGCACATACTTAGTAACTCAGATAAGGGGGATACTGTGATCCTGGGGCACAGCATTATTGTGACAGAGCACATAGATGTGGGACTGTTGCGGCAAACCTAGGACAGTTCATCTGTGGATTGTATTGTGAGAATGGGTAGTAAAACACAACCACCATATGTCAATACAAAGCAAAACATGTACACTATATTGTCAAAAGTATTGGGACACCTGCCTTTACATTCACATGAAATTTAATGGCATCCCAGTCTTAGTCCGTAGGGTTCAATATTGAGTTGGCCCACCCTTTGCAGCTATAACAGCTTCAACTCTTCTGGGAAGGCTGTCCACAAGGTTTAGGAGTGTGTCTATGGGAATGTTTGACCATTCTTCCAGAAGCGCACTTGTGAGGTTAGGTACTGATGTGGACGAAAAGGCCTGGTTCGCAGTCTCTGCTCTAATTCATCCCAAAAGGTGTTCTATCGTGTTGAGGTCAGGACTCTGTGCATTCCAGTCAAGTTCCTCCTCAAGTGAGTTTGGGGCGGTGGAACTTGACTGACCTGCTCAGAGTCCTGGCCTCAACCTGATAGAACACCTTTGGGATGAATTAGAGCGGATACTGTGAGCCAGGCCTTTTCGTCCACATCAGTGCCTGACCTCACAAATGTGCTTCTGGAAGAATGGCCAAACATTCCCATAGACACATCCTAAACCTTGTGGACAGCCTTCCCAAAATAATTAAGATGTTATAACTGCAAAGAGGGGGCCAATTCAATATTGAACCCTACAGACTAAGGGCTCTTTCACACGGAGCAGACCGCATTGTGATCCACTCTGGCACTTTTTTTTTTTTTCACGGAGCGGATGACACCTGTGTCATCTGCTCCGTATGTCCACATATCATCCCATCCTTTTGCGGATGATACAAGGACATAATGTAAGTCTATGGGCATTGCGGATGTCAGCGGATGACACCGCTGACATCCGATTTTCCTTCCTTTCCGTTTTTGAACGGAGGAAAAATAGGGTTCTGTTCCGTTTCAAAAAATGGAACAGAACTGAAAGGAAGAAAATCGGATGTCAGCGGATGGTATTCCGCTGACATCCGCAATGCCATTGACTTACATTATGTCCGTAAATCATCCGCAAAAAAATAGGATGATTTGCGGACAAAAGGAGCGCCCGTGTGAAAGGGCCCTAAGACTGGGATTCCATTAAAGTTCATATGCGTCTAAAAGCAGGTGTCCCAATACTTTTGGTAATATAGTGTATGTTAGAAGAAAATGTGACTGCATTTATATATGTTTGTAATAAAAACTATACATAAATATAGTTTAGCAATAGACACAAAAGAAAAGGCAACCTGGGGCTTAAAAGACCAGCACATGCAAAGGATAAGAAAAAAGCATGTGTCAATTTGTTACAAAAATAGAAAATCTTTTTATTTTTCACAAAATTCAATTACTTGTTTTAAGAAAAGGGTATACACTATATCATAATAACACATATATGTGAATTTGTAACCAACGGGAGTATTCTGATTAAGATCGTAATAGTAGGTAAACTTATTTAGAAATCCACAGCATTAACGCATTTCAGGATCTTGTCTGCTTTTTCAGAATAATTCTGTCTCAATTATAGCAAAGATCATATCGGTATTTGTCACAAACAGGATGGATATTTGTAGGAAACATCTGTAAATACAGTTAAATAGTCAGAAAGTCAGCACAACCTAAAATGTTCATTACAGATATATGGGTAATTGCCAAATTTAGAAACGCAAACAGCACATGAAAAGTACAAATTACTATGAAGATCCTAAATATTGTATGTGTTTCCCAAAAAATGCCCCAAAAAAAACGCCTGCAACAACACACCTGGGCGTTTTTGTAGCAGGCGTTTTTTTGGGCATTTTTTGGGCGTCTTTGGAGGCAGGCATAACATCTGAACTTGTGTATAGGGGTATATATACACACACACTTATATGTATTTATACACATACACATATATAGGTGTGAAAGGAGCGAAGTCCTATGGGTGTTAATAATTTCATTAGCACAGCCATAGGGTTCTGCTACTTTCACACCTATATATGTGTATGTGTATATATACATACATGTGTGTGTGTATATATACCCCTATACACAAGTTCAGATGTCATGCCTGCCTCCAAACACGTTCCCAAAAAAAGTCCTATAAACACCTGCAACAAAAAGCCGGGTGTGAAAATAGCGGAGCCACTATCCTGTTCTATTGCAATTCTAATACAAACAAACTTTTTTTTTTTTCTGGTTCTGGACATGCTACAGAGCTGAAACTTCACAGGTACACTTTTTAGACCCTCTAGACACTAAATCCAAAGAAATCTCATTTTCTTTTTTTCAATAATTTATTCAATAATTGGCTCTCTATCAAAAATGACAATTTTTAAGAACTTTTTTTGTGTGATTAATAGTCCCTGGGGCATGACCCAGAACCCTAGGCACTTTTTAGGGCCATTTATTGTGTTTTCGGGCTTCAAAATGGTGTTTTTTGATTACTGAAGTTCGGGCCCCATTGATTTCAATGGGGTTCTGAAATCCGGGCCGAACTTTCGGGTAGTTCGGGTGTTTTGGTCGGACCAAACTTTTCAAAAGTTCGATCATCCCTAGTAACCACATCACTTCCAGGAATTACCAAGACCCAGTCCCCAGCTGTGGCAACCCAAAAGGCCCATATTCCAGACTGGAACACGTGCAGAACTCAGACCCTAGGGTAAGGAAGCACTATGATGTCACTTCAAATGGGAACATGATGCAGACTCGAGAGGAGCACAAACCCACCCTTCTTCACTGCTCAATGTTTGCGCACTGAAGATATTCCTGTCACTTTCATGGCTGTCAAGTGTCCAGCGAACTCTGGGGAATGGGGTTACCTGACCTTACGTGACATCACAACATCATATGACATCAGCACTGCGTATAAAAGTAGTTTCAGCACCATGGAAAGCATGCTGGAAAATTAATGAAAGAACATTCCTGCTATTTCTCAAGATTCGCCCAAAATATCGTCACAAAAAATGTGTCCAAAAGTTAAGATTAGGTGCTGCTGTACTCCATAGATTCACTGTGTCAAGATCTGAAATAATAAGATTCTAAAAGAATATAGGGAATGAATCCTGAGAAAATGCTTGGCAAATGGAGGAACATCTTCCTTGGGTGAATTTATATATTTTTTCACTGAGCAAATTTCACCAGGGAATCATTGATAATTCCACCCCTCTGTATCTGACAATTCAACTCATGTCAAGTGGTGACAGGTCATCTGAAAATTGACAGCTTCTGTTTGTCCCCTGCCTGACTTGACACACTGATCCCTCAGAAGGTAATCAGAAGATAGTGTCAGGTCAGGCAGTTGTCAGGGCAGGGACTGTCACACTACTTTACCTGTTTAGTTTTTTTCTACGGGTAGTGACTGTGCTGGGCAGGCTTTAAGGGCTCAATTCACACCTGAGCATATCGTCTTCAGGTGTTTTTTTGGGCTTTTTTCAGGAGTTTTTCCCAGTCCTTTTTTTCAGGTGTTTGGAGGAAGGCATTGACATCTAACAAAAACGCTTGTAATCTGCCAAAAAGGAAGCTCATGTACTTTTTTGAGCTTCAGGTGTTTTGCTTCAGGTGACAAAACACTTATATGTGAACAGGGACCATTGAAATGAATGGGATTTTGCTTGTTGGGCATTTTGAGACTTCAGGGATGAGCGTTTTACGAGCTAAAAAACACTCCGGTGTGAACAGGGCCTAAGGGATGGTTCCTTGCATTTTTACAACACAAGGCACTGCTTCCCCTCTTTGTTTTAGAAATGAGAGGCCCGGAGTGAAGGAGAGAAGAGACATGGACGGAGGGCCGGCATGACAGGGGTTAAAGGGGTTTGGGACAAGGAGGTGTTTTCAGCTCAGTACAATAGAAAATATAAGTGGTGGGAATTTCAATTGGTGTTTTGGCCAGGAAGGGGTGGAGCTGCAGGGAGAGGTCAAGTTAGGGGCCTCAGGAAGTCTTCAGTAGGAGGAAAGCGGCATTGAAGAATATTTCCCACCCTACCTCCCATTTTCTTGTATTTTCTTGTTTTTTCTGACTTTTGGTTGTGCGGTCCACCGCCCATGTTTTTGGTTTTTGTTTTAACAGAGGCTTTCGTCTTTTGGGTTGTTTCTTTGTCATGGCAGCAAGCGGGGTACAAGGTCCTGGTAGGTTAGTATGGTGCAAACTTATAGTTGGTAGGGACCCGTCTGAGGTACAGCTCCCAGATGGTGCAAACCTATACTTGGTAGGGACCCGTCTGAGGTACGGCTCCCTGATGGTGCAAACTTATACTTGGTAGGGACCCGTCTGAGGTACGACTCCCTGATGGTGCAAACTTATACTTGGTAGGGACCCGTCTGAGGTACGGCTCCCTGCTGGTGCAAACATACTTGGCAGGGACCCGTCTGAGGTACGGCTCCCTGCTGGTGCAAACTTATACTTGGCAGGGACCCGTCTGAGGTGCGGCTCCCTGATGGTGCAAACTTACAGTATACTTGGCAGGGACCAGTCTGAGGTACGGCTCCCTGATGGTACAAACTTATACTTGGTAGGGACCCATCTGAGGTACGGCTCCCTGATGGTGCAAACTTATACTTGGTAGGGAACTGTCTGAGGTACGGCTCCCTGAAGGTGCAAACTTATACTTGGTAGGGACCCGTCTGAGGTACGGCTCCCTGATGGTGAGAACTTATACTTGGTAGGGACCCGTCTGAGATACTGCTCCCTGATGGTGCAAACTTATACTTGGTAGGGACCCGTCTGAGGTACGGCTCACTGATGGTGCAAACTTCTACTTGGTAGGGACTCGTCTGAGGTACGACTCCCTGATGGTGCAAACTTATACTTGGTAGGGACCCGTCTGAGGTACGGCTCCCTGCTGGTGCAAACTTATACTTGGCAGGGACCCATCTGAGGTACGGCTCCCTGCTGGTGCAAACTTATACTTGGCAGGGACCCGTCTGAGGTGCGGCTCCCTGATGGTGCAAACTTACAGTATACTTGGTAGGGACCAGTCTGAGGTACGGCTCCCTGATGGTACAAACTTATACTTGGTAGGGACCCATCTGAGGTACGGCTCCCTGATGGTGCAAACTTATACTTGGTAGGGAACTGTCTGAGGTACGGCTCCCTGAAAGTGCAAACTTATACTTGGTAGGGAACTGTCTGAGATACTGCTCCCTGATGGTGCAAACTTATACTTGGTAGGGACCCGTCTGAGGTATGGCTCCCTGATGGTGCAAACTTATACTTGGTAGGGACCCGTCTGAGGTACGGCTCCCTGATGGTGCAAACTTATACTTGGTAGGGACCCGTCTGAGGTACGGCTCACTGATGGTGCAAACTTATACTTGGCAGGGACTCGTCTGAGGTACGGCTCCCTGATGGTGCAAACTTACAGTATACTTGGTAGGGACCCGTCTGAGGTACGGCTCCCAGTAGTTGGTATGTTGGTACCTGCGACTGGTTGTCTCCAAGTCGGTGCTGTGGCGGCTGGAGGCCTAATTAAGTCGGACACAGGTACCTCCTTCTTTGATGCCTACCGGAACCTTGAGGCTCCAGTAAAAAACTGGGTTTAACGTGTTATTTACCTGTTATGTATACAGTTTGTTAATAAAAGGGCGCTATGACCATTTAACTCCAACCTGTGGTCACGTGGTTATTTATAATGGAGGAGGAGAGTGATGGTCAGAGCAGAATGGAGACAAATCATCTTTAATCCCCTAGTCATTGATTTGCTAAAACTGGAGAGTGCAAAATCTGGTGCAGCTCTGCATAGAAGCCAAACAGCTTCTAACTTCAGCTTGTTCAATTCTCCTTTGAAAAAAAATACCTGGAAGCTGAAAGTGACACTCCATTAATTTCTGCGCACTGCAGCTCAGCTGCGGTGCATAAAAACGTAGTGTGACAGTGATAGCTGTGGAGCAGTGTGGAAAAATGCAGTTTTCCGCACTGCTTTGCTCCGCAGTTAACAGCCGGGTGTAAGGGCCTTTGCAGAGATCTGCATTTTATTTCTGCAGAAAAACGCAACTCTCTGCACAAATGTGAACTGGCGCTCAGATTTCACGTAACATTTGACCTCTGATTTAGGCTGAAGAGTGATACAAAGGCTTTATACTTTGATTTTCTGCTGTTTTCCAAGGGACAAACTTAGAAATCTTAAGCAGATTGTAAAATCAGATTGTAAAATGTGTGATCTGTTGTTAACGGGAAACCTCCAAAATGACATTTACTCTTTCTTATAACATTTGTTGTCTATAAAAATAGAGGCGCTCCTTAAAAAAAGTTCCCCAAAAAGTTGTTTCTGGGAACACCAATGCCCTGAGCCTGCTAACATATAGGCTTAGTAACTTTTAGGCCCCATGCACACAGTGCATTTAAAAAAAAACCTGCTGCAAAGCCAGTGCCAATGGCAGGAAAAAATGGCTGTAAAAACGTGCTTTTGGAAGCGTTTTGCGTTGGCGTAATGGGCGTTTAGCTACATTAGCGTTTAGCAGCATTTCTCTGCCCCCTTCTATTTTCCTCCCCTAAATCAATTTACTAAAGCCTAAAAACGCGTGACGCGGCTTAATGCTCTGTATAGCTTTAACACGCGTTTAGCCGTGTCAGGCATTTTTTCAGCTGTAACATCACTGCTCCAGAGCGCGTTGGCTCTGGGGTTTTTTTTTTTTTGCAATACCTATTCCACTTACAGCTCCTAAAAGCCTGCATGTGCATGGACACATAGAATAACATGGAGAGGCTTTTTAAGCTGTAGAAAAAAACATCTGACGCCCCCTAGGAGCTGTTTTTACCACTTGCCGACCACCCGCCACAGATATACTGCGGCAGGCTGGCTCGGCTGCGCGAACCGACATATAGGAGCACTCCTGGGGGCGCGCGCTTTCTGCTGGAGGTGCGCACACCCCCATTAGGCAGCAGGGAAGCTGATCCACGGGGCCAGCACCCGCAATTACTCCTGGGCACCCGCGATCGCTCCCCGTGGAGAGAGAACGACGGTCTGCTGTTGTAAACACAGCAGGCTGTTGTTCTCTCTGGAATGAACACAGAGCCCCTGTGATCCTCCTATTTAGGAGCACAGGTCTCTGTGTTGATTCCACAAGTCCCTCCCCCATACAGTCAGAAATCACTCCCCTAGGCTCACATTTAACCCTTTGATCGACCCTGGGTTAACCCCTTCCCTGGGAGTGTCATTATTATAGTAACAGTGCATATTTTTAGCACTAATTACTGTAGTTATGTCACTGGTCCCCCCAAAAGTATCAAAAATGTCAGTTAGGGGTCCGATCTGTCTGCCGCAATGTCGCAGCCCCACTAAAAATTGCAGATTGCCGCCATCACTAGTAAAAATAAAAAGAATAAAAATTGCATAGATATTTCCCCTAATTTGTAGACGTGATAACTTTTGTGCAAACCAATCAAAATACGCTTATTGGGATTTTTTTTTATCAAAACTATGTAGCAGAAAACAAATTGGCATAAAATGATGAAAAAAATGTGATTTTTTTATTTTTTTTTATTGGAAATGTTATATAGTAGAATGTGAAAAATATATATATATATTTTTTCGGAATTGTCGCTCAATTTTTTTGTTTATAGCACAAAAAATTTAAATCGCAGAGGTGATCAAATACCACCAAAAGAAAGCTCTATTTGTGGGGAAAAAAAGGACATCAATTTTTTGTAGATACAGTGTCACATGACTGCGCAATTGTCCGTTAAAATAACGCAGTGCCGAATCGCAAAAAATGGCCTGGTCATTAAAGAGGTTGCAAACCCACCACACAAACATTTACCTATAGGTAAGCCTATATTAAGGCTTACCTATAGGTGCTATAAATATCTCCCAAACTTGCACCGTTTAGAAGATATTTTGAGTGCATACTGCCGATGAAGTCATCGGCGCATGCGCTCTGAAGGAACGGCCACCGTGCCGTTCCTTCACAGCTCAGTGCCGTGAATGGCGGCTCCCGCGCGCACCCGTGAGAGTGATGTAATCGTGCCTCCGGCCAATCAGATGGCCGGAGGACACGAACCCGGAAGCAGGACGGCCGGACATGTCGGCCGTCCTGTTGCTGAGCGGGCGGCACGGCGGGGGCTTCGTTTTAAGGTAAGTACTTCATAATGAGCTAGTATGCGATGCATACTAGCTCATTATGCCTTTCTCTTTACAGGGCTTTTTTTTTCTCGTTTTTTTTTTTTTTTTTAGGGACTTTACTTCCTCTTTAAGGGGGAAAATCTTCCGGTCCAGAAGTGGGTAAAAACATCAAGTGTGCATGAGGCCTTAGGTCCCATTCACATACAGACACCTTAGTAAAGAATTACCCTGCTTAAAATGCTGCATAAGAGAAATATATTGTTTTATTAAGTGGTGCAGTGCTCACATATGCGTTCAAGTGTTGAATTGTCCTTCCATATTTCATTGCAATCAATCAGAATTCTATAATAAGTGGAAAACTCAAGTGAAATCTTGAATTATATCAATAAAATGGGTTCTGGTTAGGATATATTACAAGAGGTTTATTGACTGTAGTATAGGTGCAGTGTTTTCTGCTCTTCATTTAACTTGTTGCCTGGAGCTGCTCGTTAAAGGAAACATTTCCTAGGAGGAACATTGATGCTGCCATTGCTGACCTCTGTTTCTAAAAATATTAGATGCCTGGCTGTTCAGCTTTTTCTTGAGATTTTAGGAAAGTGTGGCACTTTGCTCATTCTGGCCACCCATGACCTACTCATACGCACCTTTCTTGAACCCCCCCTGCTGCTTGGTTGCTCCTTAGGATCTGTTGCGCCTGCTTAATGCTTTTGGGTATGGAGGACCATGTAACCTCCTCTCCATATGCAGTGCTCAGGCCTGGGGGGCAATATTTAGACCTGGGCACTGCAATGTAAGCAACAGAATGCCCTTGTCAGTTCTAAGCTCTAAGTGCCGGGTCACACTTGTGCGATGTGGGAAGGCTGCGAATTTGCAGCCTGTTCCCGCATCGCAAACGCACATCTGGCAGTTCACACTGCCATATGCGATACGCAGGGGGTGTCAATGAAATGTTAACGACACCCCCAGTTTGATCGCAGTGCGATCTGTCAGTTCGCACAGGATCGGATCGCACAAGTGTGAACCACTGTGCGATCCGATCCTGATGTGGCTGGAAAAAAGGGTCATGTGCGTGTTTGGTGCGGATACAGTGCGAATTCAGCCATACAAAGTGTATGGCTGAATTCGCATCCGCACCCCCGATCGCATGTAATGAAGGAGCAGTGCGCTCCGAATTACATGCGATCGGCGCACTCGCTATAGTGTGAACCGGCCCTAAAATCATCTGAAAGAACCCTCAAACTCTACGTAGGGTTGCACTGGCCAGAGAAGTGGGGAGGGAAGGGGAGTGACAAAGCACATGGAAGTTGGGTTGGCTGAAAATATTGGAAGCAAAAGGCAACAGCCAGGGGGCTAGCATTTCAATTTGCTGGCAGTAGCACCCCAGTGATTTCCTTTTACAACAGCTTTACTCAGAGGCATAACTAGAATCTTCAGGGCCCGGTGCAAGAAACCATGAAGGGCCCCCTGGACCCCTGGCCGGGGCCCTTTCCTTCAAGCCTGGGGCTCTTCCCTCTGATCCTGGGGCCCTTTACTATCGTTGCGGGGCCCTTTATTATGGTCCCGCAGTGGGACCCTTTCGCAAGTTCTGCAGTGGGCCCCCTTCCTACCATCTCGGGGCCTCCCCACGGTGGTGGAATGCCAGGGCCCGGTCGCAAGTGTGACCTTTACGATTTTGGAAGTTCACCCACTGGTGTCAGTAGTTTTTATTTTTTGGTATTTTAATTGTATTATTTTTTTATCATTTTGCTTTATATATTTACAATATCACTGACT
The DNA here is from genome assembly GCF_965119305.1 of Pelophylax lessonae. Classification (NCBI taxonomy): domain Eukaryota; kingdom Metazoa; phylum Chordata; class Amphibia; order Anura; family Ranidae; genus Pelophylax; species Pelophylax lessonae. Next base: position 668,073,574 of record NC_138769.1, read on the forward strand.
ATGACTCTGTCCATTCAGAAAAGGAAGTAGCTGATAAATTACATATTTACCGACCCCTTCCTGGTTCTCTATTGTGACACATCCCCTGCAGCAGCCGGCAGGAGAGGGAAAGGAGCATAATGGGGGGAACAGGGGAGCACACAGGGGCCCAGAGACAGCAGAACACAAGTGAACTGGATAGGAGGAGTGGCGGGGGCAGCATACAGAGGAACCAATCTCCTCCATTTTCCTCCTGCAGCTACAGGAGGAAAAAGGAGGACAGACATTTTTCTACATGCTTCCCCTGCCCCCCCCCCCCCCCCCTCCTATCCAGGTGTACAGGGGAGCTGCACAGGCCCCCTGGAGCATGGGGCCCAGTTGCAATTGTAACCCCTGCAACCCCTGTAGTTATGCCCCTGGATTTACTGTAGGTGATCTCTCATTGGTTACTATGGGTTACTGAACTTTGTACAGCATTGCTTTTTTTTCTGGTCTCATTGAATAGGAGCCTTGTGTTATTTTTGCTGCATTGGAATTTATTTGACAAAGAATGCTCTGCCAAATAGCAGAGACTTTCTCTAGCTGCAGAGTACAGCTAGCACATCATAAAGAAGATATATGGAAAGTGGCCCTCTGTACTTATCCGAATGACACCATGGAGAATACACCATGACTCAGTGCTGCAGAGCCTTCTCATAGGATCCAAGTGGAAAATGTATATAAAATTATACCTAGCTTTATATTTTGAATTTCTTTTGTTTTTAAGGTTTGATTTTAGACATATTTAAAGCAGAAAACTTTAAATTTTCTATGAGATTAAGTAGTTAGCTACATGCCAATTTTACTAATGAGTATTGCAGTTTGAAAGTTTAAAAGCTCCAACTTTTAATGACTTTTCTTGTGGATCCAATCTGTTCTGTTTAACCACTTCAGCCCCAGGAGGTTTTACCCCCTTAATGACCAGGCCGTTTTTTGCGATTCGGCACTGCGTTGCTTTAACTGAAAATTGCGAGGTCATGCAATGCTGTACCCAAATACAATTGATGTCCTTTTTTTCCCACAAATAGAGCTTTCTTTTGGTGGTATTTGATCATCTCTGTGGTTTTAAAATTTTGCGCTATAAACAAAAAAAGAGCGACAATTTTGAAAAAAAAAAAAAAAAACGCCATATTTTTTACTTTCTGCTACGAAATATTCCCAATAAAAAAAATGTTAAAAATTAATTATTTTTTTATCAGTTTAGGCCAATTTGTCTTCAGCTACATATTTTTGGTAAAAAAAAAACCCAAGAAGAGTATTTTATTTGGTTTGCACAAAAGTTATAGCGTTTACAAACTACGGGATAGATTTTTGGACTTTTTATTTTTTTTTATTTTTTTTATTAGTAATGGCGGTGACCGCGATTTTTAGCGGGACTGCAACATTGCAGTGGACAGATCGGACCCCTAACTGACATCTTTGACACTTTTGGGGGTACCAGTGACATTACTACAGTAATCAGTGCTAAAATACGCACTGTTACTGTAATAATGACACAGGCAGGGAAGGAGTTAACCCAGGGGTGATCGAAGGGTTATATGTGAGCCTAGGGGAGTGATTTCTAACTGTATGGGGGAGGGACTTGTGGAATCAACACAGAGACATGTTTTCCTAAATAGGAGGATCACAGAAGCTCTATGTCCATTCCAGAGAGAACGACGGTAAGACTGTGAACCTCGCGCTTAGGTAATGTGTAAATAACATACAGGTGTGTGGATTTAGCTGCCTGCTGCAAGAAAAAGTGCTAGTGCTTTTGTGGATGAGAGGTCAGAGATTGCAGCGCTGCTAATAAATATAAATAAATATAAAATATATATATATATAAGAATGTGCAGTGTTCTAAAAACTGATCTGTGTTATTAATAAAGTGCCAATGTAGTCTACACTCTGTGCAAATAAGCAATAAATCTGTGCAAAAAAAACAATATTATCTGTGCAGATATTACAATGTAAAACTCATGAAAAGTGCAACCAAAGTGCAAAATAAACAGTCCATATACAGTCCTTTGGTTAAAAACACACAGGAGCTTGATGCTTATTCCTTGTAGCTTCGGGGTGTCCCCCTTTGGGTATCTACTTACCCCTAGTTGGTAAAGTTAAAGCAAGATGAACTGATGTTCCTATGGCTCCTGTAGGGCTGGTTTATGCTGTAGGTTGGAAGCGATCCTTTTCTTGGGTGTAGTAATCCCTGTTGTCCTCATAAAAATGAAATACTCAACATAGTGAGGACCGTTTAAAAATTCATTTTATTAAAATTACAAAGGGATACTCACAAACATAAATGGTTAATGCGCCTATATCTTATTCCTTAGACTCGGTGCGGTGGTAGGCTGCTCCTCAGCGTTCGCTACCCCGACCGGAAGTCACGTGGCTGCCTCTCGGCCAATGGCTAGCCATTGGCCGAGAGGCAGCCACGTGACTTCCGGTCGGGGTAGCGAACGCTGAGGAGCAGCCTACCACCATTTATGTTTGTGAGTATCCCTTTGTAATTTTAATAAAATGAATTTTTAAACGGTCCTCACTATGTTGAGTATTTCATTTTTATGAGGACAACAGGGATTACTACACCCAAGAAAAGGATCGCTTCCAACCTACAGCATAAACCAGCCCTACAGGAGCCATAGGAACATCAGTTCATCTTGCTTTAACTTTACCAACTAGGGGTAAGTAGATACCCAAAGGGGGACACCCCGAAGCTACAAGGAATAAGCATCAAGCTCCTGTGTGTTTTTAACCAAAGGACTGTATATGGACTGTTTATTTTGCACTTTGGTTGCACTTTTCATGAGTTTTACATTGTAATATCTGCACAGATAATATTGTTTTTTTTGCACAGACTTATTGCTTATTTGCACAGAGTGTAGACTACATTGGCACTTTATTAATAACACAGATCAGTTTTTAGAGAGAACGACGGTCCGCTGTGTTTACAACAGCGGACCGTCGTTCTCTCTCCACGGGAGAGATCGCGGGTGCCCGGCGGCAATAAGGGCCGCCAGCCCCATGGATTGGCTTCCCCGCTGCCTAATGGGGGCGTGTGCACCACCGGACCAGTGACACTAATACAGTAATCAGTGCTAAATAATATGCACTGTTACTGTATAAATGACACTGGCAGGGAAGGGGTTAATACTGGGGGTGATCAAAGGGGTTAAATGTATGCCTAATATGCTTACTGACTGTGTGTGTGTGGGGGGGTTCTGTGACAGGGACAGAGAGATCGCAGTTTCCGCTTAGCAGAAACTGCTGATCTGTCCCTGCCTGTCTGACCGAAGATCTGCCTGCTTTGTTTAAATGAGCAGGCGGGTCTTCTCTCGGTTTCCCGGACGATCGCGGGAGGGCAGCGGCAATCGCCACCGCTTCTCCCGCGGCCCGCCTCCCGCTGTGTCTAAACACAGGGGGAGCGCGGCTCCGGTGGCGCACGCGCCTCCCCAAAACAAGATGCGCTCCAGTCCCGTAGTACTACGTGACTGGACGCAGCCGAGCCGCCCTGCCGCAGTAATATTACAGTGGGCAGTTGGCAAGTGGTTAAAGAGCACCTGTAGTATAACAATTGTTTGCCGTGAAGGAGAGTAAGCACTGTCCTTGTTTTTTCATTAAATATGAGTATTTTATGGCATTTAGGAGAGTGTGAAGATCATAGAAATGATTGGAGTTGCAGGCATATTCTAAAATGTTCTAGAAGCTCTTCCAACCAATTCTAGCCTTACCCCGTGATGACAGCCAGGAGGCATACAGGAATAAGTCTGTAAAAACAATGATTTTCTTTTATTTGATCCCTTTCAGTCAGTTAAATATGCAATTGAAACAGTTTAGTTATATCTGTTTGATAACTTTAAAAAATACCTGTTAATCTGGCCAAAAATTGCAGCCACCACATCTAAAGCCTAGTAAATGGCAATGCATTACATTTTTTTAAAAATGTTTTAATTTAGTATTGAACAAATTGGAGAACGTTTCGATCCTCTGTTCGTTTTCTTTGCTGCTTATTCGTTTATTAGTTTATTTGGAAAAAAGGTGTAAACAAAATAAAGGAAACAACCAAATTTTTAGCCACCCCACATACACACACATGAATGTACGGGCAGTTACATTTGTTACATATTGGGGCACACCCCAGAGTGAGAGCACCAATTCTAGGAACATTATTTACTGTTAACTCTAAACTGGTAACCTGTAGGACCTGCATTTCAAAGGTACATGCAATTTTAAATAATAATTTTAAATCTTTAAATTTAAATAATTTTTGTAATTGTAATGTCTCATTTTTTTCTATTAAAATAATAAACATTTTATACTTACTGTACCTCCTCTGTGCAGTTGGTTTTGCACAGGATAGCCCAGGTCCTCCCCTTCTCAGGTCCCTGGCTGGAGCTCCTGGCTCCTCCCTCCTGTTGAGTGCCCCCTCAGTAAACCGCCTGCTATGGGGGCCCCTTAGCCAAACTGCAGCTCTGAGTATCCATTCATACGCAGAGCTGCCGATCAGCCCCACCCCCTCTCTCTCCTGATGGGCTATCTGAGTTTGATTGACAGCAGTGGAAGCCAATGGTGCCGCTTCTGTGTCTCAGCCAATCAGGAGTGAGAGTCCCAGACAGCTCAGGCACTCGTGGACATTGCTGGATAGAGAGGGGGCTCAAGTATTAGAGTGGCTGTGGGAGGCTGCTGCACACAGAAGGCTTTTTATCTTAATGCATAGAATGCAATGCAAGCAGTGTAAGTAGCTGAATTTAACATGGTATTGGCATTTTGTTGTCCTTATACAGCAGAGCACAAAGAGGGGTTGGAAGAAGCAGCACAAATAGCTAGCCAGGTGTTCTGCAGTGCAGTGCAATAGGTTATGCCAATAGGAGGAGAGTGTAATGCCAGAAATGAATTTATTAGTCAGACAAACGATGTAATAAAAGTGGTAATATATAAATTGCCATACTAAATGTGATACTTTACAAACAAACAGAGGTGAATCAAATAATGTGAAATATAACATAAAATACAAAAATGCGCATGTGTGTAAAGTCAGAAGTCTGGTCAGAACTCAATATGTAACAAACAAACAAAGGGTTGGGGGCACACCCTAAAAATACATTTCTAAGGTTGGTGCTGCTATAGAGACCAATATACAAATTGAACCATAGAGAATACCACACACATAGACAAAAAAGGTAGCTTTTAAATCTTGCAAGGCTACTTAAAAACACACCACATGAACCACCACCAACCATAAGAAATGGGCTCTTACCAGAACACAAAGACTTCTGGAGTTCCACAATATAGCTCCACTTATGACAAAGCGCGTTGGGCAGAGCTAACGTACACAACATCGCCACACCTATCTGGACTGGTAATTTTGTGAAGCATTCTCTGAAATGTTTTTCTGTGCATGCCGGGAATTTTTTACATATAAAGCGCATATTTGTTTTACTAATGTGATTAGTGTTCACACTTTCAAGTGCAATAACGTTTTTTAGTAGGATTCATACTATGTGGATTATTCCATATTGATTTTATATGGAATTTTGTGATATGGTTGCCATTGATGTTACCATTTATCGCAAAGTGAGATATATTGTGGAACTCCAGCCAAGCAGCATGAGCCGAATTTCTGTTTGATAGGATTGTCATATACAGGCTGATTTGACTCTAGTGGAGTCTTTGTGTTCTAGTAAGAGCCCATTTCTTATGGTTGGTTATGGTTCATGTGGTGATTGCCGAAGTGTATTGAACACTATTTCCCTGTGTCACAGCAGTGCTTTAAAGACTCAATTTGGACTTGTTTTCACATTTCTTACAAACATGCACATTTGTGTATTTTATATGTTGTATTTCACATTATTTGATTCACCTCTGTTTGTTTGTACAGTATCACATTTAGCGCAGCAATTTATATATTATGAACTCATTAGTGGGCTGCTTCTCCTTTCACTGTTCAGTGTGGGGAAGGGTCCTATAAGAAAATGTGAAACTGCAGCAGAGAAAGTTCAGGTCCTGTCCCCTGCTAGACGGGGCTGCGCTATAGGGCACTGCAATTGTAGCGCTACTCCCGGAGGGGCCGCTGAATTGTTTGGGTTCCCCTGCCCTGCTTCAGTGATGACCTGCTCTGTACCTGGATGCAAGAAACACTGACATACCTGGAACAGTTAGAATAGACTATATTTATAAATAAAGTTGATCCAGGGAATATCCGATTGCCTCTCGGGAGATCAGGAAGGAATTTTTTCCCCTGCTGTAGCAAATTGGATCATGCTTTGTGGGGTTTTTCGCCTTCCTCTGGATCAACTGTGGGTAAAGGATTGTGTATATGGGATTGTATGGTTGTGTTTTCTTTACTTTTTTTTTGTTTTTATTGGTTGAGCCAGATGGACTTGTGTCTTTTTTCAACCTGACTAACTATGTAACAAGAAAAGCCATGTAAGGAAAGGTTGGGCTCCTCAAAGAAATGCAACAACAAACAGGTACTATGATGCACAAGGTAATGGCAGCGGTAGGGCCTTTCTACAGGACAGAGGCCCTAACTAGGTCATGGGCCAATGGGTTTCACAACTCCAATTCTACCAGCTTGAGGCTCTTAACTCTTGGTGGGGCTCTCACCCCCAGCTGGAAGATTTGTAATCTATCAGAACAATGTGAACAAGTACCTTTTGGCAGAACTCTTTACAGACAGCAGAAAAGGCATTTTTTTTGCCACGTAACATGTCAAGGTGGCCTATAGCCTTCTCACCATTCATGTGCTAAGGTAAAGTCCTCCGTGACACAGTCCATTCTGCCAATGCTCAGGATGGATAAAGATCTACCTACCTCTTAAGCCTGCACTTCCTGGTCTCTCTGGCATCACTCGGCATACAGTACAAGTCAGCACATGGTCCTATTTAGCATCAAGGGATCAGTAGCACAGCTCACATTCCCAAATGCTGCACACCACTGCTCACCCATCACGTGGTGCTCAGCAGCAGAGTCCCAGAGTTTCTGACACATATGCTAGCAGTTTTTCCTAAGTATAATGCAGCACATGGGTCTCTCCCTGCTCCCAGTAGTAAACAGTCTCTGGACAGCTTTCCAGAGCCTTAGCAGCTCTCCCTAAAACCTCAAGCCCTCTCCCCAGGTTCTGGATGCACACTGCTTTCCAGTAGCCTCAGAACCCTTCCATGTGGATTCCCAGCTTCTCAGACTGTTCTACCTGGGCTAACTCCCACTGTTAAGATCTGGTGGGTGGGCGCGTTTGCCGCCAATTGGTATCCCCCAGTTGCTAGGGGCAGGCTTGAAAATTCAGCCACAATGGCAAATCAAGACCACAGCAGCAGCCAATCAAAGTTCTCCTCTCTGCTCTCTTCCTACTGTGCTGTAGCCAGAGAGGGAGGCCTGAGCATGTTTTAAATGCATGGGAAAAGATGAGGAAGATACATAGCCATTAGTGTAAGTCACTCATACAACAGTGCTGACTTTTGCTAAAGCTGCCCAGTCAAAATCTACTCCAAACTAAACTTAGCTTTTAGCAGAAGATGATGTGAACCTACTTTCTTGGTTGTCACAGGTACATTTTGAGAACTTAAGCCTCGTACACACGTACCGATTGTCGGCCGACCGATCGGCCGTCTTTTGTCCAGTGTTGTTGTGTTGGTTGAAATGTGCTCTAGACTGCACACGAATTTTGTCGGCCAACAACAACCAACTGCAGAAGTGATGTCATGTGATGGTTAACTTTCCGTGTGTTTTTTCTTCTCTGAGCATGCCCAGTCTTGCTCATCTGATTTTTGTTGGCTGAAATCTGTACTGACTGAGGAACAATCCACTGTTCTGTTGTTGGCCAACAAAAATTTTATAGCCTGCACACCAGATTCTGTTTGGCCGAAAAGTCGCAGTCGGTTGTCGGAAGCATCATACTAACAAGCCGACAATCGGCCGATCGGACGTTGGCCGAAGATTTACGGCCAACAATCGGTACGTGTGTACGAGGCTTTACTCACAGGGTCACCTAAATCACAATGGGAAACCACAATTTGGATAGGAACTTAAAATGGGGCACTCTCTATGTGTTCTGTTGCTTACCAGGTACTCTTGGATCCTGAGAAAAATGTATATCAAGCCAAACGCAAAAGAGAGCGATGTGAAGCATTTATGTCATACTGGATCTTGTCAATGAATGCAGACTGCAGAAGCTGTCCGCATGTAATGCTGCGATCCTGTACATGCTTGTATCAGATATTATCTCACCAGCAACAGTACTTTCCAGGAACATAAAACTGAAGCCGCAGCATCTTTATGCACTACTGTACCTATCAGGCATTTAGAAATAACATACCACAAGTACAGGCTGATCTTAATGGAAAATATGGCGATGCTGTAAGTCAACTTTGGCTCATATTATACAATGTGAATAAGATAAAAAAAAAAAAAAAAAAAATATATATATATATATATATATACTGCATATATATATATATATATATATAATAAAATAAAATGCCAAAAAAATCATAATATTTGATTACGTTACACTGTTATTACTGTGTCACTGTAACACTGTTGACACGCTGATTGTTTGAAGAACACAGAGATATATTGTATACAGTCAGATAATATCCCTCTTACACCGTAAAGATAACATGAGAAGCTCAAAATACCTAGAAATCCTTAAAAGCCAGACATGGGAAATAATGTCTGCTTTATTCTCATGGGAAATACAGCACAGAAAACAGGGATGTTATTTTTCCTGTTTTCGCATCTTGTATTCTTATAATATCATCAATAGCTGGTGCTTCTAATCAAAGGTATATGTACAAAGGCAAGCAGATGTCCCATAATGAGAGAACTTCCTCCCCCGTGTCCTGTCACACTTACAGAGGGAAATCCATGCGTGTTTAGTGCTTAAACAGCAGAGGGATTCAGCTGTGCTTTCCTCAATCAGCACTATGACTTCATTGTTGCAACTTGAATTAAATTAGTTACATACATAGTTACATACATACATAGTTACATACATACACTATGAATTATATTCATCTTCCTTGTGAAATCTATTTGAAAAATACACGGACAGGGAATGTGGTCTTGCCCACTAGCTCTCCTGTCAACTGTGTGAAGTGCGGTCGGGCGCTCCCACCTTAATTGGTTTACAGGATTAAAGAAAATAGTCAATAGCAAAACATGTGTTAAAAAAAGTCCATGAACTGGGACCCCACGTCTCTTTATCTTTATTAAACCATATTACAACTGTCTAGGGAATTTGTGATCAACTTTACTGCTATAGGGGCCATAAATGCAGAGGTGACATCACCAAAGGGCAAATCATAATATACAGTTTAATATACAGTGACTGTAATGCTACCGAAAGCTGTCAGAAACTGCACACATGCAGTAGTATATGGTTAAAGACTATGGCCATGCTACAAAAAATTGTTAAAGACTATGAGCAAGCTTCAAAAGATAGTCATAGACTACGGACATGCCACATGAGATGGTCATGGACTACGGACATGCCACATGAGATGGTCAAAGACTACAGGCATGCCACAGGAGATGGCCAAAGACTACATGCAATATAACAAGAAATGGTCAAAGACTAGGGGCATGCTGTAAGAGATGGTCAAAGACTACAGGCATGCCACAAAAGATAGTCAAAAACTAGGGGCATGCCACAAGAGATGGTCAAAGACTAGGGGCATGCTACAATTAATGGTCAAAGACTACAGGCGTGCCACAAGAGATGGTCAAAGACTACAAGCAATATAACAAGAAATGGTCAAAGACTAGGGGCATGCTGTAAGAGATGGTCAAAGACTACAGGCATGCCACAAAAGATAGTCAAAAACTAGGGGCATGCCACAAGAGATGGTCAAAGACTAGGGGCATGCTACAATTAATGGTCAAAGACTACAGGCGTGCCACAAGAGATGGTCAAAGACTACAAGCAATATAACAAGAAATGGTCAAAGACTAGGGGCATTCTGTAAGAGATGGTCGAAGATTACAGGCATGCCACTAAAGATGGTCAAAGACTACAGGCATACCACAAGAGATAGTCAAAGACTAGGGGCGTGCTACAATTAATGGTCAAAGACTATAGGCATGCAACAAGAGATGGTCAAAGACTAGGGGCATGCTGAAAGAGATTGTTGAAGACTACAGGCATGCCACAAGAGATGGTCAAAGACAACAGGCTTGCCACAAGAAATGGTCAAAAACTAGGGGCGTGCTACAATTAATAGTCAAAGACTACAGGCACGCTACAAGAAATGGTCAAAGAGTACAAGCATGCTACAATAAATGGTCAAAGACTAGGGACATGCTGTAAGAGATAGTCAAAGGCTACAGGCATGCTACAAGAGAAGGTCAAAGACTAGGGGTATGCCACAAAAGATGGTCAAAAACTATGGGCATTCCACAAGAGACGGTTAAAGACTACAGGCATGCCACAAGAGATGGTTAGAGACTATGGACATGCTGCAAGATATGGTCAAGTACTACGAGAATGCCACAAGAGAGATGGTCAAAAACTACAGGTATCCTACAAGAGATGGTCAAAGGTTTCAGGCATGATACAAGAGATGGCCACAAGCTATAGGCATCCTACAAGGGATGATGGGCATATGGCAAGAGATGTTCAAAGACTAAGGACATACTACAAGAAATGGTCTCAAACTACAAGCATGCCACAAAAGATGGTCAGAGACTGCAGACATGTTATAGGTGTTTTTGGAGACTGTGAACATTCTTCAGAACACAGTCAGAGATAGGAAACACATTACATGAGACAGCTAGACATCACAGCTATTACAATCCATTTACAAATCAATGCTCCTACAGTCTCCTTAAAATTACTTCAGTCACATTTCATATTTCTCTCTGCAAAGGGAGAGAGGAAAATGTAATTTAACGGAAAATGTAATCTAACTACTAGAACCAAATTTATAGAATATAATCCTTTACTGGCCTGTGTAAACACCAAGGTAAGGAAAATACAGTGTGCAGAATCGCTGAATGCTTCATAATCAGTGCTAGGCCTCCTAGGCTGCAGCTTGGGCACCATGGGTCTCGGGTCTTTCACATTCAATTTTTCTTTCAGTAACCCATCTAAACCCAGGAACAAATATTTGTTATATTGCTTCTTACCAGTCCTTAGATGTGATGTCTTCATTAGTATATATTTTTTTTCATACATTTCTCTTCAAGCACAAAAAAAAACTGGTGATCTTGCCAGAATTCCAATGCTGTTTGCCAGAATTCCAATGATGTTTAATGATGTTGTCAGCTTTGCCAACTATGTTGTTCACTCATGTGATCTACAAAACACCCCACTCTATGTATTGGAGATGATGATAGGGGGATATTGTAGTCCAAATAAGGAGTGCAGCCTAATGCCTCGTTTCCACTGAGTGGTACGGTACGGTTCGGTTCAGTACGGTACGGTTCGGAACGGTACACATTGCGTTTCCACTGCCAATAGTACCCTTTCTTGATAGGCGTGGTGTAGCAGGAAAGCTGTGATAGACGATTCTCTGTCAACCAATCAAAGTTCTGCAGAGTGTAGCTCCACCCTGTTGGTACGGTACTAATGTGCTTGGTACCCCAACGAAAGGGTACCAAAAAGTGGTACGGTACGGTTCGGAATTAGGGTACCATTCATAATGGAAACGGCAAAAATAGCGTACTGAACCGAACCGTACCAGAAAGCTCAGTGGAAACGAGCCATAAGGTAACAAAGCTGTTCCCCACAAATACAATACAAAGAGTGACCTTTGTTACCCTAGGACAGGAAGTGTGATACTGGGGGTATTTACTAAAATTGGAGAGTGCAAAATCTGGTGCAACTCTGAATAGAAACCAATCATCTTTGTCAAAGCTTATATAAACAAGCTGAATTGGCTACCATACACAGCTGCAACAGATTTTGCACTTTCCAGGTTTAGCAAATCAACCCCACTGTGTAAAATTACAGAAACACCCCTATCACACGGGCTTCCCAATCAGGTCCGCCTGTCAGTTTTTCAGGCGGACCTGATTGGATGCTCCATGCACTCCTATGGAGCAGCAGATGACAGCGGTGACATGTCCGCTGACACCCGCTGCTCTCCAATCTGATGTCGTCCGTGAAATCCAGACAGAAGGAAACCCTATCTTCCATCCGTCCGGAGGATCGGATCGGATCAGATGAAAATGGATAGGCGGTCTGTTTTCATCCGATCTCCCATAGAGGAGAGTGGGGCTCTGACAGGTCCGTCTCTGCAAAGTATACGGAGGCGGACCTGTCATCCGTCTGCTCACCGGGGATCGGCGGATCGATCCCCGCTGAGCAAAACGGAGTCCACTGGGCGGAAAGCCCGTGTGAAAGGACCCAAAGTCAGTTAAAAGTCAGAAAAAGATGAAAACTAACATGAAAAAGAAAACGAATGCAGTTGCTACAATTGACAGATGAACAGCAAAATATTAAAACCTTTTTGGGTTCAAACACGCATTCAATAACCTATTGACCAGAATCTACTTATAAGTGAGATATTGGTTTTTGGTAGACAGACAGTTTCAAAGAACAACTCCAGGGAACAACTGTGTTAGAAAAATCACTAATGCTACATTACTGCTATTTGAATGACTAAATCCACTCAGTAACTTTTTATATATTGCATGTTGGTCAGATTCGGCAGTCTGTGCTTTGAGGAATGATTTTATGTTTTGCAGGTTTGCACAAACTGAGAGATGAGAAGAAGTTTACAGTGGTCTGAGAACATCTGGTGTATATATTCGTTCATTAGGAACTGGCGTTGCTAGATCATAAGATTATCAGAAGCAAAGGGGTTAAATTTAGGGAGGCCTGGCTCAACTACAGGTATGCCAGATGCTAGAATGAAAACCAGAAGCATTGAACACTACAATACCTTGATAGACAACAGATGCCCGAGAGGGCAGGGTCTGCCCTCTGTGTGAATTTGGAAACGAATCTTCCATGTAGACTGGAATATTAGTTTAATACACTCCAACCAAAAATAAATATTTAGCATTTAAAGCAGAACTGAACTAAAAAAAAAAAAGGTCAGGGTTTTTTTTTTTTTTTTTTTTTTTTTTTTTTTACAGAAGGGATCCTGTTGATCTCCTGTTGTTTCTTTCTAGCTGTCAGCGATAATGTATGCTAAGTCACGCATGGGCAGTTTGGTGTACATTTACTGCACCCCTCTGTGCCATGAAGATGTAGGGCCCATGCGCATGCATGGGAGTGATGTCAATGCAGCCTGGCCGTACGGCCGAACAGACTGAACCTGGGGGAAGATCAGGAGAAGATGTAGGCACCTGTGACCATTGGGAACCCTGACACCGAGGGCTTAGTTTAATACCGATATTTTGGTCATCCCATATCGGTATCGGCCGATATTGGCCGATATTTTCGTACATTCAAATTATTATTTTTTTTTTTTGACAGGTACTGTTGTGGAGGGATATGGGGGGTCTAAAAGACCCCAAACCCCTCCTCTGCACGTAAAATCATTCAAAACGCCAATTTTTTTTAATTTGGCGCCGAATACCCGTAAGTGATGTCATGACACATGACATCACTTCCTGGTTTTTACACGGAGACCCGATCAGAGCCCCCACTCCTTGTAATGACACCCGAGCGGCTTCTCAGCCGCATCGGTTGTCATTACAAGACAGCCGACCGTTGGTTATGGACGCTGGTACGGGGGTGATGCCGTCTAGCTGCAGGCATCACTCCGGTACAACACTTTCCCGAAATATCGGCTATATCGGTCACCTTGGTGGCAGATTCCGATATATCGGGGAAAGTGCATATCGGCCCCCGATATATCGTCTTTGCCGATAATTGGACGATCCCTAGTTCAAACCCTCATTGTTTCATGAGCTTCATTCTAAGCCTGTGAAAATACAGTCCAGTGTGTTCTTTTATGTATCGGCATCTCCATCTTTTCATTGTCACCTTACTCATTCATAATGGAACATCAGTGGGAAGGTTGCCCTGCACAGAATCACATTAAAGAGACCCGTAACAGCACAAAAAAATTGAGTATTTTAAATGCTTACTTGCAGCATTTTTTTCTGTCCATAAACTGTTTTGAATTCTTTTGCAATGTGCCTTTGAATTGGACTTTTGACTAGTGCAGAAAGTGTCAGTTCCCTAGCAAAGCTCCCTTCTTCATTTTATGAATGTAAAAATACGCTGTTACTGTTAGGAAAGGTCTATGATTTGTAGGCTTTGATAAGTTAAACCACATATGTCAAACAAAAGGCCAGTGACCTTGTCATGTGGCCCTTCCACCCAGTTTTGCAGTCAGAACATGGTGGAACTCCGCTCTGCCATCTCCGGCTCTTACCCTCCGCTGTCGCTGCCCACTGTCACTTGCAAACACAGAAGCCTTCTGTGTTTACAAGGGCCATCTTTGCTTTCAGCGGCTTCTATATGTAACAGATCCTTCACGCCAGATACTGCATTTCCAGAATGTTATAGCCAGAACAATCTCCCTGCAAGGTGAGGCAGAGCCACCTACACAGGGAGGTATAACAGAGATAAATACATTGATAGTAGAGAGAGCCGTCTACAGGGCGGTACTACTGTAGAGCCATCTACATAGGAATTTGCTAGAGCCAGGCCGGGGGGGGATTGGTGTTGCACACTGTACATAGCGCACCCCTAAACCATGCACTCTGTATGTAGCACACCCCTGAACTCTGTACATAGCATACTCCTGAACTCTGAAGAATGTACATAGGGAACCTCTGCACTCTGTATGCAACACACTCCTGAACTCTGCACTCTGTATGCAACACACTCCTGAACTTTGCGCTCTGTACATAACACACTCCTAAACTCTGTACTCTGTACGAAACACACTCCTGAACGTTGCGATCTGTATGTAGTTTAATCCTGAACTTTTCTCTCTGTACTTAATGCACTCTGTATGTAGAGTAATCCTGAACCCCACACTCTGTACGCAGCGCACCCCCGATACAACTGTTCGTTTGAGGGCAACCATACTGCTGATGTGGCCAGCAATGAAGTTGAGTTTGACACCCCTGGGGTAGACTCTTTATCTGCTACGCTGTGCTGTATGCTCAACGGGATACAAAAATAAAAGAATAGAAAAAAGTGGGGCTTTGCGGGCCGGTGGGAGGAGAAGGATCACATCAAAACCAACATATTAAAAATTAAACATTTTATTAAATTTGTTCAAGTTAAAAAACATGAGCTATCATGCACATATAAATGTGGATACAATACATATACAAGAAATTAAAAACAATTTCATCAGAGTCATTAGATAGAAATACAACCCATAAAGGGAAAACCAAAGCCTGTATGGGATAGATGGTAGGTCTCAGATGGAGGGCGGTCAATGTAGGTCCCAGCAATCCGACGTGTTTCGCTCATGGCTTCCTCCGGGCTAGAGAGACCATGACAGACCGGTATTTCCTTTTTGTAATGACTCAGAGGAGAAGAGGACTACGGCAGGACATAAAATTCAAGGCACATCTGTGGTTCAGAGATCGTGTAATGACAATCAGGTTTCTCGTTTACTCATATATATGTATATATGGATATATATCCAGTCTCCTATATGTTATCGGGAGGTCGCTTTTCATCTTATACAGGGTAACAGCCCATTGAGGCCAAATGGCGAAGGGAAACGCAGCCTTATCCCAAATGTCCAGGGGATCCCGTAGTGAATGTACTGCTGGCAGTAACTAGATTCCAACTTCCTCCTCCCTTAGAATGATTCTAAGGGGACAATTAATTAAGGGAGTATGTCCCGTGCCGGGATCTACACGTAGTAGCCTATCTATAATGAAACTTCGGCTTCAGGCAGGTAGCAACATGTCGACAAGGTCTCCTATCTCAGAGGGACGAGGGTACTACAGTGTACCTGGCCGTTAGTAGACCTTCATGATGATATCCATGGAAAAGCCTGCCTTCTCCTCCCACCGGCCCGCAAAGCCCCACTTTTTTCTATTCTTTTATTTTTGTATACATATCTAGGGGTATAGGCCTCACCACACGGTACCTTTTTTGTTTCCATATATGCTCAACGGGAAATCTTGTTACACTGGAAGCTTGCCGCCTCTCCTACCCTAAATGCCTGGAAAGCCGCCTTTATTAGTGTCTTCCTCCTGTACAAATTGACCTATGATGGTAGGAATTGCCCAAAAGGTGTAGCCTCTGAGATGTCCATTCTGATCCACTCTGCTCAGTGGATCCCCCAGATGGATTCTCTCCTCCTCATTTATTTGGACTGTGCCCCCCCTGCTCCTTAATCTCCCTCTCCATTAAGCCCCATCTTTTTCTTTTCCTCCTCTGTCCTCTTCTCTCTATGTGTGCCTCCATCTGCTTGGCAGTGATTACCATCCGGAGGCATTTGTTCTCTACCTCGACCCTGTGCATTACAATAGTAAATTCTGTATCTACCTCTTTAAATGCTTGAGACCTCCTTTGTAATGCTGTGATCAACCACTCAAGAATGTTTTTAACTATGTGTTGTTTATTATGTACAATCCTATGACCTGCACCAGTTCCTCGACTAAAGTGGGGTACACACTATAAGAAAAAAGGGTGAACGATCGTCCGATTTTTCTCGTTGTTTCACAGCAAATCGGAACCGATGAATGAAAATTTGTACGAAAATTCTCTTACGACAAAGGCTATTTTTTGTTGTTTATAGTTTCTGATCACGCATAGTCTTTCTTTTCTGATTCTTCTTGTACAAAAATCGTACGAAAATGGTACGCATTAAATGAAAATCGTTTGTTTTTTTTGTGTACGAAATTTTTTTTGGAGTTTGTCCCTCTGAGAATTTTTGTACGAAAATTCAGAATCGGCTTGTCGAAAATCGTACGGAAATTCTTTGGACGAAAATGTTCGCCTACTTTTCTTATAGTGTGTATGAGCCTTATAGCAAAACTCCACTTTTGTTGAGAAAAAACATTCCCCTCTGGGTGATCTCTGTACATTACAAGGATTTTAACAAACTTTGTTGCAGATTCTTATCTTTTGTTATTCTGAAGAAATCATTGTTTGTTCCTATCTATCAGCTGTGGCAGCTGCAGAGCACTAATGAGGAAATCTGCTGGGTCTGCATCCCTTTAGACGTGTTCCTATTTGGAGTATCTCACCAAAAATTACATTTTTATTGCAGGGGATGCCAGAAATCTGACTTGTATTTTAGGCAGACTTCTAGGAAAATTAGTGAGCCAAACACACAAGTGGGAAATGATGTTTCTGGGGTGTGGTCAGTATACATTCTGTGTACAGAACAGCTACAGGTGGCCATATTGTATTGCATTTTCAGAAAATTACAACAGCTGCAGATTGAAAAGGAAAGGTAATTTTTAATGACATTCAATTATAATATGATTTATGTTGCAATTGTATACGCTATATTGTTTTTTTTCTTTAACCACTTACGGACCGCTTACTGTATATTTACTGCGGCAGGCTGGCATATAAAAGGCAAAACAATATAGATCTATGTCGCTCGCCTGGGGGAAGCTAGGGGAAGCTAATGCCTGTGTCAGGTGGCTCTGATTGCTGCCTGACATCCGCGATCGTTCCCCGCTAAGAGAGGACGGTCGGCTGTTGTAAACACAGCCGACTGTCCTTATCCCTGGGATGATCACAGAGCTCATGTGATCCTTCTATATGGGATCACATGTCTCTGTAAACATTTCACAAGCCACGCCCTCCCACAGTGAGAATCACTCCCCTAGGCTCAGACTTAACCCCTTGATCATTCACAGGCTTAACCCCTTTCCAGCCATTGGCATTATTACAGTAACAGTGCATATTTTTAGCACTGCTTACTGTAGAAATATCACTGGTACCCCCAAAAGTGTCAAAAATGTCAGTTAGGGGTCCGATCTGTCTGCCGCAATGTCGCAGTCCCGCAAAAAAAAACGCAGATCGCCACCATTACTATTAAAAAAAAAACAATAAGAATGACATAAATCTTTCCCATAGTTAGTAGACGCAATAACTTCTGCGCAAACCAATCAAAATACGCTTATTGCGATTTTTTTTATCAAAAATATGTAACAGAAATGTTAAAAATTTTTGATTTTTAATTTTTTTTTGGAGAATGTCATATAGCAGAATGTGAAAAATATAGTTTTTTTTCTTCAAAATTATCCCTCTTTTTTTGTTTATAGCGCAAAAAATAAAAATCGCATAGGTGATCATATACCACCAAAAGAATGCTCTATTTGTGGGGAAAAAAGGACATAAATTTTATTTAGGTACAGCATCGCAGGACCGCGCAATTGTCCGTTAAAGTAACGCAGTGCCGAATCGCAAAATAGGGCCTGGTCAGGAAGTGGGCAAATCCTTTCGGTCTTAAAGTGGTTATTTGTTATTTTTTTCCCCACTAAAGTGAAGTTACCCTTTAAGCCCAGTGCCTGGAGGTACGTTTTGATCACCTGGCACCCCCCCTGTCCAGTAAGAGCATTTCATGGGTTGCTTTCACTCACTGGACAGCCAGATGGGCTAACTTTCATCCGTGGGGTTTTGCCCCAAAGGTAAAGTCAAGACCTCATTAACCGGTTGCCGACCGCCGCAAGTACATATACTGCGACAGTCATATACTGCGAGCGCGCCCGTGTCCGTGCGTGTGACTGGCGGACCCGATGTCCGCTGGTCACTCGGCGATCGTCGGTGGAGAGGGAGAAAGGCAGGCGGCTGATGTAAACAAGCCGCCTGTCATTCTCCCCTGTGTAGGAATAGTGATCATACGGTTCTACTATGTAGGACCATTGATCACTGTTCCTACACCAGTAGTCATGTCCAATCACAGTTAGAAGCACGCCCCTAGGGACACACTTAACCCCTCCTTCCCCAATAAAGTTAACCCCTTCCCTGCCAGTGTCATTTTGCAGTAACAGTGCATATATATAGCACTGATTACTGTAGAAATGTCACTGGTAATCCCAAAAGTGTCAAAAATGTCAGTCAAGGGTCCGATCTGTCCGCCGCAATGTCGCAGTACCGCAAAAAAATCGCAGATTGATGCCATTATGCGTTAAAATAACCCACCAAAAATGATAAAAATCTTTCCCTTTGTTAGTAAACGCGATAACTTTTGCACAAACCAATCATAATACGCTTTTTGCGATTTTTTTTTTACCAAACATATGTAGCATAAAACAAATTGGCCTAAAATGTTAAAAAATTTTGATTTTTACATTTTTTTTCGGGGGAATTTCATATAAAAAAATGTGAAAAATATTGTTATTTTTGCAAAATTTAAACTCTTTTTTTGTTTATAGCGCAAAAAGTAAAAATTGCACAGGTGATCAAATACCACCAAAAGAAAGCTCTGTTTGTGGGAAAAAAATGACGTCAAATTCGTTTAGGTACAGCGTCGCACGAGTGCGCAATTGTCCGTTAAAGTCACTCAGTGTCACGAATCGCAAAAAAAACCCTGGTCAGGAAGGGGGTAAAATCTTCCGGGGCTTAAGTGGTTAAAAAAAAAAACATTATGTCTGCATCAGGGGGTGCACAGAGAGGATATATTTCCAGCTAACAAAGGTATCTTGTGATCTGTTGCCAGGCAGGACTTTTACTTTTTAAAAGTTTACATTTTCTGACATACTCATGTTAAACATTATAGGTTCAGAACATCCAGATCTTACTTCTTTTTCCTTAATCTTTCCATCCTGGAGGCTTTCCTCTGTTTCTGTTGAATAAGGCTGTAGGTTTGTAGATGCCAAAATCTATCTGGGTCTTTAATAGAAGTTCTGTTCTTGTGGGGATTTCTGTGGGTTGGTGCTTGTTTATATAATGAGTAAGCCAGACTGACTGTTAGAACACTTTTCAGAGACCTACTGAATTATGTTAGTGGGAAACATAACACATGGAAGAATATTAAATAGCAAAAATCTACAAATCATTTCAAGGACAAAGTCGCTTTCACTATACAGATCCTTGGGTTTAGAACATTTTTAAAGCGGAACTTCACTCCCTCAATCAACGATGACTATTTTAAATTTTTATGATGCTTGCATTAGTAAATAGATAGGAAAGCATATTATTTTTACTTGTTTGAAACTTTTTACTTACTTTTCTGAAGTTACTTCCTGGTTTTCAAGCCTAGATGATGTCATACATCCCAGGAGTCTTCAAGAGGGGGGAGGGGCTTTTTCAGCTAAGCATACCCTCCCGCCTACATGCCTGAGCCAAGGGCAGATGGATTCCAGGAAGTAAATGCTACATGAATCATCTGCCCTTACTCAAGATGGCCACAGCCAGGACTGCTAGGGGGTGTTTTTCAAACACAAAATAAAGCATGGAGACATGGATGGGGAGTTTTGCTTTGAATAATAAAAGTGAGTTAAATATTGTTTTTGGTTTGTGGTGCTCAGATGTGGTGTGGTTCCCTTTTAACCACTTGCCAACTGCTCACAGTAATCCTACTGCGGCAGTGCGGCTCCCCTGGGTCCAGCGACGTAGACCTATGTCGCTGGACTCCTAGTGGTCTCAGAGGCGTGCTCCCTCTGTGTTTAGACACAGCAGGAGTCAGGCCAGAGGAGGAGAGGCGGTGATTGCCTCTCTTCCCCGATCGTCGGGGAAAGTGTGAGAAGACCCGCCTGCTTATGTAAACAAAGCAGGCGGATCTTCTCAGCGACAGGCAGGGAGATATTACAGGATTCAGCATAGCTGAACCTGCGATCTCTGTCTGTGTCACAGAACCCCCCCCACACACTTCAGTAAGCATGAGGCATACATTTAACCCTTTGATCACCCATAGGGTTAACCCCTTCCATGCCAGTGTCATTATTACAGTAACAAGGCATATTTTTACCACTGATTACTTTAGTAATGTCACTGGTCCCCCAAAAGTGTCAAAAATGTCAGTTAGGGGTCCAATCTCACCGCCACAATGTCGCAGTCCCACAAAAAATTGCAGATCGTTGTCATTACTAGTGAAAAAAAAAAAAAAAAACAATAAAAATTACAAAAATCTTTCCGTAGTTAGTAAAGGCGATAACTTTTGCGCAAACCAATCAAAATACGCTTATTGCGATTTTTTTACCAAAAATATGTAGCAGAAAACGAAATTGGCCTAAAATGTTAAAAAATTTAGATTTTTAATTTTTTTTGGGGAATGTAATATAGCAGAATGTGAAAAATATTGTTGTTTTTTTTTTTTTTCAAAATTGTCGCTTATTTTTGTTTTATAGCGCGGAAATTAAAAATCACACAGGTGTTCAAATACCACCAGAAGAAAGCTCTATTTGTGAGAAAAAAAGGATGTCAATTTTATTTGGTTACAGTGTCGCACGACCGCGCAATTGTCCGTTAAAATAACGCAGTGCCGAATCGCAAAATAGGGTCTGGTCAGGAAGGGGATCAAATCTTCCGGTCTTAAAGTGGTTAAATTGTCCTGCAGTCTTGAATAGTGAACATGCAGATACATACAGATGACATAGCTTACATTTCTGGGTCTGTTTTTTAATATAACCTCTTCACGCCGATGTAACACATGCATGCCCCCTCACGGAAGTGGGCATTTTTTGGTGGAGCAGCATACATGTGTATCTCCCTTTTGTGCTGGGAGCGTGCAACACAGCGCGCTCCCAACACAGAGACAGGGGTCTCACCGAGACCCCCGGGCCCCTACTAAGGATCGGGACCCGGATCTCCTGAATTCTTTTTCCTTGCAGAAAGAAAAATATATATTTTTTTTCAAATAAAAATAAAGAAAAAATACCTAGATCAAGGTTTGATCTAGGTCTGTGCCAGGGTAAGTGTGGTCAGGGTCAGTATATTTTGGGCATGATTTTTTTTTTTTTTTTTTAATTAGCTTCTAATCTCAGCTTGTTTAATTAAGCTTTGGCAATAAAACCTGGAAGCTGATTGGTTTCTCTGCAGACGTGTAATTGATTTTGCCTTCTTTAGCTTTATTAAATAAACCCCTTAGTGCCAGTGTGTTTTCGGAAGGAAAAAAAAAAACAAAACGCAAAATGCGCACTATTGCTTCTGGGCTGTACTATGGGTACAAACAACAAACACCATACACACACAGTATCTCACAAAAGCGAGTACACCCCTCACATTTTTGTAAATATTTTATTATATCTTTTCATGTGAAAACACTGAAGAAACGACACTTTGCTACAATGTAAAGTAGTGAGTGTACAGCTTGTATAACAGTGTAAATTTGCTGTCCCCTCAACATAACTCAACACACAGCCATTAATGTCTAAACAGCTGGCAACAAAAGTGAATACACCCCTAAGTGAAAATGTCCAAACTGGGCCCAATTACCCATTTTCCCTCCCTGGTGTCATGTGACTCGGTAGTATTACAAGGTCTCAGGTGTGAATGGGGAGCAGGTGTTAAATTTGGTTTTATCGCTCTCACTCTCTCATACTGGTCACTGGAAGTTCAACATGGCACCTCATGGCAAAGAACTCTCTGAGGATCTGAAAAAGAATTGTTGCTCAACATAAAGATGGCCTAGGCTATAAGAAGATTGCCAAGACCCCGAAACTGAGCTGCAGCACAGTGGCCAAGACCATACAGCGGTTTAACAGGACAGTATTATTGGGTGTCAGCTTTTACTGTACAACTTTTATCAAAACCAAAATATACCTTTGGAAGACATGCCCGGAGCTTGAAGGAAATGATAGGCATAGGGCATACATGACAGGGTAGAAGGAAAACCCAGACATTAGGGGGTTAAATTAGTTGTTGGGATATGAGAGGTCAGGACTCTTACCTTACTGGCAGAGCAGACAAGGTGATGGGGAGGAGCAGGAGAGAGAGTAGTTGGAGGGGAGGAGTGAAGGGATTTTTCTTGCAGACTGGAGATCGTAGGAGATGGTGATGCCGCCCGCCCTGTTGATGCCGTTTTCTGTTGTTCTGCTAAGGAGGTTGAACGTTGGCAGTTGGGGTCCTTAATGAGGATACAAAACATGGCGTTGAATGATAAAATGGTGGGACCCATCTCTGGTATGGAGTCCTATGGTTGGTCTGGTTCAGCCTAGACCAGTGATGGCGAACCTTGGCACCCCAGATGTTTTGGCACTGCATTTCCCATGATGCTCATGCACTCTGCATTGTAGTTGAGCATCATGGGCAATGTAGTTCAAAAACATCTGGGGTGCCAAGGTTCACCATCACTGGCCTAGACCGATCGGGTAGTGTAAGGTGGTAGGTATCTGTGGTCAGTTAGGGCGGTGTTTTGGCGGTTGGGGACAGAACCTAACCTAATGGTACCACAGACTCCAAAGTTGTGGGAGATGGTATCATCAATGATCTGCAATCATTCTGATTTGATTTGACTGTTTTATGTTTTTCTGGTATTTATGGTAAATTTTTTAATAAAAACCGGCCAATTAATCCCAATGCTGAGATAGTGTTGTAATTTAAAGGTAAAGGGGGGTGGTGTTGGGTACTGATCTAGGTAATATGGTTAAACAGGTGGGATCTGAACTACCCTAGTCATGTACAGTATCTGGGCTTTGAAATTTAACATTCTGCATCAACAGAGAAAGCAGAGAATCACTTTGTGATTTTCTGTAAATAGGCAGTAAAGAGGTTTTACCCCCTCGCTGACCCGCCGCAGCACATTTACTGCGGCAAGTCGAGTCGTACAGGCACAATCGCGTACCTGTACATCGCGGCTTTCTTCCGGGACCCGGAAGACTGTGCTGTCATTCGCTGCAGCACAAACTGATCAGCGGGTCTCAGCCAATGATTTATGACCGGGACCCGCTGATTGGCTGAGCGAATAATAGAAGAGAGCCCTGTGTTGTTAAAAAACACAGGGCTCTCTTCAGACAGCAGCGATGTGCTGTTTATTTTCTCTCTGCAAAGCAGGGAGTAAAAACCAGGACATTGCTTTGGAAAACAGCACACAGTACACACATTACACATAGTTAGACACACATTCAACCCATTGATCGCCTTAGATGTTAACCCCTCCCTAGCCAGTGTGATTAGTACAGTGACAGTGTATATTATTAGCATTGATCACTGTATTAGTGTCACTGGAGATGTCAGTAGCAGTTAGTCAGTCCCCCCCCCCAGCATCAGTTAGTGTCAGGTTGCCCCCCGCACTATCGCAGTCCCACTATAAGTCACTGATAGCCACCATTACTAGTATAAAATAAATTAATTTATAAAAAAAATCCAGTATATATTCCATAGTTTGTATATAACTTTAATGCAAACCAATCAATATACACTTATTGGGATTTTCTTTCAAAGACATGTAGCAGAATAGATTTTGGCCAAAATTTATGAATGAATTTGATTTTTAAAATTTTTGTTTTGGATTTGTTTCATAGCAGAAAGAAGAAAATATTGATAGTACATCAGTACATTAGGATTGATCAATTTTTGGATCTATATACCATAGTTTGTGGCCTCTATAACTTTCACGCAGACTAAATAATACACACTGATTTTGGTTATTTTCACCAAAGAAATGTAGCAGAATACATTTTCCCTAAATTTATGAAGGAGGATTATTTATTTGCTTAATTTTATAACAGAAACAAAGAAAAACGCTTTTGTTTTTCTCTAAAAAGTTTTTTTTTTATTTATATCGCAAAAAAATAAAAAAAAAGTGGTGATTTAATAACGCCAAGAGAAAACTCTATTTGTGTGAAAAAAATTATATACATTTTTGTTTACGTACAGCATTGCAGTTACAGTTTGCCTTAAATTTATGAAGAAAGATTATTCATTTGCTTCATTTTATAACAGAAACAAAGAAAAACGTGTTTTTTTCTCTCAAAAGTTTTTTTTTTTTTTTAATTTATATCGCAAAAAATAAAAAACACAGTGGTGATCAAATAACACCAAAAGAAAACTTTATTTGTGTGAAAAAAATTATATAAAGTTTTGTTTGCGTTGCGTACAGTATTGCATGACTGCGCGATTACCGGTTAAAATAGCAAAAAATTGCCTAATCTTGAAGGGGATAAAATCTTCCGGAGTTCAAGTGGTTAAAAGAGGCCCTGACTACCATTGTAGCTTTTATTTATATTTAAGTTAAAAAAACATGCAGTGAAGTAATTCAAGTTACGTTATGCATCAGCACTTGCTGTGCACTTTCTCTGTGACTATATTCGAGATTAGAAGACTGGCAGGCTGTTGAACCATTGCTGGGATGGGAATCTGACTTGCAGAGAAAAAGTAAAACTGAGAAGCCTCTTTTGCAAACTTTGAGAATGCATTACTCCACAATATCTGCAACTACAGAGGTCATTGAGGGCTTGTTCTAAAGGCTCTTTTACTGCATACACAGATTGATCAGGTGGACTGGTGCTAGTTACATTATTTTATGGTTTTGCATTGTTCATGTGACATGCTAGATTCCTGCTTGCACCAAGATAAGTGAACATTTTGGATTACAAGTAAAAGGCCTCTTGCACACTGCAGCTGGAAAAAGCTCTGTACCGCTTTTTTTTTTCATTGATCTAAAATACAGCTAATTAATTGCAATGTGCCTATGCACACAGGCACATAAACAAGCGCCATGCATTGTTCAGTAAAAATAAATAAATAAATAAATAAAATAATCAGCTTTTTTTGATCAGTAATTTACGCCTTATGCGTGCAAATACATGAAAATGTATCCTCGCATTCTTGTTCTGACCAAAAAAAGCTGAGTTTTTTTTTTGCTACTGAAGAATGCACGGGGCTTGTTTACACGCCTGTGTGCATAGACCATTACAATGGGCAATTTTCGCTTTATGTGCGTAAATGCCCACATATACACACAAATGCCCGCTTACATATAGTCCAGAACAAGAATACGAGAATATGATTTCGCACATATGCGTGAAATTGTGCAAACGCATATTTGCATAAATACGTAAAAAAGTCTGAAAAAGTAGATGCTTAACCACTTTACGACCAGACACGTAGACCTACGTTGGCTGACTTTGCGTGGTTGTACCAGGGTGATGCCTCTAGCTAAAGCCATCATTCCAATACCGTTTTTTAGAGCCGGCGGTTGGCTTTCTGGTGACAACGACCGATGCCGCTCGATCGTTACCCCAATGAGCGGGAGGGGACGTCCTGCCCTTCCCGCCGCCTTCCGCGGCTCTGCCCGGGTCTCCCGCTACACCGGGAGACCCAAGCAACCAGCCGGCGCGTCTGCCAGCTGGATGGAGTCCCGATCAAAGCCGGAAGTGGCTTCAATCGGGTCTCCGATGACATTACCCGGAGGCGGCGCCCATGACGTCACATCTGGGTTATTCGGCTGTTAAAGGCGGCAGTTTTAAAAAGTGAATGTGTTAAAATTAAAAAAAAAAATAAAATAAATAGGAAAAAAAAATGTAGCTACCCCCATCGCCATTAGCTTGCGCACAAAAGGAAACATCTACTGAAGTCGCGCCGCAAATAAAATCGCTGTTCAAACCACACATGTGAGGTATCGCTGCGATCACCAGAGCGTGAGCAATAATTAAAATAAAAGAGCTACACTCTTACTCTAAACTGGTAACCGTTAAAAGTGTTTAAAACAACGCCTATGGAGATTTTTATTGACCGTAGTTTGTCGCCATTTCGCGGGTGTGTGCAATTTTAAACCATAACATGTTGGGTATCTATTTACTCATCGTGAAATCATCTTTCACAATATACAAAAAAAAATGGGCTAACTTAACTGGTTAGTTTTTTTTAAATGCAGTGAAATGTGTTTTTCGTAATTTTCCCCCAAAAAAATGGCGTTTGAAAGACCGCTGCGCAAATACCGCGTGACAAAAAATATTGCAATGACCGCCATTTTATTCTCCAGAGTCTTTGCTAAAAAAATATATATAATGTTTGGGGGTTCTAAGTCGTTTTCTAGCAAAAAATACTGATTTTAACTTTTACTGATTTTAATTTTAAAAAGTGTCAAAAATAGGCCTGGGGCTTAAAGTGGAGTTCCACCCTAAAATGATACTTACCTCCATCTCCTCGCTCCGGATCACCTGAAAAACAAATGGATAATCGCAATTTTTTTTTTCTTTTTACTTACCTCGTTTAGAAGAAAATATACTTACCTTTCTTCCTTCTTCCTCCCCTCGGCGACCACGGCGAGTCGTCACTTCCTGGCATGCAATGATTCCATGAGCTGAACGTCATCGCTCCCAGGAATCAATGCGCCTGCACCGGCCCCGACGTCAGTTCCGGTGCAGGCGCCGTCATATCTTGCAAAACAGCTTCTGGGCGTGCAGGGATGACGCTGCGGCACCGGAAGTGACGGCGGGGCCGGTGCAGTGCATCGTGGGACCGAAGAAGACGGAAGAGGACGCAGAAGAGGATCGCGCTGGCTTCAAGCTGCCCACACGTGAGATGGCAGCGCTGGACAATACTTTTTCAAGGTAAGTATTTCTTCTAAAAGGTAAGTGCAACCCGGGACAGATCAGAGGCTATCCATTGTGGAATGTACTAGCCCTGACTGTCCCGGGGGTATTTTTATTAAAAAAAAAGTTCACTGGGTGGAACTCCACTTTAAGTGGTTAAACAGGAGTATCATGTGCATGAGCCCTTATAATATGTAACAATTCAGGGACAAAAAAAAAAACAAAGCATGAAGAAAATGTTATACATTTTTATTGATACGAAGAACAAAGTAGTGACAATGGATAATGTTTGACTTTAAATATTTGTACCAAACTTACTGCAGAGTTGTTTCATCATCACAAATATAGTATCCTAGCAAGACACAAGGTTGTGACTCAATGTCTTAATTTAGCTCAAATCAATATTTCATAATATAGGGCTTTGGAAACATCTTTGTTGCTAGAGATAGAGGTCTGTTGTCTGCATTATGGGCCTTAAGCCTGTCAGAAGGCATTATCTTATCTCTGAATGCATCTCAAAGTGACCTACAAAATCTTAAAGTGCATCAAATGTATTTTTAAACTCTGAAGTTTGTGTTGGGAAGTTGTAGTGTAGAGCAGACATATGGAGAAAGAAATGTATTATATTTAAAGTTTATATCTATTCAACACTTTTTTAGGCCTCATGCACACTGCAGGTTATACAAAAGCCAGTAGCGTCAGCTGTAGAAAGCTGTAGAATGATTTTTTTAGCGTTTTTTCAGTGTTGCGTTTTTTTAGCTTTTTCTTTACTCCCACAAAAGCTTATGGTTCAAAAAAGCTGATAAACGCCAAAAAACTGAGTTTTTTTTTTAGTTTTTCTTTTTTTTTTTTTTTTTGTGTTTTCAGCTTTTATTAGAGTTAAAGTAGAGTTCTGGGTACAAAAACAGTTTTTCAATAAACATACCCCCGGGACAGTCAGGGCTAGTACATTCCACAATGGCTAGCCTCTGATCTGTCCCGGTTCGCACTTACCTGCAAGAAGAAATACCCACTTATAAAATTTCTTCTACAGCGTTGCCATCTCTGTTGTGGGCAGCTGAAGCCAGCGTGATCCTCTTCTGCGTCCTCTTCCGTTTTTTCTTCTCCCAGAATGCACCGGCACCGGCTCCTCTCGTCACTTCCGGGGCGTCGCACCGGAAGTGACGAGCAGGGCTGGTGCCGTCGCATTGATTCCTGGGAGCGATGACGTTCAGCTCCCAGGAATCATTGCAAACCGGAAGTGACGGCGCAGGCCGCGGCCACAGAGGGAGGAAATGGAGAATAGGTGAGTATTTCTTTCTACAATTACAAGGTAAGTAAAAAAAAAAATAATCCTACCTATCCAATTCCTTTTTAGGTGAAGAAGAGCAAGCGGATGGGCACAAAATCGATTAGGTCAATTTTGTGGCCAGAACTCCGCTTTAAAGCATTTTTTACAGATGAAAAACTCCTCCTAAGGCCTCATGCACACTGGACATTTTTAAAAAAAGCCAGTAGCGCTAGCTGTAGAAAGCAGTAGCTGTAGAATGAGTTTTGCAGCATTTTTGCAGTTGCGTTTTTTATCTGTTGTGTTTTTTTAGCTTTTTTTTTTTTTAGCAAAACTATACTCCCACAAAAGCTTATGGCTCAAAAACACTGATAAAACACAGACTAGCTGCGTTTTTTCAGCATTTTTTAGCATTCTCTGGCTTTTATCAAAGTTAGAGCATTTTTACAGCTGAAAAACTCTCAGAAACTACTAGTTCTGGGTTTTTTTCCCAGCCAGAAAACACCCCAGCCAAAAAAGGCTGACAATGGCCTATGTGTACATGGACACATAGAAGAACATGCTGGGGAATTTACCGGCTGCAGAAAAAAATGCCTGAAGCCAAAAACAGCAGCTGTAAAAACGTCTATTGTGCATGTGTTTTGAAAAACTCCCGTAATGATACATTAAAGACAAAGTTAAATACATCAGATAATGTGCATCCTTTTTTTTTTTTTTTCTAAATTTGTTCCCCACGTACAAGAACAACAGACACAGTAGTCATTAAAGGTGAATTCCAGCTAAACAAATGTATAGCCATGTAATAGTAAATATAAAAAGTACTTACTTTTGTTCCAGGGCTTTCCACCACAGTAATTATTTTCCGCCACTAGATGTCTTGACTACGACCAAAATTGCTTAAAATCTGGACATGTTCACCAGGTATACTCAAAGGTGCCTAACACTTTGCATCTTTAAAGGCAGAAGGGGTAAGGGCCAGGAAAGATGTAGCTGTCTTGGATGGGACAAGATACTTGCAGGTTTCAAGACTGCCACATTTTTTGATTGTGATTTCTTTGTTTATCAAATATGCACCCAGTCATCTTCCTCTAGCTCAGTTCTGCCTCCCATTTGTAGACATAAGGAGATAAGTTGGGTGCTAAGCTATTAAAAAGTGTTCTGTAGAGCAGGGTAATCAATTCTGAGGAATGAGGCTCTCTCAAGCCCATAACCCATGCTGTGTGTTCTAGTTGGTTAGGAAAAGCATTCCGTTCAATCTCATTTACTTTACTCCACCCTCTACACCAGGGATCCTCAAACTACGGCCCTTCAGCTGTTGCGGAACTACATATCCCATGAGGCACTGTAAAACTCTGACATTCACAGACATGACTAGGCATGATAGGAATTGTAGTTCCCGAACAATTGGAGGGCCATAGTTTGAAGACCCCTGGTCTACACCCACTACACTTCATAAATTACTTTAAAGGGTTACTTCACCATTAATAAAAATACCCTATGCAGTCCATGAACACCATTCCATAATGCTAAACGTATCCAATTTTAAAATTATGCTTTGATTTTTATTATTATTAAACAGGATTTTTATAGTGCCAAGAGCTTGCGCAGCGCTTTACAAAATGAAGGTAGACATTACTGTCATAATACAATGTGTTACAAGAGGAATCAGAGGGCTCATTAGAGTTTACAATCCAAGAGGGAGGGTCATGTAATACAAAACGTAATAACTGTGGGGATGAGCTGATGGGGAAAGTAGAAACACAGTGTATTAGTAAGAAACGGGATAGGCTTCTTTAAAGCGGAGTTCCGGCCACAGAATCCTTTTTTTTTTTTATGTCCACCAAACAGTGACCCTCCAACCTCTATATATCCGCTAATCCTGTTTTATACAGTGGAATAATATTTTTGCAAGCATAAAATCTTACTTTTTAAAATTTCTGCAGAGCGCCGCCATCTTTGTGCTGGTTCGCCGAGTCCGCTGTGGGGAAATGTGTGCCCAGCCTCCTGGTTGTAGTGGACGGAGGCCGGTGAATCCAGCGTGAAATCTCGCGCATGC
Organism: Pelophylax lessonae; assembly: GCF_965119305.1. Lineage (NCBI taxonomy): Eukaryota > Metazoa > Chordata > Amphibia > Anura > Ranidae > Pelophylax > Pelophylax lessonae. Next base: position 668,104,203 of record NC_138769.1, read on the forward strand.
CCAGTACTATGCGATCGGCATAGTATAGGGATGCCTATCATTGCGTTATTTCCTGTTTGGAAATAACGCGATGAGAGGAGCGGCCGGCTGCCTATTGCATCCTGGGAGCGACGAGTAAGAGCTCCCAGGACGCATTGCGGGACAGGAAGTGACAGCGCGGGCCGCGGCCGAGGAAGGAGGAAGTGGATGTATAGGTGAGTATATTATCCTCTGTAAAATAGTAAGTAAAATAAAAAAAAACCCGGGAATATCCAATTCTGGCTCATGGAAGGATAAGGAAGCGGATGCCATAAAATGTAAAGGCATGATTTTCTGCCCGGAACTCCGCTTTAAAGAGAAGGGTTTTCAGGGATTGTCTGAAGATGGATAGATTAGGAGATAGTCGGACAGCTTGGGGTAGGGAGTTCCAAAGGATGGGATAAACTTGGGAGACATTCTGGAGGTAAGCATGGGAGGAGGTGATAAGGGAGCTAAATATCAAGAGGTCTTGGGAGGTCTGAAGAGAGCGGTTTGGTTGATATTTTGAGACTAGCTTAGTGATGTGGCTGGGGGCAGAGTTGGCAGAGTTGAGGATGGCTTTATAAGTTGTTGTTAGTACTTTGAATTGTATTTGTTGGTTGAGTGGAAGCCAATGAAGGGATTGGCAGAAAGGTGCACTAGACACTAAAAGGTTGGTAAGGTGGATGAGTCTGGCAGCATGCATGATGGACTGAAGGGGGATAGCCTATGTAAAAGTAATCCAATGAGGAAGGAGATGCAATAGTCAAGACGAGAGATAACCAGGGAGTAAATTAGAAGATTTGTGGTGTTATTGGTTAAAAAGGGGCATATTCTGGAGATGTTGCAGATGTGAGCCTGAAAGGACAGTTCAGAGTCCAGGGTTACCTCTAGCACCCTGGCATGTGGGGACGGACTGTGGAGGAAGAGCATTGATGCTCTTCCTACACATGTAATTGAATTCACCCTCTACACTTCATAAATTACTTTAAAGGGTTACTACAACTTTAAAAAAAATTCCCTATGCAGTCCATGAACACTATTCCATAACACTAAATGTATCTGATTATAAAAGTATGCATTGATTCTCTTCCTATACCTGTAGACCAGTTGAGCACAGAGTAAAGCCTACCCCAAACCCTTCAAAGCTTTCACAGCTCCAACTTGTCCTCTTCTCTAGGATGGGTCAGCCATTAGGATGAGTGCTCTCTAGTGCTACAAGAGCAAGCATTGTCCTTCTGAGCCTTGTACATGCATAGTGCTGTTTCTTGTTGCTGTAGATGGCCTGTCTTCCATCCCAGCTGCTAAGCTCATCTGCTCAGTGGAGAACACATTGCACATGTATGGGGCTCAGAAGAAGAAAGGTGCTTGCTCCTATACTGTTGGGTAGCCCTAGTCCCCACGGCTGGTTCCTCATCATTGGGGGCAGTGGGAGGAATAGTGCCTCATATCAGTGGTAGGAATAGTGCCCCAATGGCTGGATAAAGTCAAGCAAAGAGCTGCATCTGGTCCGTCGGCCGCAGTTTGGAAACCACTGTCCTACACAATGCCAGGTGCTGACCAAACCTTATTCTACACTCACATTTTGACAGCTAGCAGTTGGCACTGTGCTTGACTGCAAATCGTCAAACCTCGCTGTTTCTAATAGCTCCGGTCACCACAAATGCCTGGGAATCAGTCAGGGTGGTATGACATAGCGATAACACGCAGGCTGGAGATTTATTTTACATAACAAAAAAATATTTTCTGGCTGCAGATGCAACTGCAGCATAAAGATGGCAATGTTCCTTTGTTTTATATTGTAATTGTCAGAAACAATTCCAATAACCAAGTATTAAAATAATAAATGAATGTAAATAAAAATGAATGAATAATGTTTAAAACATTTGTTTTTACATTTTTATCCATTTATCAGCCTATACTAAAGCAGGGCTTCCATTAAAACTAATTAATTTTATTATTATACAGGATTTAAGCAGCGCTTTACAATATAAAAGGGGGACAATATAGTTACAATACAATAAAAAACAAGAGGATTAAGAGGGCCCTGCTCAGAAGAGCTTACAAACGAATAGGGTAGGGCAGGTGTTACAAGAGGTTGTAACTGTGGGGAATGAGCTGATGGAAGAGGTAAAATATTAGTTGTCGGTGTGATAGGCTTCCCTGAAGAGATGAGTTTTCAGGGATCGCCTGAAGGCAGCTAGCGAAGGAGATAGCCGGATAGGTTAAAGTAGAGTGTTCCAGAGGATGGGAGAGGCTCTGGAGAAATCCTGGAGATGAGCAAGGAAGGAGGAGAGAAGGAAGGTTGAGAGTAGGAGGTCTTGAGAGAAGCGGAGAGGACGGTTTGGGTGATATTTGGAGACAAAATTGGTGATGTAGCTCGGGCAGAGTTGTGAATGGTCTTGTATGTTGTGGTTAGTATTTTGAATTTAATTCGCTGGGCAATCGAGAGCCAGTGTAGTGATTGGCGGAGAGGGGTGGCAGACACTGAGTTGTTGGTAAGGTGGCTAAGCCTGGCAGCAGCATTCATGATAGAGGCGAGAGATAACAAGGGAGTGAGTAGCTTGGTGGTTTCAGTTGTTAAAAAGGGGTGAATTTTAGAGATGTTACGGAGGTAAAGTCTATAAACTTTTGACAACGGTTGGATTTAGCGCTGAAAACACAGGTCAGAGTCTAGGATTACACCTAATACCCTGGCATGAGGGGAGGGATTTTTGAATGCATTATTGATTTTGATGGAAAAGTCATTAGGGGGGCATGTGCGGGGGGAATATTACCAGCTCAGTTTTAGAGGGATTTAGTTTGAGAAAGTGGTGTGACATCCAGTGGTGGCCAGTCCATTAGGGGCGCAGGGCCCCCCCACCTATGCGTCCGCCCCCCTAATCTACATGCAGGGCACCAAATGCATGAATTCCAATGGGGGATTTTTTTTTTTTGAAGCACATGATTAGAGCCAGAGGCTCTAATAGGCTTCAAAAAAGGATGGGCTGGGGGAGCAGAGCACTGCGGCCTGAGCCCACTTAGTTGTGTGACAATAGCTAATAAATATTCGCCATTGTTACATGGATTCTCCTCCTGGCCAATCAGGAAGCGGGTCCTGAGACCCGCTTCCCTATTGGCCGAATGGAGAAGCCATCCTATTGGCGAAGGAGGAGGAGGCAAGAGACACAGGGGAAGCCTGACCAACGAAGGGGGACACGGAGGAGAATGAGGGGGAAGCTGCCGCCTCCACATGTCAGTTCAGGGTTCAGGGGCAGCACAGGGTGAGTGAGCTGGGGGGGGGGGGGGGGGTTGGCGGTGTGGTGTGGGCTGGAGCTGGTGTGGTCTGTGATCAGGTCCGTCTGCCGCCCGTCAGTGCAGCCTATCAGTGCCCATCAGTGCAGACTCATCAACACACATCAGTGAAGGAAAAAAACTACTTAATTGCCAAATTTTGTAACAGAAACTAAGAAAACTTTTTTTTTTCAAAATCCCAGTGATGAATAAATACCACCAAAAGAAAGCTCTATCTGTCTCAAAAAAATGAAAAAAATGTAATGAGTACAGTGGTGCATGATTGCGCAATTGTTATTCAAAGTGTGACAGTGCTGAAAGCTGAAAATTGGCTGGACAGAAAGGGGGTCTAAGTGCCCGGTAAGCAAGTGGTTAAGAAATGCCTCTAAAGGCAGTGTTTTTTTTCTGCACTTTCTGGAAAGTGAAAAATAATGCAGCCACCACATCTAAGGACTGCTAAGCTGCAAAAAATAGCTGTTTTTTAGTGGGTTTAGATACACTTAGACTGCACTTATTGTCAAAGTTCATTTGGTACATGTCACTGTGCTGTTCCTCTATTATCTCCTGAAAACTTTTCACACTATTGTTACTCTCTGCACTATATTATAGATTAGTGCTGTTGAAGTAAGCTTCATTTTCACCAGACATAACCTGACAACAGGCTGGCGTGGCATTGTATTGTTTGATTTTCCTTGCTGATAACACAGGCAAAGCCAGTAAGTAGATTGTGCTAACAGCCTGATTCACATAGAAGTCAATAATGGGAAGTGTGAGTGTATTGATAAAGAGATGAATAATAACCGGAAATAAAGTGAGCTGCAGAATGTAGAAGACGTTGAACAAAAAAACATTATAATGATAATATCATTAAAAAATTATAAAATACATAATTATATATCATAAAAATATCTTTATGAAAATATAACATTTTATATATATATATATATATATATATATATATATATATATATATATATATATATATATATATATATATATATATATATATATATGTATATATACAGTGCCTTGCGGAAGTATTCGGCCCCCTTGAACTTTGCAACCTTTTGCCACATTTCAGGCTTCAAACATAAAGATATAAAACTGTAATTTTTTGTGAAGAATCAACAACAAGTAGGACACAATCATGAAGTGGAACGAAATTTATTGGATATTTCAAACTTTGTTAACAAATAAAAAACTGAAAAATTGGGCGTGCAAAATTATTCAGCCCCTTTACTTTCAGTGCAGCAAACTCTCTCCAGAATTTCAGTGAGGATCTCTGAATGATCCAATGTTGACGTAAATGACTAATGATGATAAATAGAATCCACCTGTGTGTAATCAAGTCTCTGTATAAATGCACCTGCACTGTGATAGTCTCAGAGGTCCGTTTAAAGCGCAGAGAGCATCATGAAGAACAAAGAACACACCAGGCAGGTCCAAGATACAGTTGTGGAGAAGTTTAAAGCCGGATTTGGATACAAAAAGATTTCCCAAGCTTTAAACATCCCAAGGAGCACTGTGCAAGCGATAATATTGAAATGGAAGGAGTATCAGACCACTGCAAATCTACGAAGACCTGGCCGTCCCTCTAAACTTTCAGCTCATACAAGGAGAAGACTGATCAGAGATTCAGCCAAGAGGCCCATGATCACTCTGGATGAACTGCAGAGATCTACAGCTGAGGTGGGAGACTCTGTCCATAGGACAACAATCAGTCGTATACTGCACAAATCTGGCCTTTATGGAAGAGTGGCAAGAAGAAAGCCATTTCTTAAAGATATCCATAAAAAGTGTTGTTTAAAGTTTGCCACAAGCCACCTGGGAGACACACCAAACATGTGGAAGAAGGTGCTCTTTTGGCAACAATGCAAAACGTTATGTTTGGCATAAAAGCAACACAGCTCATCACCCTGAACACACTATCCCCACTGTCAAACATGGTGGTGGCAGCATCATGGTTTGGGCCTGCTTTTCTTCAGCAGGGACATTGAAGATGGTTAAAATTGATGGGAAGATGGATGGAGCCAAATACAGGACCATTCTGGAAGAAAACCTGATGGAGTCTGCAAAAGACCTGAGATTGGGATGGAGATTTGTCTTCCAACAAGACAATGATCCAAAACATAAAGCAAAATCTACAATGGAATGGTTCACAAATAAACATATCCAGGTGTTAGAATGGCCAAGTCAAAGTCCAGACCTGAATCCTATTGAGAATCTGTGGAAAGAACTGAAAACTGCTGTTCACAAACGCTCTCCATCCAACCTCACTGAGCTCGAGCTGTTTTGCAAGGAGGAATGGGCAAAAATTTTAGTCTCTCGATGTGCAAGACCGATAGAGACATACCCCAAGCGGCTTACAGCTGTAATCGCAGCAAAAGGCGGCGCTACAAAGTATTAACTTAAGGGGGCTGAATAATTTTGCACGCCCAATTTTTCAGTTTTTTATATGTTAAAAAAGTTTGAAATATCCAATAAATTTCGTTCCACTTCTTGATTGTGTCCCACTTGTTGTTGATTCTTTAACAAAAAATTACAGTTTTATATCTTTATGTTTGAAGCCTGAAATGTGGCAAAAGGTCGCAAAGTTCAAGGGGGCCGAATACTTTCGCAAGGCACTGTATATATATATATATATATATATATATATATGCCCAAACTACGGAGGAAAAACAGGTTATAAAAAATATACAAATTTTATTGAAAACAAAATAGTAAAACATGACATAAAAGTACAACATATCAGTGGTATATCCACATATCGTAACATATCCTACGAAGCCCTGGATGGACGCATTTCAACCACAACATGGGCTTCCTCAGGATCCGGATGTGTTTATAGGGTTTTCAAAATACAGATGGTCCCCGGGTTACAAACACGATAGGGTCTGTAGGTTTGTTCTTAAGTCAAATTTGTTTGTAAGTCGGAACAGATACATTTTTTTAAGTGCAGCCAAAATAATATTTTTTTAGTTTTTTGGATTATATAGGGAAGGGTTAACACCCCTGTTCAGAAGATTTCACCTCACTTTCTGTCCTTATGACAACTGGATTTTGAAAATTTTGGGCCGTTGCGGAAACAAGGATTAGTGATAAAGCTTCAGTGGAGACACCTTTTTCCCATGATAATTCTTCCAGGAGTGAATTTCCTTTCCTAGAGGTAGATTTCTCCTCACTTCCTGTTCTCTCCTTCTGTTTGTAAGTAGGAGTCGTTTGTAAGTCGGATGTTTGTAACCCGGGGACAGCCTGTATACACCTTATAATAGACAAACAACAAACCATTAATGTCAATACACAATAAATTAGTCAATACATGAGTGTATACATATACAAACCCGATTACAAAAAAGTTGGGACACTGGAAAATTGTGAATAAAAACAGAATGCAATGATGTGGAAGTTTCAAATTTCAACATTTTATTCAGAATACAACATAAATGACATATCAAATGTTTAAACTGAGACAATGTATAATTTTAAGGGAAAAATAAGTTGATTTTAAATTTCATGGCATCAATACATCTCAAAAAAGTTGCCTGTAAATACCTGGTTAGCGCCGTTCTTTCATATCCGATCATGTGACCGCTCTCCTGTGACGTTTAATGGCCGGTCATGTGATCGCTCTCCTCCTCCAATCTGAAGCTACACTCAGAGGAGGAGGAGCGGGAGGAGGAGAGCGAACAGAGAGACGAAAGCTTACAAGGTATTTAGAGGCACCGCATGACATGATGTGATAAGATTTTTAGGAATGATCTATAAAAAGGGGCTGGCGGTGGATTTTTCTTAACTGCAGAGTATGCTGGCAGGACTGTCCCAGGAGACTGGGGGTCTCCTGGGAGTGCATGGGGGGTTATAATAAAAGGGAGTATGTACTTTGCATGGGGGGGGGGGGGTTAACTGTGTAATGTAAAAGGGGGCTATATAATGAAAGGGGCTATGTACTATTATTTTGAATTGTTTAAAATCTTTCTTTCCTGAAATTCCCTTCCTAAAATGAAGGTGCGTGTTATACGCTGGTGCGTGGTATACGCCGATGAATACGGTAATAGTAATAATATAATAGTATACAAATAAAATATTCATATACATCAGCAATAGGGGAAGCAAAAAACCAGTGAAGAGGGAAAAAAAAAATATGTTATATTTATAATAAAAAATTGAAAATGATGTGGGGGACCAAAATGGAAATGACCATTGGGGGGGACATAAGGCAATGGAGAATGAGAAAGGCCAAGCACGAAAATGTCCTTACCCTGAATAAAAACAAATAAATATCTCAAACGCCATGCATAGAGATCTTGAATAATGAGCTGGAAATTGGCTGTTTGGATAAAGAAGGTGCTTTCCAATGCATACAACATCCTCTAATACTGTTATATGTATATTCAAAAATCTGTACACGTGTTTTGAACCTTTGACTGCCAAGGATGAAATATGTACTTAATGGCAGTCAGGGTAGACAATGACATAAGAAATAATTCAAGGCTGCCCCTCTCCTTAAGTGGAATTGAACACAAAAAGTGGATATTTGCTATGGTATTGGGAACATCAAGACATTTTACCTTTGCCTAAGCAGTAGCCAAAAAATGTTTTTTCCCCTTAAATTTCCCCTTAAAAAAAATAGCACTGCAGTTCCTGGTATGTGAGGGTGCATAGATGCTTCTTCATAGGTGCCAGCCTCAAAGACGTATATCTGCAGTGTGAGATCTAAGGTACTGCTGTAGACCAGAAGTAATTCTTGTGACTGGTTCTTTGCCCCCAGCCTATTTTCTTTTGGGCACAACTTCCACAGATAATTTCTTCTTTACCAATTAAGCCTAAGGTTAGAAAAAAAAGTCAGCATGACTTACTTTAAATGTGATGTGTCCCTCATGCAGCTCACTCCTTGTTTAGTTGAAATCCTCCTCTGATATCCCTCCAACCCCCCACCCTTGCCGTCGTCATTTTCCGATGTGATGGGGGTTGATAGAGCTGAGTAACCTGCCATTTGAATGGATTGCCGACTATACCTGCCCTGTCTGCCCCCCTCATCCGTTCATAGAAGTTATACTATAGCTTCTATAAGTTAAAAGCAATCTATGAATGGAAGATTTTTGGATGAATGAAAGGTGTGCCCCTACTCTGGATGAAGGAGCACAGGGACGCCTTTGGACAGCAGCATTGTCAGTCTGGGGGAGGAAAGTGTACTAGCAGATTTAGATACACTAACAAATTTAATCCAGACTCCAGCTCACAGCTGTTACAGCAAAAGTTTTTTTTTCTTTCAGAATGAAACTCTTACATAAATAAATAAAATCTGATCATTGTAAGCACCCCAGTCAGTGGTAAATAGTTTGCCTTATGCCTCTGAGACTCAATTCACACTAGCGCAACTTGTCAGCCTGACAAGTCGAGCTCCCTCGCGGTCCATTGACTGCTACAGGACCCGTTCTAATAGGAGTGACACAAGTCGCTCCGACTTAGAAAAAGGGTCCTGTACTACTTCGGGGCGACCTCGTAACGACTTACATAGACTTCCATTATGTGAAGTCCCTGCAAGTCGCTCCGAAGTCGTGGTGCATGGGAATGCACAAGTCACCCCCGAAGTAGTACAGAGTCGTGCCGCCCCAGTGTGAACCGACTCTTACTCTTACATCTGCAGAACAGCTTGTTCTTTTGAAAAGCAGCAGATTTAATGCCCAGATTACCAGGTGAAATTAAGGGAAGTAATACCTAAAAAAGAAAATGAATGCAGCCCCCACATCTTGGTAAGCTGCAATATAATAAATGTTTGCTTTTGGGTTTAATACTGCTTGAATAGACTAATAGGGGTTTATTTGGGAAATGCATTTATAAATAAAAGAGCTTCTGTTCTGCTACTGTAAGGTTAGCTTCGGCAACTGCTTTCTAAGAATAAAATAGATACATTTTAACTAGATGCTCATACAGACTATTGCCAGTAGCCAACTAGCCTACTAATGTGTTTTTGGATTGTCGAAGTAAACTAAAGCAGTCACAGGAGATCCACACAAGCAAGATCTTACCAACATGCTATTCCTTGTGGGATTTTATCTCAGAACCTCAGGGCTGTAAGATAGCAGTATGTGCTCATTCCACAGCCTCATAAGCAGAAGTGGGGGATACAATAACTTCTAAGCACATCAGGTTTCAGATGTTTGACATTTTCATATTATATAATAATTATACTGTGTACACAAAGGCATCAAGTCACCAAATGTGGTGGTACACATGGGCCAATACTCGGTATATCCAAAGTTAATTCTTTATTATAACAAAATGTAATAATAACAACATTATTAAATAAAAATCCACCAAACTACCATCATCAGAAATGCATCTGAAAGTGGACAGAGTAGGAGATAGCTGGACAAATTGGGGTAAGGATTTCCAGAGGATGGGAGAGGCTCTGGAGAAGTCCTGGAGGCGAGCATTAGATCAGGTGACAAGGGAGCTAGAGAGCAGAAGGTCTTGGGAGGAGCGAGGAGACTGATTTGTTTGGTATTTTGGGACTAGGTTAGTGATGTAGCTGGGGACAGAGTTGTGGATGGCTTTGTAGGTTGTTGTTAGTATCTTGAATTGAAAGCCAGTGGAGGGATTTACAGAGAGGGGTAGCAGGTGCTGAGCGGTATGTAAGGTGGATGAGTCTGACAGCAGCATTCATGATGGACTGAAGAGGGAATAGCCTATGTAAGGGTAAGCCAATGAGGAAGGAGTTGCAGTAATTGAGGTGAGAGATGACCAGGGAGTGAATTAGAAGCTTTGTTGTGTAATTGGTTAGGAAGGGGCGTATCTTGGAAATGTTGAATAGGTTGAGGCAGCAAGCTTTGGACACTGAATGGATGTGGGGCCGAAAGGATAGTTCGGAGTGAAGGATTACACCTAGAACCTTGGCGTGCAGGGACCGGTTCATAGTTGAGCCGTTGATTTTTACAGAGAAATCAGGGGAAGAGGCACGGGGGGGGGGGATATTATGAGCTTAGTTTTGGGTAGATTGAGTTTGAGGAATTGGTATGACATCCAGCCTGATATGTCTGTTAGTAAATTAGTGATGCCTTAGGAGATGAGCTGAGGGGTAGAGAGATAAACTTGGGTGTCATCGGTGTAGAAATGATATTGAAAGCCATGGGAGGCAATCAACTGACCCAGGGAGAAGGTGTAGATTGAGAAGAGGAGAGGTTAAAGGACATAGTTAGTGAGGTTGAAAAAAGACATCAGTCCATCCAGTTCAACCTATGATGTGTGTGTGTGTTTGCTGTTAACCATACATTGTATACCCCTGTATGTTGTGGTCTTTAAGGTGCCCATCTAATAGTTTTTTGAAACTATCGATGCTCCCTGCTGATACCACTGCTTGTGGAAGAGAATTCCACATCCTTACCGCTCTTATAGTGAAGAACCCCTTACGCACTTTAAGGTTAAACCGCTTTTCCTCTAGTTTTAGTGAGTGGCCACGTGTCTTATTGTATCTCCTTTCTCTGAATAGTTTGTTCCTTTTGCTAGGGTTGCCAGTACAGTATTTGTACATTGATATCATATCCCCCCTCAATCGTCTCTTCTCCAGAGAGAATAAGTTCAGTGCTTGTAGTCTTTCCTCATAGCTGATGTCCTCCATTCCCCTAATTATTTTTGTTGTCCTTCTCTGGACTTTCTCCAGTTCCAGCACATCCTTCCTGAGGACCGGTGCCCAGAACTGGACAGCATACTCCAGATGTGGCCGGACCAGAGTCTTGTAGAGAGGGAGAATAATCTCTTTATTTCTGGAGTGAATCCCCTTTTTTATACATCCCAGTATTCTGTTGGCTTTGCTTGCAGCGGCTTGGCATTGCATGCCACTGCCAAGCCTGTTGTCTACCAGTACCCCCAAGACCTTTTCCATCCTAGACTCACCCAGAGGTTCCCCCCCTAGTGAGTAGCTTGCTTTCTGGTTTCTGGCCCCCAAGTGCATTACTTTACATTTTTCAACATTAAACCTCATCTGCCATAACAGGACAGAACCTTGGGGAACCCCATTAGAGAAAAGAAGATGAGAAGAGGGATTACAATTGGGAGTAGAACTAGATAATGTGTATGTAGGAGTGAGCGTGGTGCTTTTTTAATCTTCCCATTGAAATGTTGATGGATACACTGTCCCTATTATCTTACCTTCTAACACATGGTGGTGGTGACCAATCCCTCGTCCATTTCCTACTACAGGGATAAACACTGGCACGTCTGATATCTCAACCTGATGGGTTGTATGTATAGGGATTAATCAGCAAAAACAATACCTAAGGAAACAAAGGGCCATACTGAAAGGGTTTGGAAAGCCTTATAAGGACATCCCAAGACTTTGGGATGGGGACTGAAGCGGAACTGCTAAAGAATTGGTGAGAGGTAAAGGAAGCAACATGTAATAGGCATCAGTACAACTCATTGCATCAGTAAGTAGAGGCCATGTATGGCTTGTTGTTTTATAGCTGAAGAATAGTTACTACCTTGTCTTTGATGCAGACAACACATTCCTGAGAAAACGGAAACAGGAAACCAAGCACAGACACAGTACACATGAATACCCAAACAACAAGTCACAGGCTTAAGTCAGCTAAAAGTGAACATGCCTATTTCCATGTTATGTACTCAGCAAGGGTAATGTTTCCCTAAATAATAACATCTTTTTTGGTCTGGTTTGAACAGGAAAATGCACAAAAATAAATTGTCTGCTATTGTAAACAAGCAAACTTCCTATCAAAGGAAGGTGTTAGAAGAGAACGGGCACAGAGCGCATCATTTTGCCATAAATATGTAGTGTAGAATATGTCTTCTTTTGTGTTAGATGCTCTTGAATACTTTTCGAGAGTTTAGAAAGTAAAAATGAGCCCAGGCATTCCTGCAGCTCACAGTAAAAAGAGAAAAACTAGAAGTTTACATATTACCGTATATAATCGAGTATAAGCCGAGTTTTTCAGCATGTTTTTCATGCTGAAAGTGCCCCCCTCGGCTTATACTCGAGTCACTGGCTTCACTATGTTTTTAAAAATGGCGCCGCTCGGTGCCGACGTGTCACTGCGCATGTGCGGCATGCCCAGGAATAGCCGAACGTCTTCGGGTTTTCCCTGAGCATCGGCGGCGCATTTGCGGTGACGTAGTATTGGCGCCGGGCGGCACGATTTTTAAATCGAAAGCGGCTCACCGACAGGTAAGTGAGACTCCTCCGCAGCCCCTGCATTTCTTCATTCAGTGCTGTGGGCATGGTACAGGACATTCTCCTGTACCATGCCCACAGCACTGCATCTCCTGTGCCATGCCTGTACTTACTGTGCCATGCCTATACCTACTGTGCCATGCCTATACCTACTGTGCCATGCCTGTACATACTGTGCCATGCCTGTACATACTGTGCAATGCCTGTACTTACTGTGTCATGCCTATACCATCACCTCTGCTATGCCTGTACCATGACCTGTGCCATGCCTGTACCATGACCTGTGACATGCCTGTACCATCACCTGTGCCATGTTTATACCATCTCCTGTGCCCTGACCTGTGCCATGCCCTTACCATGACCTGTGCAATGCCTATACTATGACCTGCGCCATCTCCTGTACCATGCCCGCAGCCCCTGTTTTGTGTCTTGTAGTGGTCCAGTTGGGTCCAGTAGCTGCTGCATTTCCCACCCTAGGCTTATACTCTTATCAATAAGTTTTCCCACTTTTTTGTGGTAAAATTAGGGGTCTCGGCTTATATTCGGGTCGGCTTATTCTCGAGTATATACGGTATGTTATTTTTAAAGTAAATCTATTACCAGGGACGGACATAGGGCCAGATTTAGACCTTGGGGGGCCCGGGGACACTTGAGGTTCGGGGGGGGGGGGTCATACACAGAGTGGGTTTACATTCTCAATGACAGTCACACTTTTTAAAATGCATGACATAACATTGTTCTGAGATCACACATGCAAACACACATGCAGCCATAGGCCACCTTCATTAAGAACGTAAGCGCTCTGTGTGGTTCGCTTGAGCTGCCAAAATTAGTTTTTAAATATGATACAAAATATCAGTCCAGAATAAAAACTTATACAGTCGACGACTGACAAAATCTTATTTCTAAAGATACATAAGAAAGTAATTTTCTACTATTAAATACTTATATTGTTTTATATTATTTTATTTTATTTTTTTATATAAAAAAAAAATTGTGTAGGGGGGGGGGGGCATCTGTCAGGGCCCAGGGCAGTTCCCCCTTTTGCCCCCTTATAAATCCAGCACTAGGCGGACAGATTGTAGCAGAGCTCCAATACCCAGCCTAGGTATCCCTGCTGTATAATCCTAGAAGCTGAGGAAGTACTAACATATCCAGGGCAAAATCCCCCCCCCCCCCCCCAATAACTGGATGACACACGGTTCTGGGAGTCAACAACAACTTTATGTGATTCCCCATGCAAGGGGTTCCTTAAATCATTTTCCAGGGGCATTCCCCGTTGTACCTGGGAGGGGACTAGGGCAAGTAAACATTTCACAGACTCAACCAGCACAAACAGTATTCTACTTTCTCATCAGTAACAAATAAATAACAGTGATTCAATCAACCTGAGCCAATTAACTAGCAGACTTTCCGTCATCGAGCTCCTAAAGTACAATGCACATTATTATAAGTGTGAACACACCCCCACAGAAGACAACAAGTGAGTAATTCAGCGTAATCAACAATGTGTGGAAGACAGGTGGTTGAGCTGATGATATTCGCATCTGCTATGAGTCTTAAGGGCTCTTTCACACGGGCGATCCGATCAGATCCACCTGTCAGTTTTTTAGGCGGATCTGATCGGATCCTCCATGCAGCTCCATGGGGCAGCGGATGTCAGCGAAGACACCTCCGCTGACACCCGCTGCCATCCGTATCTGATCCTGTCCGTGAAATCCGGACGGATGGAAACCCTATTTTTCCATCCGTTCAGGGATCGGATCGGATGAGAGCGGACATGCCGTCCGCTCTAATCCGATCCCCCATAGAGAGCAGCGGGGGCTGTGACACCTCCCTCTCCGCACTGCAAGCGGAGACGGAGCTGTCGTCCGGATGCGGACCGTGTGAAAGAGCCCTAACTGTGTGGAGCAGTCCCCTGTTGGCAATAGGCAGCTAGGCCTTTAACATAGATCCTTGAGATATATTGTTGATAAATATTACTGTCCCATTTGAAATAATACAAACCATATTCTCAGTGTCCATTCTGCTACACAGACTGTAAAGCTTCCCAAGGGCCCACTGGAACCTATGGACTCATTATACTAATTGTGGGCCTGTAGAGCACTAAGACCTCTCCTTCTGTGATATGGACATTGGCAATGCTCAGTTATGGTGAGAGTCAGGAGACACAGCCTGGTGCTTTGTCCACTGAGTATTTTGAGGATTGTTGGAGGAGGAGACTGTGTTCCTTTTCTCGTGCATTTATGGAGGAGGGCTGATTAACCATGTGCAACTTTGCCACAGACCAACACACTGCTTGCACCCTCTACCTAGGGCTCCAGCAGGTGAACAGGGCACAGGCGGAGGGCAAGGAATGTAAATATGAGTAAAAGAGGGTGGCTATCAACAGAACCTGTCACTTTTACCTGTGACCTTCTGTGATGGAATCCGGACACCACCGACTGGGTATCTCCGCCAGTAACCTGCTTCCTAAGCTCTGGAACACCGGATCCGTGATTCTGGCTATAGTTACCCCAAGAACTAGACAGTACAAGTTTTGGAGTGAAACCAGAATGAACTGTTTATTAAAACCAACTCACAGACTTTTATACATTGGAGAAGTATGTCATTGGCCAGTCAAATATTTACACAAAATATCACACAATAGCTACGATAACGAGGTAGGGCTGACCATGATATCATTAACATACCAATTAACTGAGCACTTAAATCAGCCTAGGCGGAATGCACAGAATTCTAGCAGGCAAACAATATATGACACAATTAAACACCTGAACATTCAGGAATCTCATTCCAGGCCAGACACACCGGCATCGAGATCCCAAAGAACAATAGACAGCATTAAAGTGTGACACATCCCCATAGCAGACAATGGGCTGCTGTGTGAAAGACAGATGGCTTGAGTTGATGAGACTACTTAAAAGAATTGCTCCACACAGACAGTGGCCAGGAGTCTAGCTTCCTAATTCTGTGACAATACTTCCCCCCTGTTCCATAGTCCGGCAGACCCAGCTAGATCCAATACGGGTCAGCTTGGGGATGTCCGGGAGCCATACTACAATCACAGTTCAGTTTGCAGAGAAAGTCCATCTGCATTGCCATTTTGTCGTCCCGGCCTGTACTGTAGTTTTTGGTCACCCTGTGCCCCTTATAGACACAGGGTGATTTACACATAAGAAGGACTGGGGATGCTGGACAAGGAGTCTCCCACCCTCCCTAAAGCAATTGGGGTTTCACAAGCCCCCCAACCAAAGTGACTCACGTCACACCTTCATCTACCCATTCCCTTTAAAGCCCAAATCTGGGATGAATAGCCCTTAAACTCCATAATAACCCCCTGGTCTGCTGTCTATGGTCAATTAAAATGTTTAGTAAATGTTAACATTCAGAATGCCTTGAACATTTAAATTATGCAACCTAAAGGAAGCTTTCCTCATCTCAGCATTTAGTGGGAGAAAAGGCGCTGCACTAGTGAAGCACTTCCTGGGGACTACATTTTCCATGAGTCAGTGCAGCAGTGACAACATCAGGAAAATGAGAATTAGATTGGGAGTGGGCATTACTTGGCAGGCTGCATTAGCATGCAAAACCACTGCTGGTACCAACCACTTACACCAAGGCCACAAAGAAAACGCATGACTTTAACCACTTTAGCCCTGGAAGATTTGGCTGCTCAAAGACCAGGCCCTATTTTGCGATTCAGCAACTTTAACGGCCAATTGCGTGGTCGTGCGATGCTGTACCCAAACAAAATTGACCTCATTTTTTTCCCACAAACAGAGATTTCTTTTGGTGGTATTTGATCACCTGTGCAATTTTTATTT
The DNA here is from genome assembly GCF_965119305.1 of Pelophylax lessonae. NCBI lineage: Eukaryota > Metazoa > Chordata > Amphibia > Anura > Ranidae > Pelophylax > Pelophylax lessonae. Next base: position 668,120,487 of record NC_138769.1, read on the forward strand.
TTTGCGCTATAAACAAAAAAAAGCAACAATTTTGAAAAAATAACAATATTTTTCAAATTTTTTTATATGAAATGCTCAAAAAAAAAAAATGTAAAAATCAAAATGTTTAACATTTTAGGCCAATTTGTTTTCTGCTACATATTTTTGGTAAAAAAAATTTCAATAAGCGTATTTTGAATGGTTTGCGCAAAAGTTATTGCGTTTACTAACAACGGAAAAGATTTATGTCATTTTTATTGTTTTTTTTTAACTAGTAATGGCGGCGATCTGCGATTTTTTTTGCAGGACTGACATTGCGGCGGACAGATCGGACCCCTAACTGACATTTTTGACACTTTTGGGGGCACCAGTGACATTACTACTGTAATCAGTGCTATAAATATGCACTGTTACTGTCAAAATTACACTGGTAGGGAAGGGGTTAACTTTATTGGTGATCAAGGGGTTAAGTGTGACCCTAGGGGCATGATTCTAACTGTCAGGGGGCGTGGCTTGTTAGATCATCACAAAGACATGCGATCCTATATAGCAAGATCGCATAGCCTCTGTGATGATCTAAGGGAGAATGACAAACGGCTGTGTTTACATCAGCTGTCTGTCTTTCTCCCTCTTCTGCGGGAGATCGTGAGTGACTGGTGGCCATCAGAGCCGCCGGTCACACACGCTAGCTCCCCAGGGAACGAGCGGGGGTGGGAGCATGCGCCACCGCCAGTGTGCGCATGCCTCCCACAGGCGGCTGAGCGAGCGACGTAGGGATACGTCGCTTTGCCCAGCAGCGGCTGAGTGCCGCAGTATATGCACGGTGGGCGGGGGTAAAGTGGTTAAAAGCCAGACTGCCAACAAGAGGCCTAGATAATTGTAAGGTGTCCTGCAACCCAAAAGATAAGCTGCTGCCATAAGGACAGATGGCACATATCATGCCCAGTTATCAGACACTGAACTCAGGGGCAAGACTACAGGAAGCTGAGTGAAAGGGCATTATTGGAACCAGGGAACAGTTGCCTGCATATCTACATGTACATATACAGAAATAATAAGCAGATGCCACCTACAGCTATAGGAATTTCCTTACCAGGGCAATCAGATGCGGTAAATGAAAGCCAAGGTGATAATTAGAGATACTCAGCAGTTGCATTTTCCAAGTCTTTTTAATGAGTGAATACATGAAACTGCAAATTACACTGACCTCTGTATTCAGAAATTGTTGTACAGGTTGCTGATTTGTGTTCAGGGAGAAGAAAGTGTGCCAGAACCAGGGCAAGCCTCTGGGAGTTAAACTTTTTTTTTTTTTTTTTTCGGTATTTTTACTGCTACTATATATGACAACTTCCTATCTGTCAATGGTTTCTAAGGAAGTGGCAGCTGTAGGAACCTGCTACAGCGTTAGTTACCAGTGACGTTACACAGCCCTATTCATTTACTGGTCAGGAATCCCCAGCCAAATTAACAAAGGGGCAGGAATAGTGTAACATCACTGACCAAATATGGCCAAGATGTGCTCATTTTCCTTAGAAGACCCTATAAAGGTTCCATTCAAACACTTATTTTTCTGCCCTTCTCCAAAAGTATGACATTTGTCTGCCTATGGTAGCACAGCTATTTTCTTTGTGCGTTAGTTGTTTAGTTATAATTCCTTTCTGGCTAAAACCGATTATGGGTCCATAAACACATGAAAACCTGTTTTTGATGGTTTATGTAGCACTGCCCCCTTGAGGACTGCTGGATAATACACTCTCGGGTCCCCCTGGGTTACCGTTAGCAACACTGGCAATCACAGATTAACACTTTACCTCTTGGCTCAGTCAATGACCAATCCAGGGGTATGTCGTTGTTTTTGATTTTTTATTTTAAATAGGGATGGGAGAAGGGAAGAGTGAAATACTCTAAATTGAACTAATCACAATAGATGAGGACTTCTGTCTGAAGATGCAGCCTGGCTGCAGATTCATCTTGCCACTATATGAATTTAGATTAAGTCTCTGTACAGATGACTTGTATCCCCTTTCACTCCACAGAATGATACCGTCCTCTGACTATCCTACACCCGGGTGGCCCCCCTCAGGTCAGGCCCCTAGACACGGTCCCCTGTACTCACCATACTGTTTTTCGAGGGTCTCCAGTGTCTCTACCCCTCCAGTCAGTTCTCCTGGACCTCTGGGTTCAGTTCCTTTCCTCTGGTCCCCAGGCTTACTGCCTGTGATCACATGCCACTTCTACATAGGAGGAGGCAGCCGCCACCCTCCCTCCAGGACTCTGCTCACCAGCCAAACACCCCGCAGCACATGTGCTCCTGGCTTTCAAACAGTATCCCATAATGCACCAAGACAGCCAGTCTCTGCCAATCACTGGGACTGTATCAAGGCTTGTGTACTCATTGGTCAGGTTTCCTCCCACTGTCCAACATGCCCCCCAATTGGATCAGTGTGAAACACTCCCTAGACCAGATGAATCACACACTGAGCAGACCTAACTCACAGATCCTGCTCTCTGGTAGGCAGAAAGCAATATAGATTTACCTGCTGCCCCTCTGATATGCAGACAGAGCTGAACACTATACTCTCTCACTAGCACCTACCTAGGAGGGTGCTACATTTAAATGAATGTGAATTAGGCCCATAGATGTGCTGGTGCATTTAATTATTCATTCTAAAAGGTCTCCTTTTGTAATGGGACAGAGATTTGGGAGGCATGCTTCAGGAAGAAAAAAAAAAGAAAAGGAATGACAGATAATACTCTAGCACCTACCATGAAGTACTGTGATCAGCTTTCAAGTGACAAAGCCTTAAATGTGCGTGATTTGTAGACTTAGTGCTTATCTTATGTAATGTACCGTATGAAGATGTGCTGCATATGTCTGCCAGATGGGAAACTATCACTAGACATTTGTAGGATAGCAATTCATCTCAACCATAAATACACGTGTTTGAAAGATCATAAGAATATCTAAAGTAAAAACAGAAAGTATAATTTTATATTCATGAAAAGATGTTGTCAGCACAACAATTACAAAGATTTTTTTACTTGTAAAATATATGCTCTCAATACAAACAAATATAGTAGTTAATTAATGCATGTATATATCTTTAAAAAGTGTGTTTCTTAAAGTGGTTGTAAAGTCTGAAGATTTTTTTAACTTAATGAATTCTATGAATTTAGATAAAAAATCTTCTATGTACAGCAGCCCCCCTCAGCCCCCCTAATGCTTACCTGAGCCCCTTCTCGATCCATGTCAATCGATATCCATGACTGTCTCAGACGTCCGGGACTCCCCTCCTCATTGGCAAAGACACAACAGCAGCGCCATTGGCTCCCACTGCTGTCAATCACAGTCAGTTAGCCAATGAGAAGAGAGAGGGGGCGGGGCCGAACCACAGCTCTGTGTCTGCATGTATAGACAGAGCTGTGCCTCGGCTCAGGTGTCCCCATAGCAAGCTGCTTGCTGTGGGGGCACTCAAAGGGAGGGAGGGGCCAGGAGAGCGAAAGAGGGACTCGAGAAGAGGAGGATCCGGGCTGCTCTGTGCAAAACCAACAGAATAAAGGAGGTATGTATAGCATGATTGTTTATTTTTATTGAAAATTAAAAAAAAATGATACTTTTACAATTACTTTAACCTCCATGGCGGTCTGATTATGTCAGTATTTTTGAATGTCAAAGCGGTACATTGTTTTGCATGGAAATCTGTTGTTTTATATTGTAGGCCTGTAATTCTGAGGAAAAAAACTGTAAAAGTGAATACAAATTATTAATAAATTATTTATAAACTATTATATTTATACAATAAATTAATAGATTAATGAATAAATTAATAAATTATTAATAAAAAATATTAATAAAAATAAAGTGAATAAAACAGTAAAAGTACAGGCAGGGCACTGGACAAATCACTAGGGACAAAACTGAGGGGAAATGGTTTGATACAGTAATGTGATCCTAACAGATTACAATGTATCATGTCATGTTTTGTGTACTCTTTTGAATTTCCCATCCGGTTCCGCCCCCTGAGTCGCGGTGCTCGCAGGGAAGGAAACTGGAAAATGGATGCCGGCATTGGCTCGGAGGGCACAGCGGGAGGACATCAGGGGATCGTAGGGACAAGGTTAGTTTCACTACAGGGTGACCCCGAGTGTGGCTCAGGGTTACCGATTTTGGTACTGAAAATGAACTCCGAGCCACACTCTGGATTACCGCCAGGGAGGTTAACCTCCCTGGCGGTATGATTATGTCAGGAATTCTGTACCAAAAGCGGTACAATTTTTTGCATGGAAATTTGGCGTTATGTATTATAGGCCTACAATTCTTAGTAATTACTGACTTAAACCTGACCAAAACAAGACTCTAGTAGACATCCCAGATGTGATAAATTTGAAACACAAACGCATGAATTATAATCTAATCAATAATATAATTTTATTATATAATATAATATATATAATATATATATATATATATATATATATATATATATATATATATACTATATTATATAATAAAATTATATTATTGATTAGATTATAATTTATGCATCATATTATATATATACATATATATGTGTATATATATATGTGTGTATATATATATATATATACATATGTATGTATGTATGTATATATATATATATATATATATATATATATATATATATAATATATATATATAATATAAATGCTATGTGTTTGTGTAACGTTCAACGTTTGAATTTCCCTCCCTAGTTCCGCTCCCATGCAGCATTGCTGCTGCAGGGAACGGAACTAGGAAGTCATCACACCGACGGAGGACGGATGAGCGGCGGGGATCTCAGATGGCTGGCGATCACAGCAATGGGAGATCATCGCTGGATCACCAGGAGAAGGTAAGAGACACCGCTGCGCACTCTGCACATCCACCCCGAGCGTGACTCGGGGATACCGATAACAGCATAGAAAATCCACCCTGAGTCACGCTCGGGGATACCGCTAGGCAGATTAAAGAAGGATTGTGGGAAAAACTTTTTTTTTTTTTTTTTTTTTATTTTGGATAGAACAAGGGAGGGTTATATCCCCTGTCAGTTTTTTCGCCATCTATGTACCAGTGGTGAGATTTACCCTAATTTCCTGTCCCATAGACAAAACAGGAAGTGAAAAGAAATCCATGTATATTAAGGGAATCCATTGGGGCCCCCCCCATGTCACCAGAATAGGCTTCCCTTTTGGAAGATTTTCCCTCTATTACTGTTCTGGAAACAACCCAAAGTTTGGAACTTTCCTTTCACTTTTGATGATAAGGGTAAACATAAAATAGAAAGGGTGAATTTCCTTGACGGGGCACAGACGGTAATAAATAGTGACAGGTGTTCTAGTCACACCTCCACTCTGTCCAAAAGTAAAAAAAAGTTTTTCACTTAGTTATAATTTACCTGTGCATACAGCTAAAATCATAATTGATGGCTAAAGAAACATTGACTATTGGTGGTCAACTTACAAGGCACAGGGGGTCTCAAAACAATCAAGGGCCCTCATATATTGTTCAGCATATTTAATGCTTTATATAACTCTCAGGGATTGCAGATATACTAGTATAGTAGTTGGTCAGGGATAGTGGATGTGCTACAGACCTGAGATATGCTGCAGGAGATGGAGACGACGGCATGTTATAATTGAGTGATAGGTTTGTTTGACGCTATATACATCCAATATGGTATAATATAATATAATATTACAACCTTTTTACAAATCAATGCTCCCACTCAATACTAACTGCCGAGGCAGCTCATCAAGTACCTAAAGCCCCGTACACACGAGTAGAAATTCGGCCGGGAAATTTCATCCGACGACCGATCTGCCAATTTTCGGCTTGTTAGTATGGTGCTTCCGTCAACCGACTCCGACTTTTTGGCCGAAAAAATCCTGGTGTGCAGGCTATATAATTTTTGTTGACCGTCAAAACACGTCCGATTTTCGTCTCATTAGTACAGATTTTGATGGGGAAAAATCTTATGAGCAAGACTAGGCATGCTCAGAGATGAAAGAACACAAAGAAAGCAATCCAACACATGACATCAATTCTGAAGTAGAATTCTGTCGTGCGGGAAAATTCGTGTGCAGTCTAGAGCACATTCCAACCAACAGACACCACTCTGGACAAAAGACGGACGACCCGTCGGCGGAAATTCGTTGCGTGTGTACGAGGCTTTAGAGTCATGGGTTGGGCATCATAGATTTAAACTATTTGTCAGCATTTGCTGCTGTTTTTTGGAGAACAAAATTACAATCTTTCTTTTAAAAGTACAAGCCTTTACCTAACTACTATACCTGATATGTGTGTATTAGACACAGATAGTTTACAAAATTAATTTTGACCAATGTAACTTTGTATAAAATGTCTTTACCATGAATTCTTCTTCAACTATAATGCTTTAAAGGAAAATTGTCACCAATTAGCACATCGGTTGATATTTTGCACCATATGTGTATAATCAATAATTCAAATCTTTAGGTATTTTCACCTCTGATTGCTGTATTCTGACAATGTAGGTTCTGCACACTTCAGGTTGCTGTACTTACATTCATTCATTTATTTTTTTAAAACAAAGTGCTATTTCTATGGTGTTCAATTGTTTCTTCAATTCCCTTTTTTTGGCCCAAATCCGATGAATGTATTTTATGCACAGTATATTTTGGATTTTTGGAATACTTTGCTTAAAAAAGTCAGTGTGAAAAAGCTAATACACAGGTTCTCGCTCATTTAAATACCGGCAGCTTCTAACTGCAGTTTTTCAGACATTCTATTGAGGAAAATGTCTAAAAACTGCCAGTTTGGATAAAGACGGAGATGAAAGTGGAGACATTTTCTTTACATGTCTGAAAGAACCTCTGTCAGTTTTTCCTTTTTTTTTTTTTTTTTTTTTTTTTTAGCATTAAACATTTTTTTTATAGAAGAAATAGCAAAGTTTTCAAATGTTACATACATTACAAGATGCTGTCAGTTATAAAAAGAACATAACAGTTATCACACTGTAAGGCTGTCTTCTTCAAACTAAAGTCCTTCCAATCGACACTAGTGCCTCCAATGTCTGGGGTTGGTGGTGGTATTTTATTAATCTCACTGACACCAGTGCCTGGGGGAGGGGGGAAGGGGAAAGGGGTCTTGTATTATTCTAACTGACACCAATGCATGGGTAGGGGGGCTTTTAGAAACCCCACTGGCACAAGGGTATTTTTTTTTACTCCCACTGATCCTTATTGCAGGACATTTTTTACTCTTGCTGATGCTGGGTGTATATTTTTTAATGCCATTGACCACCAATGCAAGGGCATTTTTACCCCGAATGGCCAGAAAAAAGGGGCATTTGTTACCCCACTGACCACCAAGACATGGGCATTTATTACTCCTACTGACCACCGATCTATGGAGATTTTTACTTTCAGTGACCTCTGATGCCAAGGTAATTTTGTACTCCTGTAGATCACAATATGCTCCTCAAACAGCATGGGGATCCCTGCCTGTAAGGCACAGTTTCTGGAAGCAGAGTTCAAAGCAGATGGGCAAGTAGTGGCCAGTCTGGAGTGTGGAGTCCTAGATATAGTGTTGAGAGACCAGCATTAGGGTCCTTCCACACGGCACGGTCCATTTTCTGCTCAGCAGGGGATCGATCCGCCAAATCCCCGATGAGCAGGTGGATGACATCTCCGTCTCCGCTCTGTGTACGGAGATGGAGCTGTCAGATTCCCTGCTGTCCTCTATGGGAAGATCGGATGAGAACGGACCGCCTGTCCGTTCTCATCCGATCCCATCCGATCTGATCCACCAGATGGATGGAAAATTGGGTTTCCATTCGTCCGGATTTCACGGACAGGATCAGATCGGATAGCCCTGACATCCAATGCCCCATAGGGATGCATGGAGCATCTAAACCGGTCCGCCTGAAAAACTGACAGTGTGAAAGGACCCTTAGGGTCAGGTTTTCATTGACCCTTTTAGTAACACAAAGTGATAGAAATTTTCTCCAATGGTAACCCCTAATGGGTTCCTCAAAACAAACAGGCAGGTCTTGTACCTTTTTAGTGTTCTGTCAGCAGCCAGTCTTTTCACCGAGCAGCGGACTCCCATAGAAAAAAATAAAAGCAAGAGAGAGAGCCTAAAGAGGCCTGGCTAACAGGTAAAATGTAAACCCGGGACTGGAGGCTTCATCTCATCCAAAGCTCTACAAAACGGAAAATTCCTATCATACTTACCGTAATTTTCCTTTCCTGATAGTCTCCATGGCAGCCTACGTGTGGGTTAACCCCGCCTCCACTCCAAGGGTATAGGACCCCCCTCCCATAAATTTCAGCTCTCAGGTACAGCAGGTGTTCCATATCTTAGCCGAATCCAAGACGAGAGGGTGGGTACTCCGGCTGCCATGGAGACTATCAGGAAAGGAAAATTACGGTAAGTATGATAGGAATTTTCCGTTTTCCTGTCTGTCTCCATGGCAGCCTACATGTGGGAAATAACTAGCTCACTCCACACGGGTGGGAATGCTTTAGCAAAGAAAATTTTAATTCATGCTATTTGCAGACAAAACAGTCAAACCAAAATTAACTGAGGACAGAGAAGCAGGCTCTACACAATAGTGGGTCATAAAAGTATTGACTGATGACCACGAAGCCGCTCTGCAAATCACATCTGGAGCCACGTGCCGCGAAGCCGCCCAGGAAGTAGAGATACTCCTTGTAGAGTGCGCCGTCACCGCCTCCGGAGGAGCCAGCCCCTCAGCTCTATAGGCCTGTTGGATAGCTGCCACTATCCATGAAGCGATAGTCCTAGATGAAGCAGGTTTACCTCTGTTCTTTCCCCAGAACAGGACAAAGAGGTTGTCAGACTGCCTGAATGGTGCAGTTGCTTGAAGATAGGCTTTTAAGGATTCTCCTACATCCAACGGATGAGGATTGGACTCATTAGATGAACGGAAAGTAGGCAGGACAATCTCCTGATTCTGGTGAAACACTGAGGTGACTTTCGGATTTGAATTCAGCCTGGGTATCAGTACTACCCGATCCGGAAAAAAAGTCAAGAATGGTTCTTTACATCCGAGAGAACTTAATTCAGAGACCCTTTTAGCCGAAGTAATGGCTACCAGGAAGACAGTTCGGATGGTCAGGTCCTTGATAGAAGAAGAGGAATCTATGCCCGACTTGGAGAGGGCATTTAGGACAAGAGGTAGATCCCATTTCGGGAACCTAGGTCTTCTCTGAGGATTGAGCCTGATTGCTCCTTTGAAAAATTGTTGGATTAGTGGGTGTTGGGCCCACATGACCCCGGAGAAGGCTGATAAGGCCGAAACTTGAACTCTAAGAGTTGCCACTGAAAGGGGCATATCCAGACCAGCCTGAAGAAAACTTAGTATTTCTTGAATCCCAGGGACTGAGGAAGACATACCTTCAGGATATGCAGACTCCATGAATCTTGCCCAGATTCTACAGTATACTTTATTAGTACTTGGTCGTCTAGCATTCATCAAGGTGGAAATGGCTGTAGATGGGCAGCCGAGCGATTCCAACCTTTCCCTCTCAAGAACCAGACCGTCAACCGGAGAATTGCAGGACAGGGGTGCACTGATGTTCCCTGAAGAAGCAAGTCTGGTCTGAGGGGAAGAGGGACCGGGTCCCGGTAGCTCAGTTGTAGGAGTAGCGGAAACCATGGCCTGTTCGGCCAGAAAGGCGCCACCATCACTATCTCCACACCTTCCGCTTGAAGTCTTTGCAGGAATTTGAGAATGATGGGTACTGGAGGAAAGGCATAAGCCCTGCTGAACTCCCACCTGTCGGTTAGTGCATCTGTCCCGTAAGCTTGAGGACACTTGCCCCTCGTGACATACTTCTCCAACTTGTGGTTGCAAGGGGAGGCGAACAGATCGACTTCGGGAGATACTCCCAACGACAGAATCCATTTGAACGACTCCACATGGAGCGACCATTCGTTGTGGTTCAACTGGACCCTGGACAGAAAATCCGCTTGAACATTCTGTGAACCTGGGATGTAAACTGCCGAGATGTTTACTAGGTGAGTCTGGGCCCAGGACATGATCGGGTCTAATTCTCGTAGCAGAGAGAGACTCCGTGTCCCACCTTGTCTCTTCACATAAGACACTGCCGTGGTGTTGTCCATCCGAATCATTACAGATTTCCCCTCTAGCAGGTGTTGGAAAGATCGAAGACCCTGGTAGGCTGCTCGGAGTTCCAGTATATTGGAGACTGGAGTGTGTCTCTGAAAAGACCATCTCCCCTGTGTCATCTCTGTCAGACAATGAGCCCCCCAACCTGAGTTGCTGGCGTCTGTTGTGATTATAGTCCATGAGACTGGAACCAGAGAATGACAGTTGAGCAGATTCCTGCGTTGCAGCCACCAAAGAAGACTGTATCTCATGCTGGAGGAGATATGAATGTACTGATCTTTCTCTTCTGTGTTCCATTGTTGTAGGAACCCTTTTTGGAAGGGCCTCATATGCCAGAGAGCCCATTTGACCATTGGAGCCGTGGACACCATGGTGCCAATGATTTTGAGGCACTGAGAGGCTTTCAGCCGAGGAGAGGAAAGAGCCGGAAGGATTCTCTCCCTCACTACCGGTATCTTCTCTAATGGGAGAGAGATTGAATTCTCGACGGTGTCGAATTGCGCCCCAAGATAGACTAGGCGCTGAGTAGGCTCCAGCTGACTCTTTTGTAGGTTTAGCAGCCAGCCAAACTCTTTGAGGGTCGATATGACCTGATCTCTGTGTGCCAATAACTGATCCTTTTCTTGAGACAGAAGCAGAAGATCGTCTAAGTAATGATGTAGACGTATACCTTTCAATCTTATGAAGGCTACCACTGCTAGAAGAACTTTGGTGAATACTCTGGGTGAGGTAGACAGGCCGAAGGGTAGGCAAATGAATTGCAGATGCTGATTCCGAACACAGAAGCGAAGATATTTGTGGAAGTCGGTTGCCACAGGTACATGAAAATACGCATCCTTTAAATCTATTGAGGCGAGCCAATCTCCCGGCAGTACTGCCCTTTGAATAGTTGAGAGTGTTTCCATCTTGAATTTTTCGTTCTTTATGAACTTGTTCAGGTATGTGAGATCTATAACAGGTCTCCAGGCCCCGTTCTTCTTCTGGACTAAGAAGAGGGGTGAGTAAACCCCTTGAAATTTTTCTTGTTCCGGAACCGGAGCTACCGCTCCTTGAGCCACCAAGGCGTCTACATAGGCGAGCAAGACTTCTCTTCTCTCTTCTAGACAGGGTAAATGAGTTGAGATGAATCTTGGAACTGGATCTGCCAGAAATGACCATCTGTGGCCTGTAGAGACCGTCCTGACGGTCCAAAAGTCCGTGATTGAGGCCGCCCAGACATGCTGAAAATGGAGAAGACGTGCCCCCACCTGACATGCCTGGACGGGCCCAATCTCAAAAAGATTTAGTGGAATCTTGTCCAGCAGGCGCTGGATTTTTTGATGACCTCCGAGTAGAGGATTGACCACCTCTCCAGTTTCTTCGGAAATCTCTATTAGGCTTGTAAGAGCGTGCATCTCTTGATCTCTCCGTGTATTGCCTCCTAGGTTGAGGCTTCTTCTGACCAAATAGTCGTCTGTCTTGCGGGAGGAAACCTGACTTTCCGCCAGTAGCCTTGGCAATGGCGCTGTCTAGTTTGTTTCCAAAAAGGGAAGTACCCTCAAAAGGGATCTTACACCATGCCTGTTTAGAAGCTGGATCTGCAATCCACGGGCGAAGCCACAAGGCCCTCTTTGCTGTTACTGAGGATAGCATCGATCTGGACAGAAGACGCAGAACATCAATAGATGCTTCTCCTAAAAACACTGAAGCCAGCTTGAGTTCGTGAATAGGGAACTTTCTACGGCTTCTTCCGAGAGACTTCCAAGTTTGGATTCTATATCGGAAACCCAGACTTCCATGGCTTTAGACATTGTTGCTAATGCCATCACAGGTTTGCAGGCCGCGCCGGCCGTCACAAAGATCCTCTTTAGGTCCAGATCTATCTTCCTATCCAAAGGGTCTTTGAAAGAGACCGCGTCATCTAGTGGCAAAGTGACATGCTTTGCTAATCTTGTAACTGCCGCATCCACAAGAGGAGCAGATTCCAGACGGGCGACATCTTCAGGTTTAAAGGGATATAATTTCCCAAGTTTGGAGGATAAGGAAGACTTACTATCCCCTTTACTCCATTCTTCAGTAATCACCTCTTGTAATTCAGAGAGGGAAGGGAAGTTGATACGCTCCTTACCAAGGTGCTTGAAGAACTTCCGCTGCTTTTTCTGAGGAGACACAGGATCCTCCCATCTGAGAGCTTCTTTAATGGCTCTGATCAGGGGTGAAACTAGGGCGAACTCAAAGCCGCCTACAGCCCCTTCTTCTTCCGAATCACTGTCAGATGACTTTGCAGAAGTAATACTCGGTTGAGAGGGGCCTTGATCTTCCTGCACTTCCCCTGGAGAACTGGATGTGGTGGGACCAAGTGGTGGGACTGTACCCCAATCTTTCAGGGACTGTTGTACTATTCTCTTCACTAGAGATTCCAATCTTTGATCCTTTTGCCCCCTCTCACCGGCTGCATGAGCAAAACATGGCTCACATAGGGACTTGTCCTCCGGGACATGCGCCCCACAACCCCAACAGGCTCTCTGGTGTGTGCGGTGACTCTGGTATCGTGTATGGTGTCTGGGGGAGGAATTGGAGCGTCTCCCTTGTTGCCTACTCCCTGATGGAGATTCACGGCGTTTAGATCTGGAGGATGAACTCCCACGAGGTCTGACAGGGTCTCTTTCTTGTGGTAAATCAGGCCTGGGAGAGCTGATGGAAAAAAGAGAAAATCGGGGAGACACTGGATTTAGCCATGACCTAGGGACCAGCAAGCCCTCCCCGCCCCCCCCTCTGAAAAATGCCAGCACCCACCTGTTGTGAGAGGGCTGGCCACAGGAGGGCGGTGACGCAGGATCCATACTTCAGGCCAAACAACCAGACTGATAAAGAAAGGTAATACATATCAGACACCATGTCAGTGATACATTGTGAGGTGACAACCCTCCGCCCCCCCCCCCCCTCTGCAGTCAAGTCTCCATTGCACATACCTGTAGCAAGGAATCCAGAGACACTGGGAAGCTGCCGCAACGCCCACAGTACATTCCCAAAGTACAGGGGAATCGTCAGCTGTTTAAATCTCCCGCCGGAATGACGTCAGCGGTGATGCGGCCGCGATCGCTAATGCGCATGTGCGAACCAAGCCTCGACTTCGCTCGCGGCGCACTGCGCATGCGCGGGACCACGAAGCGTCTACCGATTGGACGCTAGAAGCAGAGGAGGAAGAGGAAGGGTTTGTTGGAACGCAGGAAGGGTTTGCTGGAACGCAGCAAGCGTTCCAGCGCCATTGGGCCAAACAAACAAATTGTACAGTGATAGAAAAAGAGACAAACAAAGTGTACATAAATAACAAATACCGCTGCCATGAAGGGAAGCAATGCGAATCTTCAGACCCATGTCAGAGAATGCCAATCAAGCTTCAGTCAACCGCAGAGAGCAGGGGATTTTAAATGTCACTCACCCGCCCGTGGCTGGGCTCTGGACATGCAGACACCATCCAAAGTATCCTAAGGTAAGCTGGACGTAGTAAGACATCAGAAGTGTAGGTCCTTGGAGGAGGACAAAAAATGAACACCTGCTGTACCTGAGAGCTGAAATTTATGGGAGGGGGGTCCTATACCCTTGGAGTGGAGGCGGGGTTAACCCACACGTAGGCTGCCATGGAGACAGACAGGAAAACCTTTTTTTGCACAAAACCAAGTTTGTTTTTTTCATGGCATACATAAAACCTGGAGACGCTCACCATGTGTAGGTGAGAAATCTAGGTGACATATATTCACCCGTCCACAATCCTGCCAGACAGTGCATCATTAATAAGCAAGAAGAGCTGAGGAGGGTATGGATCTTTTTTAGTTGTAAGTAGTCACTTTGGGGATAATTGCAATTTTTGTGAAAAAACACTATGCCTTAGCAATAGGGACACTGAATTGGGTCCCTATTGCTAGTAGTCAAAAGGTGGGTTACGGCCAAGAAAAATATTCATTAGTAAATTACATAGGCTAGGTTTTGAAAGGATGTATTTTTCACCAAAAAAAGAAAAATCTTCACTACCTTGTTGGATATAACACTTCTCCCACTGGGCACTGTAGAAATAATGAGATAGTCGCTGGTGGAAGGAACCACACCGCCGAGCAGGGGGCTCGTAAGTGTTAGAAAGCAGTGGTACCAGTTGTTCAAGAGAATAAAAATTTTACTTGCCTCCCCCCAAGAAAGAAAAGTATTAAAATTATTTTATTACAGGCTGCAAATAAATTGATCCTATTAAAGCTGATGTTTAGCGGAGTTAAAGGGCCCCCATAGCTTTAGCTTTAGTTACATTGCTTTCCTGTAATAAAGAATGTTCCACTTAGTGCAGGCAGATGGGTGCTGAATACATCTTAATTGCAGGGGTGGCCTGTCCTCTTTCTGTTTCTGAACTTACAGCATGCAGGGAGTTAAAAGCCTCAAACTCTGGGCTGAGCTGCTGTGAGAACGTTCCCAACGTGGACCGGCCACCTCCTACCTCTGCCTCCATTAGGTAAAATTCTTTCATTTCTTTTACTGCCTTTAACACGTTCTGTGAATAGGGGAGAGGATCCTGTGAGTCATCCTGTGAGCTGCCACTGTTTGTGAGACTTTAGGCTTTGCCTGGTCATCCTTCCGGGTTTTCACTCTCCGGCCACTTGAATGGCCGAGCTGCAATGAAATCACTCTCACACATGCGTATGGAAATAAGCATCATGGTACGGCACTCTCTACAATCATGGCACATGCAGTGTACCTTGAATGCAGAGCAGAGTTGTATAAAGTACTCGAAACCCATACTTGAGTAAACGTACAAGTGCTCGATCAAAAAGTGACTTGAGTAGAAGTGGAAGTGCTCGATCAAAAAGTGACTTGAGTAGAAGTACTAAAGTATTCAACATTTTTTGTACTTAAGTATTGCAAGTAGTTTTTTTTTTAATTTTGCTACTCAAGTACTGAAAGTAAAAGTACCAGTAGTTTTGAAAAAAAAAATGCTATTCAAGTACTGAAAGTAAAAGTACAAGTACTGTGTTATGTAGTTATTAAAGAAAGAAGTCAAAAGTTTGAACATCATATTGTTTTTTATTATTTCAAATGCAGCTTTTATTTATACATACAGTAGCATTTATTTTCGTATGCGCTGATAATACACATGTTTTGAGCTTCATGAAACCTGCCATCTACTGTTCTGGCAGTGGTAATTTTTATAATAGTAACGAGTAACTATGCAGCACAAAAAAAAAATATCGGAGTAGAAGTATTGAAATCATCGAAAAAATGTAGTAAAGTAAAAGTGGAAGTAGGAGAAAAAAATTCTACTCTAGGAAAGTACAGATACCGCCTTTCGGTACTTAAGTACAGTAGTGAAGTAGTTCTACTTAGTTACTATACATCTCTGATGCAGAGTGAACTGCAAGAGCCAACATGAAAATTTCCCAAATGGTGCCAATTTTGAGTTTTGAAGGTACTTACAAGGTTTACATTTTACAAACTTTATTATAAGGCAAAGTTCTGAAGCTGGATTTAATACCGCTTTAACTTCCAGGACTGAGTGCTGTTGCATCCAGGTGGAGAGGGTTTGGGGGGCATGCATAGCTCTGAGAAAGTTGATATTTGTAAAGGCAATTTTGGGCATTGCAGTGGCACATTGGGGCATCAGAATTTTTTTTGTACTAAGTACAGAACTGTGTGCTTTTAAATATTTGCCTGCAAATCGGGAAACCAGATTCTAAAACTTTGTTAATAAATATTCCATAAGATATTGCTCTGCTAATCAAGCAAATGGAAACAATAGCATCATGCAAGGCAAGCAGGAGGAAGTAAGGATGGCATCGCAGGAAGACTGACTAGGACACATTTGCATAGTAAATAATTAACAATAATGGGAAAGGAAATGCTAGAAATGTGCTGCTTACAATTAATAACCATGCAGGATATCACTGAAGAGGTGATGTAATAATCTGTAAAAGTTGGGTTTCAGTGCAGTATAATAAATAGGAAGTATACTTACATTACATCATGTACTAGACGTCTGGAATCTTTGGGCAGAAGCCAGTATTAATCGCTTTATTAACGGGGATTTCCATGTAAACTGAAAATCCTTTGTTTTTTATGATCATGTATTGACACAAAGGGGTTTTATGCTGGTAGAACTTGGCATTTCTTAACAGCCATGGAAATGGTTCCTTTTATTTAGGTATTGACAAATCTTTGCTTTGTAATTTTGGTGCAGAACTGCTTCAGGTACAGCATAAGCTTACATATTCTCCTGCAGGGGTTAGGTTAATTTAAAGCGGAGTTCCACCCTGGATTTTTTTTTTAATACCCCCGGGACAGTCAGGGCTAGTGCATTCCACAATGGCTAGCCTCTGATCTGTCCCGGGTTGCACTTACCTGTTAGGACAAATACTTACCTTGCAAACGTCTTGTCCAGCGCTGCCATCTCAGATGTGGGCAGCATGAAGCCAGCGCGTCCTCTTCGGCGTCTTCTTCCGCCTTCTTTGGTCCCACGATGCTCTGCGCCGGCCCCGACGTCACTTCCGGGTCGCACGTGTCATCCCTCCACAGCTTCTGGGCATGCCCAGAAGCTGTTTAGAAGGGGATGACGCGCGCGACCCGGAACTGACGTCGGGGCCGGTGCAGGCGCAATGATTCCTGGGAGCTATGACGTCCAGCTCCCAGGAATCATTGCAGAGCCAGGAAGTAACGACGGGCCGCGGCCGAGGAAGGAGGAAGAAGGAAGTAAGGTAAGTATATTTTCTTCGCTACGAGGTAAGTAAAAAAAAAAAAAATATGCGATTATCCATTTCTTTTTCAGGTGACCCGGAGCGAGAAGATGGAGGTAAGTATAAAAATAGGGTGGAACTCCACTTTAAGGATGAAAGTGACATTAAAGTTGAGCTCTGTTTTTTTTTTTTTTCCCCATGTAGTGAGACTGTGACCGCACTGCATGGGCTACCTGCTCATTTTTGTCTAGGGGATTGGAAAAGGGGAGATATACTTAGCGAATCCTCTGATTCTCCCAGCACAAGACCGGTCCCTCTGGCTCCTGCCCCCTCCAGTGTAGCGGTCTTGTGCGGTGAACTGTTACTGATGTCATCACGCCCATAGACCTGCTCTGCATGTCAAGACATCAGGAACAGTCCACCGCTGGATCCTGGGGTAGAGCTTTTTGCTCCTGGAGTGGAGGATTGGGTGAGTATATACCTTTCTGGTCTCCCCTAGACAAAACCAGCAGTTAATCCATGCAGGGTAGGCACAGCCCCACTTCATAGGTTCTGCTTTAACCAGTTCTGGACCGGAAGGATTTGCCCCCTTAACCACTTAAGCCCCGGAGGATTTGGCTGCTAAACGACCAGAGGGTATTTTGCGATTCGGCACTGCGTGACTTTAACGGACAATTGCGCGGTCGTGCGACGCTGTACCTAAACGAATTTGGCGTCCTTTTTTTCCCACAAACAGAGCTTTCTTTTGGCGGTATTTGATCACCTGTGCGATTTTTTGATCACGCGCTATAAACAAAAAAAGAGCGTAAATTTTGCAAAAATAGCAATATTTTTCCCTTTTTTTTATATGAAATTCCCCCCAAAAAAAATGTAAAAATCTAAATTTTTTAATATTTTCGGCCAATTTGTTTTATGCTACCTATGTTTGGTAAAAAAAATCGCAAAAAGCGTATTTTGATTGGTTTGCGCAAAAGTTATTGCGTTTACTAACAAAGGGAAAGATTTTTGTCATTTTTGTTGTTTTTTTTTTTAACGCGTAATGGCGGCGATCTGCGATTTTTTTTGCGGTACTGCGACATTGCGGCGGAAAGATCGGACCCTTGACTGACATTTTTGACACTTTTGGGGTTACCAGTGACATTTCTACAGTAATCAGTGCTATATATATGCACTGTTACTGTAAAAATACACTGGTAGTGAAGGGGTTAACTTTATTTGAGAGGGAGGGGCTGTGTGTGTCCCTAGGGGCGTGATTCTAACTGTGATTGGCTGTGGCTTCAACTGTATGCAGAGTGATCAATGGATCTACATAGTAGATCCATGTGATCAGCTCTCATACAGAGAGGAGAATGACAGGCAGCTTGTTTACACAAGCTGCCTGACTTTCTCCCTCTCCCCCGCCGATCGCAGAGTGGCCGGCGGCGATCGGGTCCGCCGGTCACACGCGCGGGGGGGTCCGTGACCACGCGGGAGCGGGAGCGCGCCTCCGGCGGCGCGCGCTCGCTCCCTAAACCCTCACAGGCGAGCGACGTAGACCTACGTCACTTTGCCTGTGAGGGGCTGACCGCCGCCGTAGATAGTCGTGCGGCGGTCGGCAAGTGGTTAAAGACTAGGCCATTTTTTGCTATTCGTCACTGCCTTATTTTAACGAAAAATTGCGCGGTTATGCGACACTGTGCCCGAACAAATTTTGATGTATTTTTTTAGAATTTTTTTTTTAAATAGAGCTTTCTTTTGGTGGTATTTGATCACCTGTGCGATTTTTATTTTTTGCGCTATAAACAAAAAAGAGCGAAAATTCTGGGAAAAAAAAAAACAATATTTTCCACTTTCTGCTTTATAACATTCCCCAAAAAAAAATAAAAATCTAATTTTTTCATCCTTTTAGGCCAATTTGTATTCTGCTACATATTTTTGGTAAAAAAAAAATCACAATCAGCATATTTTGATTGGCTTTCCCAAAAGTTATCGCGTCTACAAACTAGGGGAAAGAGTTATGTCATTTTTATTTATTTATTTATTTTACTAGTAATGGCAGCGATCAGCGATGTTTAGCGGGACTGCCATTTGGATATGGCTCTTGGCAGAACGGGCGCACTTTCTGCTCTACCTCCTAACCGGATGTGACGTCATCAGCTCGGAAGCCGGAACACGGCCGCGACACACACACCCCCGCAGGACTGCGGGCTACAGCTGTTTACCACCAGCCTTCCCACAGGACTGCTTCCACCCCGCGTTGCACCTCATAGGACAAAAGCGGATGAACTGTCATCCTTTACCATGCCATTACCATTGCTTTTATCCAATAAATAATCCGCTACTCTAAGCTGGCGCCGCTCTTTTCTGTTGTTGTTCTCCAGAGCTCCTCCTCGCTCCAGCAGGCAGCCGTTGAACATTGCCTCCCCGCCACAGATCTGAACTGGACCCCCCTTATTCCCCCCATACCATCCTCTATAATTTTAATTGTAATTGACCACCTATTTACATTAGTAGAGCGCCATGGCATACTGTTTGTTTATAGGTACTGCTGGCTGGTACTGCTATGGGTACTGCTATGGGTACTGCTGGCTCAGGCTGGTACTGCTGTGGGTGCTGCTGGCTGGTATTGCTGTGAGAACTGCTGGCTCAGGCTGGTAGTGCTGGCTGGTACTGCTGTGGGTACTGCTGGCAGAAAATGCTGGCTAGAGACATCAAGTTCAACGGAGTGAATCACGTGTGAGGACTCAGGAGCAGCGCGGTAATGGAGGAAGATGCTTCCTGTGTTGGTCAGTTTCCTCACAGGCAGAGTGCATTTGATATCACTCTGTCTGTGACTCACTCAGACTGTCAGGAAGGAGCCGGAAATATACAGGAAACATTGGCTCAGTTCTGACAGCTCAACTGAGACAGACTTCTCACCTCGCGGGAGACTTGGGATGTCTGCATGGGGGGCTGGACCAAATGATTTTGCCGGCCGCATACAGCCCGCAGGCCTTACATTCCCCACCCCTGCTGTAAAGCAAAAACCGCTTTACTTACCTATTCTGCACCCAAACCGATCCAGTCTCCAGCGACAGAAGCTGTGTGCAGGAGAGGACCGGCAACGACTGTGAAATGAATAGAAAGTGACGTCACCCATAGACTAACTATGGGGCTTCCATTGTCGAGTTCCTCTCCTGCCCGCCTCCACCCTGTCACCCGCCTCCACAATGAAGCTACTGCTGACAGCTTAGCGTGGGACCGGACCGGATCAACTGCAGAATAGGTAAGTGCAGTGATTTTTGCTTTACAGGTTTAGAGAGATTAGGTTTAGAATGTGGCACAGAGCAGGTTTAGCGTTAGTTAGGTTTTGCCTGGACTTATCCTTTAAAAATTAATTAAATAAAGTTTTTAGTTTGTGGTGCTCAAAAGCAGTGTAGTTCAGCTTTAAGTTTCAATCCAACAATTGATGTATGACGGCTACCAAAATGTAAGCATTTGACTTAAATAGTTTTTGTCATTGTGTCTATTTTCATTACAATAATTCATATTTTCAAATGATTTCTATCTTTTACCACATTTTAAATACCTATTTTGCATTCCCATATGGTATGAGTATAATTTTTTTAAGCTATTGGAAGGTTTTGAAAGAATTTACTGGGCTCTCTCTCACAAAGGTTGAGAACCACAGCTCTAATTTCTCAAAAAATAAAAAAAAATAAAATGCTTTGGCTTTACTTACACTTTAATGTCTCCTAATAATCCTTCCATGTATGGGGAAGGTCCCCTGTTTTCTCAAGAATCAATGGCTAGCCTCTGAAGACATATGACCTATTTTCCGATGTTATGTCTTCAACGTTCTCCTAGATCAGGTCCTAAGCACAACTCATCTAAACAGCTAACAGAGAAAATAAAGTGATAGCCAGACAGAAAATGTTTTCACCCATCTGCCAAGGAAGATTTTGATCTCTTGTCTCCTGAAGATCTAGCTTTGAATTAGTCCAATAAACGGTGTCACAATATACTGCAACACTTTCCTATATTGAATTACTGTGGGTCTCCAGGTCAAAACATTTCTTTGCAGCTGAGTTCTTTCACATTCCATTGTTGAATACAGAAAAATAATGAAAGACTTGATAAAGTTAAATCTCTCTACAGAACATAAAACTTTAGCTACTTCGAGGAAGAAAAAATAATAAGAGGAAAGTAGTTTTTACAGAGATTTCCCTGATGGCCAATTAAACCCCACTGCAGATGCCTGTAAACCCCCACAGTAAATGCAGCGTTACATAACGTGCGTCTTTTCTTCTCTACCAATCTTTTCAAATAAATCAGTGTATTTTATTATATGGAATTGAGGAGGTAATTACAAAGAAAAATATGTCGTTTTACTGCTTTTTTTGAGGGATAAAATATAATTTTTTTTAAATATATATATATATTTACACAGTGCTCAGTGCTATACGCATACACATACACTACATTACCAAAAGTATTGGGACACCTGCCTTTACACACACATGAACTTTAACGGCATCCCAGTCTTAGTCCGTAGGGTTCAATATTGAGTTGCCCCCCCCCCCCCTTTGCAGCTATAACAGCTTCAAGTCTTCTGGGAAGGCTGTCCACAAGGTTTAGAAGTGCATCTATGGAAATGTTTGATCATTCTTCCAGAAGCGCATTTGTGAGGTCAGGCCCTGATGTTAGAGAAAAGGCCTGGGTCACAGTCTGCTCTCTAAGTCATCCCAAAGATGTTCTATCGTGTTGAGGTGAGGACTCTGTGCAGGCCAGTCAAGTTCCTTCACCCCAAACTCGCTCATCCATGTCTTTATGGACCTTGCTTTGTTCACTGATCCAAATGATTTGGTGGAGGGGGGATTATGATGTGGGGTTGTTTTTCAGGGGTTGAGCTTGGCCCCTAATTGCAGTGTAGGGAACTATATAACTCTTAAGGCATCAACATACCAAGAAATTTTGGATAATTTCATGCTCTCCCAACTTTGTGGGAACAGTTTGGGGTTGGCCCTTCCTGTTCCAACATGACTGCACACCAGTGCACAAAGCAAGGTCTATAAAGACACGGATGAGCAAATTTGGGGTGGAGAAACTTGACTGGCCTGCACAGAGTCCTGACCTCAACCTGATAGAAGACATTTGGGATGGATTAGAGTGCAGACTGCAAGCCAGGCCTTCTTTCCAACATCAGTGCCTGACCTCACAAATGCACTTCTGGAAAAATAGTAAAACCTTCCCATAGACACACTCCTAAACCGTGTGGACAGCCTTCCCAGAAGGGTTGAAGCTGTTATAGCTGCAAAAGTTGGGCCAACTCAATATTGAACCCTATGGACTAAGAGTGGGATGCCATTAAAGTTCATGTGCATGTAAAGGTAATATTTTTGGTAATATAGTGTATGGGTACAGCACTGTGTAAATTAAAGGTGCTATATAAGTACCTGAAAAAAAAAATATACAGTCCAGGTGTCCAGAGAGAAACCACTGTCACAGTTTTTTCCAGATGTATTTATTCAAGGGGTGTGACTGGTTTATGCCTGCAATAAACACACCTAATCCAAGGGCTTCTCTAGCCATACCATTGTAGTGATGTCATAACATGACCCAGACCTCATTCACCCACATAACCAAAGGGAACAGACCACATAACTCTATCAACATGACTTCAAAAGAAAAGATTGTGGGAGCCACAAAAACCCACAAGTTTCTTTGCCCTCGGTGGTGCATCGGGGTAGCTATTATGGTGACTCTTTTCCTGCCTTGTGTCTGTGCAGCCCCTAGGAGGAGGCTTTTAACATGGGTTTACCTAACAAATCAACATCAGTAAAGGCGTGGAACATGCCTTCTTCACGAACCACCCCATCCACACAAAGCCCGGTCAAACACAGACCAAGCAGAAATGCTGTAAGAGCAGAGGCAAGGTCACCAACCATAATGCTTCCCTAGATGATGCTTGAGAATCCTTTTACCCCATTAATGAATTCCCCACCCTTAACCAGCCTGTTCTTACAACTGTGTTAAGATATGCATGTGTGTTTCAGAAGCATTTTTCACACCAATTAACCTAATTTGATGCAGCTATTAAAAATGGACATACATGTGTGGATTTATTATCTGGATTGTTTTTGTGATTGTTTTGCGCATTAGCTGCCCTTCAACAGAAAACATAGGCTTCCTAGGGAAATTATCTCATCATATAGGGCCAGTATTGTGGGGCTTTGGGCATGCTTTTGACACTATGCTTCTCAGATCTTTCAGAATACATTGACAGATACAATTGACCTGCTTCAAGCTGCTTTTGCATCCTTCTAAGCTGGCCATACACTAGTAGAATCATTTTACAAATTTTTCAAGAATGTTGGCTCAATTTTTCTGTCATTAGTGGGGGTCAAATCGACATTTGTTTTCAAGCGAACTGATAAGACATTTTGAAGAAGGATGAGAGATATATTTATATTTTTTTAATGAACACATTTCTATTAGTAGATGTGGTTTTTGTTAAAGAGAGCCCATTATTTCCAAAACTGAATGTAAAAGCATATTACATTTTTGAAGTTCCTTCTTTGGGGATTCATCAAGTCTTCAAATGTATTGATGATTTCCCTACAAATGTATATTCAAACAGTGTGCCGCACTTCTAATATACAAACTGTAGTCTAATTCACAAATATAATCTATCCAATCAGTATGAATGACTTGCCAAAATTAACACTAAGAATTACCAAATCAGATTTGTGCTAAATTAATGTGCCAAAGTTGATACAGTACTTCCTTGCCACTGGTTCTATATCAATTCAATCTGCTTAATCAATTAATTCAAATATACTAATAATTATTCATGATGCAAGAAGATGTATAATTCTTAATTAATTATAAAGTGCCTTACAATGGAATTGTGAAATATATTGGATATACAATAGTATAATACAACAAATTAATATATATAAACAAAATTCCCCAAAAAAGTGAATGTTCAGTCCAAGTATAAAGTGCTTCAATAAGGTGCTATATTTCTCAAACATCCAAAGGTGCCTTCTTACTCCTTCATGCATGTGTTAGCATACACCCTTGTGCTCCCCCATTAGGTGTGCTCTCACCTGGGAATTTGTGACCTCACACTTAAGCTTGGACAAAGAGCTTTTTAGTCCCTTGGGACTAATATGACTACCCCTGTTATGTCTCCCCAGTATGCCTAATCATGTATATAAAGAAAGGAGCACCAATAGGGCTTATATCATAAAAACTCTGTGCTTTTAGTATAAAAATAAAACAACTCACATTTGGTGGGTGCGCCAGTGCACCTATTATATACAATGTAAAATAACGGAATTTTTGTCAAATCTTACCTGTAAAATTCCTTTCTCTGAGTCCTCCGACAGTCGCCGCCACCTCTAAGTCATCACTATTGAATATTGACTTCCACTCTGCAGGTGTAGCTAGGCATAAGACTTAGTCAAAAGAACAAAGACATTTGCATATACACACCCATGGGGGCTGTCCCACTGGTCAATACCCCCCTGCAGTGAACACTCCCAACTCAGTTTGGTAGCATAGCAGTAAGTGTAAGAAAAAAACCCAAAAGAGGGGCGACGACTGTTGGAGGACTCAGAGAAAGGAATTTTACAGGTAAGATTTTACAAAAATTCAGTTTTCTCTTACGTCCTCTGACAGTCGCCGCCACCTCTAAGTCATCACTATTGGGATGTCCCAAAGCAGTGTAGACATGAGGGGTGGGAGACGCAACCGTAGAAAAAGGCAACGCAGTACCCACATCAGAGAAAGGAACCTTAAAAGCACAGTAAGAGAACCAGCATGTAAAGTAGCCCACAGTGAAGCCAGACATGCTTGCCCAAATTAAAGATGGCAAACCGCACGGTTTTTCCCTGCTGCGACCGCCACACACATCGTCTGCACCCCCAGAAAAACACACCAAAGTGACACAGGGGAAGGGGCCCCCCAAACATACACAGCACCGCAGCGCATGTACAAAAGATCCCACAGGGATCGCAAACAGGGAGCCCCACACAGGCACAGACATGGGGGACACACAGCAACACAGGACTGCCACCCCAGACAGAGGCCCCACACAGAAGTACTTACCTGTACCAGATGGCGTGGGGGAGCCTCTCAGAACGGAAAGCTGCTGTCCTCATCTGACAGGGAATGCCGTTAGCCAAGGACATTACACTGGAGTATCGCAGATGAGTCCTGTGAGGTAGCCACCTCACAGCTACATCCCTGCCGCGAGCAGGGATGGGTCGTTCATAATGCCAGGACGAACCATGGCTGAACGCTCGATGGCGGGCTGGGGGTCCCTCTGACCCTCTGCCCTGGAGAACCAGGGCGTTTAGTCGTATTCCCAGCTCCGCATGATCCATCTTCATCCAAAGAATCGACTAAAAACTAAAGCTGGCAAAATAAACAGCTAGTATAATAAGAAAAAACTGACATTTTCAAAAGAAAATTAAATAAAAAGATTAGAAAGGCTGAGACCGGAGCCCCAGCACAGGGAAAGCCTAACTACTCCTGACGCTAGGCAGAAACAAACTGAGTTGGGAGTGTTCACTGCAGGGGGGTATTGACCAGTGGGACAGCCCCCATGGGTGTGTATATGCAAATGTCTTTGTTCTTTTGACTAAGTCTTATGCCTAACTACTCCTGCGGAGCGGAAGTCAATACCCAATAGTGATGACTTAGAGGTGGCGGCGACTGTCGGAGGACGTAAGAGAAAATGCAATTTCCATGACACGGCATCAGCTTTGTATTCTCTGCAGCATTAGTTCAAGCATCGCACTGTTATGTTGCCCCTCCCCTACGTATTACGTCACAGAGACTTGTGACTTCCTCAGGGAGCTTCCTTAAAGGGGATTTCCCTACAAATGTTCGTATGAAAACCTCCTAGTGTGTGGCCTGCTTTAGACTTGTATGGGGACAGAAGCAATACGGACACAAACAAAAGTCTATAGACACGGACTCTTACCTAAACAATACTCTAGAATCTTTTTCAACTTACTTTGCTAGTGAGGAAAGACTCCAGCTCATTAACTAATGACTGTGTAAGTATGTACTGCCAGTGCCTGGTAGGTAGGCACCAACATCCCTCCAAATACAAATAACAAAATAGGATAATATATATATATAGAACTTTGAGGGTGCTCAGATTTGTATCCAATATACACCACTATTAAATTTCATAAATGTATTGAAAAAAATTAAAAATACATCACATTCCAGGCAAATATGGCTTGTCTGTGGCTACACGATATATTACACATTGTGGATTCACTAACTTTACTGATATGTTGGCCACAACGTAAAATATTTTGAGCACCCGTGCTGTACTGTAAACCAATACAATTCACTCAGTTCAATAATGACTTTATGCCAATCCTGCTTCACACAGAAGCAGAATGGGACTACAAGAGTATTTTCCCACATTTTTCTATGTGGAGCTACAATTTATTGAGGGAACCATGAATGTCAACATGTACTGTGACATACTGAAGCAGAGCATGATTCCCTCCCTTCGGAGACTGGGCCACAGGGCAGTATTCAAACATGATAACGACCCAAAACACACCTCCAAGATGACCACTGTTTTGCTAAAGAAGCTGAGGGTAAAGGTGATGGACTGGCCAAGCATGTCTCCAGACTTAAACCCTATTGAGCATCTGTGGGGCATCCTCAAAAGGAAGTTGGTGGAGCGTAAGGTCTCTAACATCAATTAGCTCTGTGATGTCATCATGAAGGAATGGAAGAGGACTCCAGTGGCAAATTGTGAATTTCAGGTGAACTCCATGCCCAAGAGGGTTAAGTCAGTGCTGCAAAATAATGATGGCCACACAAAATATTGACACTTTGGGCCCAATTTGGATATTTTCACTTAGGGGTGTACTCACTTTTGTTGCCAGCGGTTTAGACATTAATGGCTGTGTGTTGAGTTATTTTGAGGGGACAGCAAATTTACATTGTTATACAAGCTGTACACTCACTACTTTACATTGTAGCAAAGTGTAATTTCTTCAGTGTTGTCACATAAAAAGATATAATAAAATATTTACAAAAATGTGAGGGGTGTACTCACTTTTGTGAGATACTGTATAGGAGGGATACCCTGACAAAGGGTTTAGCAGCCAGTTTTAAGATGGTTTTATAAATGAATAAAAGCATGTTTATACTAAATGCATGGTTTCAAGTCTCTTGATATGTGCCTGATAGTTTGTAGTAATCCTTAATTCAAGGAGTGGGAATTGCTGTTGAGTCCCTTTGTGTGTACATACTGGGGAATTCCAGACTACATAAGTTTTAAAGCCAGAATTTAAAGTCAGAAAAAAATACCCATATTGGGTACCTTTATTGAAAGCTATCCGTGTCTCTTATAATTGAAGCGTATGATAGCACATCAATAAAAAAAACTTTGCATAGGTGGATGGCAAATGTAGTTTTGGGAAGCATTGAATGTGAACAGAGGCACTCATTGTGGGAGATTTATTAACCACTTGCCGACTGCCGCACGACTATATACAGCGGCAGTCAGCCCCTCACAGGCAAAGTGACGTAGGGGTATGTCACTAGCCTGTGAGGCTCTAGGGAGCGAGGACGCGCCGCCAGAGGCGCGCTCCCGCTCGCTCACGGACCCCCCCCGCGCGAGTGAGCGGCGGACCCGATGTCTGCCGGTAACTCGCGATCGCCGGTTACACCGGGAGAAAGGCAGACGGCTAGTGTAAACAAAGCCGCCTGTCATTCTCCCCTGTGTAACAGCAGAGATCATACGGTCCTGCTATGTAGGACCGTAGATCTCTGCTGTTACATCACTAGCCACATCCAATCACAGTAAGAAGCATGCCCCTAGGGACACACTTAACCCCTCCTTCTCAAATAAAGTTAATCCCTTCACTGCCAGTGTCATTTTTACAGTAACAGTGCATATGTATAGCACTGATTACTGTAGTAATGTCACTGATACCCCCAAAAGTGTCAAAAATGTCAGTCAAGGGTCCGATCTGTCCGCCGATGTCGCAGTCCCGCAAAAAAAATCGCAGATCGCCGCCATTACTCGTTAAAAAATAAAATAAAAATGACAAAAATCTTTCCCTTAGTAAACGCAATAACTTTTGCGCAAACCAATCAAAGTACGCTTATTGCGATTTTTTTTACCAAACATATGTAACAGAAAACAAATTGGCCTAAAATGTTAAAAAATTTTGATTTTTACATTTTTTTTGGGAAATTTCATATAAAAAATGTGAAAAATATTGTTATTTTTGCAAAATTGTCGCTTTTTTTTTGTTTATAGCGCATGATCAAAAAATCGCACAGGTGATCAAATACCACCAAACGAAAGCTCTGTTTGTGGGAAGAAAAGGACGTCAATTTCATTTGGGTACAGCGTCGCACAAGCGCGCAATTGTCCGTTAAAATCACGCCGTGCCGAATTGAAAAATAGGCCCTGGTCAGGAAGGGGGTAAAATCTTCCGGGGATTAAGTGGTTAAAACTGGAGCACTCAGAATCTGGTGCAGCTGTGCATAGTAACCAATCAAGCTTTGATAATAATACCTGGAAGCTGATTGGTTTCTATGCAGAGCTGCACCCGATTTTTGCACTCTCCAGTTTTAGTAAATCAACCCCCTGTTTGCAACCACCGAGAAGGAGTTGTAGGATAAGAGGCTCTGTTGGGGGCGCGTGTAGCTGTTATTTAGTGTAAAAATAAAGCGGTATGTAGAGAAAATGTCTTGATTTTAATAAAATATGGTGTTATAAGTTCTCGTTGCTGGATGTGATTATAGGTTGGATCATTTAGTAACACTTTAATTGGTTTAGAGATGGAACATTAACTGTACAGAGGCAGCATGAATTGTTTAGCAGTGATTTTGTAAAAAAATAAAATAAAAATAAATAAAAAAATTACGTTTTCCTTCACATCTGACTCTAAACTTTGTTATTACAGAAGAAAAGTAGGCAATATGTCATTCTTCCCCTTTAATAAAGTCAGACAGGAGCTCAGTGCCATCAGGGCATGGGGTTGGATAGGAAGAGTAAGAACCCGCTAAAATAGAGATTGTTACAGTAGATGGATGGAATAACCTCTCATCAGTGAAGGTGATGGAGGTTAATGGAGAAGGGGAATTCAGACATGTATGCAATTGATGTGAAGTCATTTTGAATGCCAGGGAAACCTGTCTGGCCAAATGGGTGTAACTAGAATATAAAAACCGTGTAAACCCATCTGACAGTACAGGTCGGGCGAGTCACCAGTCTCATCATATACAACATGTCTGGATTTAAAATAGAAACAATACAATTCTTGCAGAAGCATTTACAATTTTTGCGCAGAAACAATGTACTTATTTTGTAACATAGCGCCGGGAAATTATGGAGCCGGACACGGGCCGGGAGTATGCCAAGAATAAAAGAACTTCCATGGCCCACATTGTGTATTCAAACCAATTCACTATTCATGGTGTGCATATGGATTTACCACATGGCTGCAAGTATCCTTATTTCCTGAATATTTTTATATCCTGAAGGTGTAAAAGTTCAGGCTATATGTTTCTGGTTCAGAAGATCCTACTCTGTATTTTTGAGGGAGAGTTGGATAGCATAGAATCATATGACAAGACCAGAAAAAATACAGATTCATTTCAGAATTTGGCAGCAGTAGGTAGGATAATGTTGTTCTTTATAAAACTTTAACCATTGACCTCTGGAAGGTTTTACCCCCTTCATGACCAGGGCATTTTTTGCTATCCAGCACTGGGCTATTGTAACTGGCAATTGTGCAGTCATGCAACACTGTACCCAAATTACATTTATATCATTTTTTTTTTCACACAAATAGAACTTTCTTTTGGTGGTATTTGATCACCACTTTTTTTTTTTTTTATTAACCTCCCTGGCGGTATGATTGTTTCTGATTTTAGGTGCTGAAAGCGGTACAATTATTTTGCCTGTAATTTTTAAGGACGAGCAGCCCAAACCAACTATTTACATATGATTTTTTTTTTACTGCGCGTTCTTCTTTATAACATCTCGGGTATGATAAAGTTTGAAACACAAAATCATAAATTATAATGTAATGAATAACTATAAATAAGTTAAAGTATGTATATATACACGTGTATATATATATATATACATACGTGTGTGCACCCTCACATTTCTCTTGTTATGTACTTGGACACTCTAATTTTCATGCTAGTCCAACAAAAATAAAGCACTGCTCCAGGTTGGTCCAAAAATCGTACGAATAAGCGCTTCTTAGCATGAAACGCGTCAACAGGTCTCCCTTGAATTCTAATGCTGTGATGTTTTTACTCTGATTTTGCTACAGTAAAGACTGTGACTATAGTGTGAGGCCATGTGGTGCTGGAAGACATAAAGATAAGGCTTGTTTGCAGTGATTTAGCACAAAACTCATCTCGGCATCTGCTAGATGCACCTCTGAGCTGCTGAGAACACCAATGCAAAAGTGGTGGCTGATGTAAAATAAGGAGCACCACAGGTGGAGTTATTAATCAATTAGTGAGACTGCCACAGTTTCAGCGCTGGGATTCTCTGGTTTTGCTGATGTAAAATAAGGCTAAGGTAATAAAAAATAAAAAAAAACAGCAAAAGCAATGTACTTGTGCATGTAAATTAATTCTTTATGAATAAGGCAGAAAAAAATAAAAAATAATAATGTTATTGGGCTATTTTATGCACTTGTTGAATGTTTTTCCTTGCTATAAAACAGAAAATATTGCATTTGGCCATGAGATAGCGCTACGTTTTCATATTAAACTTAGCGCCATCTAGTGACCAAATGCAATATTCACTCTCTTAATGCTCAATGAAAAACATTAACTCGGAGCAGAAGACAGCCTAATAACATTCATCCAGCACAGGGAATAACCAAAAAAAAAATATTTTTTTGCCCTATTTTCACAGAAGGAATGCACATGCAATTTCATTGGGTGATTAATATGCGACTATTTTATAAATATGCCCCTTAGGGTGTTATGTATTAAAAGAAGAAAAAAAAAAGCTGTGCAAAAGAAAATGGGACTAAAGCCAAATTTATTTTAGTGATGAATCAGATTCCTTGTTCCATCATCCATCCAGAAAATAAAAATTAAGGCTGTATTCACACTGTAATGTGTAGAAACACTTTTCATATGTGTGTTGTGGTCCATGGTGCCTTGCCATTCCTTGTGAATGACACCCCAATGCACATAAACAGTTGACCTAAACATACTTGTTCCCTAGCGCACTCCGTTGCACATACATGAACATTCTGTGTGATCCTCTGCTCTCTGTAAAAAAAGAGTATTATGTGTATTTTTTGTGCATTGACGCTTGCTGAAATCATATCCCAAAATTAAAGGAGTACCTTCAACACTTGCAAAGGTGTAAATGGCCCCCAAAACCCTATCGGTGTCTAAGGGCAGCAGCTCTGCTTTTGTTCCTGTTTCCTCCAGCTTTTTATAAAGATCCTCCTGAAGCTTTACAGACAGCTTCACTTGACTATAAAGTTCCTTCTTTCATTAATCATGTTGTATATTTAAAAAAAATGAGCCAAAATCACATTGGTTGCTACAGGTAATGGCCTTAGATTTCCTTTGTTCTAGTTTTTGTAAACCGGCCCCATAGGCTTCAAATACGTATCATCAATTTATCAAGTGTTGCTGTGTAGCACATTGTACAAGTGGGTTTGATAAATCACCCTCATTCCGTCTGTAGGAAGAAATATGAGTCTGCGGGACGTTCATTCTTTCAAGGCACAAGTGGTTTCTATTTCAGGTTTACTACTGTTTACTAGCAAAAACTATTATAGGAGTCTTATAAACATTTTGATTTCATGATAGAGGCTTGTACAGTAGAGCTGATAAATGTTCAGCATCTAGATAAAGAACCATAAAATACTAGCAAACATGTTACCATTGGTAAGCTCAGTGTTGGCTTGTTCAGAAGGGCGAGAAAAGACATTGGCATGGTATACTTAGTATAACACAGTGTATATAGTGGATGATTGTGGAATGTTTAATGTACAGCACAGTGTATACAATGTATCATTCTGGAGTATATAACGTACATCACAAGGTATACAGTGCCTCATTGCGCAGTGTATAATGTACATCACAAGGTATACAGTGCCTCATTGTGGAGTGTATAATGTACATCACAGTGTATACAGTGCATCATTGTGGAGTGTATAATGTACATCACAGTGTATACAGTGCATCATTGTGGAGTGTATAATGTACATCACAGTGTATACAGTGCATCATTGTGGAGTGTATAACGTACATCACACTGTATACAGTGCATCATTGTGGAGTGTATAAGGTACATCACAGTGTATACAGTGCATCAATGTGGAGTGTATAATGTACATCACAGTGTATACAGTGCATCAATGTGGAGTGTATAATGTACATCACAGTGTATACAGTGCATCAGTGTGGAGTGTATAATGTACATCACAGTGTATACAGTGCATCAGTGTGGAGTGTATAATGTACATCACAGTGTATACAGTGCATTATTGTGCAGTGTATAATGTACATCACAGTGTATACAGTGCATTATTGTGCAGTGTATAATGTACATCACCATATATACAGTGCATCATTGCAGAGTGTATAATGTACATCACAGTGTATACAGTGCATTATTGTGGAGTGTATAACGTACATCACCATATATACAGTGCATCATTGCAGAGTGTATAATGTACATCACAGTGTATACAGTGCCTCATTGTGGAGTGTATAACGTACATCACAGCGTATACAGTGCATCATTGTGGAGTGTATAACGTACATCACAGCATATACAGTGCGTCATTGTGGAGTGTATAAAGTATGTCACAGTGTATAGAATGCATCATTGTGGAGTGTATAACGTACATCACAGTGTATAGAATGCATCATTGTGGAGTGTAAAACGTACATCACCGTATAACCGTATATACAGTGCATCATTGCAGAGTGTATAACATACATCACAGTGTATGCAGTGCATCATTGTGGAGTGTATAACGTACATCACAGTGTATACAGTGCATCATTGTGCAGTGTATAACCTACATCACAGTGTATACAGTGCGTCATTGTGGAGTGTATAAAGTACATCACAGTGTATACAGTGCATTATTGTCGAGTGTATAACGTACATCACCATATATACAGTGCATCATTGCAGAGTGTATAATGTACATCACAGTGTATACAGCGCCTCATTGTGGAGTGTATAACGTACATCACAGCGTATACAGTGCATCATTGTGGAGTGTATAATGTACATCACAGCATATACAGTGCGTCATTGTGGAGTGTATAACGTACATCACAGTGCATAGAATGCATCATTGTGGAGTGTAAAACGTACATCACTGTATAACCGTATATACAGTGCATCATTGCAGAGTGTATAACATACATCACAGTGTATACAGTGCATCATTGTGGAGTGTATAAAGTACGTCACAGTGTATACAGTGCATTATTGTGGAGTGTATAACGTACATCACCATATATACAGTGCATCATTGCAGAGTGTATAATGTACATCACAGTATATACAATTTCTCATTGTGCAGTGTATAATGTACATCACAGTGTATACAGTGCATCACGGCGGAGTGTATAATGTACATCACAGTGTTTACAGTGCATCATTGTGAAGTGTATAACGTACATCACAGTGTAAAAAGTGCACTATTGTGTTATATATAAAGTGCATTACGGTGTATACAGTGTAGCATTGTGGAGTATATATTGTACATCACAGAGTATGTAGTGTATCCTTGTGGAGTGTTTAACATATATCGCAGTGGATACAGTGCATTATTATGAAGTATATAACATACATGACAATGTGTACAGTGCATCATTGTGGAGTGACCCTAAAATCTTCAAAGAAAGATAATACATAATATTTAGACCCGTTCACACCATAGCACACGGCACCACAACACACGCACCTTCATTCATTGAAGTACATTTTGGTGTGCTAGGCAGCCCATACAATATCAATGGGCTGCAATGTACCTCAACACACAGAAATGTAGTGTCTGCTGCAATTTTTCTAAGCACAACAAAACACACAATGGGGTTGATTTACTAAAGACAAATACACTGTGTACTGCAAGTGCACCTCCTCCATAGCTTAGTAAATGAGGTAAACCTTCACTTTGCAAAGAATACCCAATCATGTGCAAGGAGAATAAAAAACAGCATTTTTGATTGGATGATAGAAATCAGCAGAACATCCCCTTATTTCAGAGCTTTCCTTCAGATCTAGAGCAAATGCACTTGAAGTGCACATGCAGTGCATAGTATATTTACTTTTACATTTACCTCCCTGTGTCCTTGTGTGCTGCAGTATGTGGCAGCACAAGTGCATTGTTGAGGTGCTTTGGGGTGCCATTAACAATGAATGGCACTGCACTGCACCAATGCACATAAGATGCATTACCCTGTGTTGGAGTAACATGCGCACTTTAACACAAGTTACAGCAATAAACGTGTATATTTTGCTGCAGAAAGCTGACAAAGACCACGGGCATACCAGAATGATTTTGTATTATGCCCGGTCTTTGAGAATACTGCAAGCTGTATGTCTTTGGGCATGTTAGTGACCCTCTTAATGATTAAAGTGGAGTTCCAGCCTTTTCACTCACCTGTCCCACGGTCCAGCGATGCGGCCGCCCAAAGCCTCGATCCTCTTCCCTCTGGTCTCGGTGGCGCCGGCATCACTGGTGTGGGCACCCGGCTGTGACAGTTTGCGGCTTCACAGCCGTGTACGCACTGCGCGAGTTGTGCTGCGCGTCATGATTGGCCGGCAATCTTCTAGGACCTCTGACATGTCCCAGAAGATTGCAGGGAGGGGGAGAGGAGAACTCCCGTTCAGGGCGCCGCGGCGCTCCGAGCGGAAGTGGGATCGGGTACCTGTCAAAACTAGGTACCCGCTCCCCCCCCCCCCAAAAAAAAAGGACATGCCAAATGTGGCATGTCAGGGGGTTATTACTACCTAAAACGGAAGTTCCACTTTTGGGTGGAGCTCCGCTTTATGCACACATACTAGTGTGTGAAACCCGTCTACCTTGCCACATTTGTCACATTGGGATGTTCAGCTAATAAACCTGGATTTTGATCACACCTGAAGTGCAGCCA
The DNA here is from genome assembly GCF_965119305.1 of Pelophylax lessonae. Classification (NCBI taxonomy): domain Eukaryota; kingdom Metazoa; phylum Chordata; class Amphibia; order Anura; family Ranidae; genus Pelophylax; species Pelophylax lessonae. The sequence goes on from NC_138769.1 coordinate 668,155,438, forward strand.
TTTCTTCTACATTTGGTGATCCTCTTGGTGTGTATGGTGCAGAGGTTGTGTCCTCGAAGAGCCCTACAAGTACAACCCCAGAGGCCTCCTGCTCTGGCAAAGCTCTGGAAGTACATGTTGGTTTTGAAGTCTTGGACAATCTCCCTTACGAGTCGCTGGAAGAGCAGCTTTTGCATGAGCAGCTCGATGGATTTCAAGTAGTGTTGTATCTCTCAGAGAACCACGGTGCCAGGCCTGTATCAGTAATGCTTCTTGACTGCAACAATGGCTGGGGTGGATGGCCCTGGTGGCCAGCTACTTGCAGGGAGCTTTGCCACTAGTGGACTTAAGAGAGGTTTCCTTAGTTCTTGCCATATTACATTTGTCAATATTATGAAAGTGCTTCTACTCTCCAGGTGAGACAAAAGAAAACCACAGACATACCAGAGTAGATGGTCAGAAACTTTAGACATGCAAAAAAAGACTAGAAACATGTTGAAGCAGACTGTCAGAGACTGGAAGATGTGGTACAAGAGACTGATGGAGATCAGTATAATATCAATTACTTTATGAATTCCAAATTTGTGCTACCTACAACCTTCTTAAAGGTTACAAATATAATGTTCCTCTCAGACATAAAAAAGGGAATTATCATCACCAAAAATGTGTGAAAGGAGTAAACCTAACCAAACAATACAGATTTGAACAACAGGTCTTTTTTAGGTAGCAATTCTACCCTTTGTTCCTGAAGAAGCAGAATACAAGAAACATGTTGAGCTTATGTGAAGGGGTGATGGAGCTCCCTATAGGTTTGGACTTTGAGCTAAACAGCTTACCATACATTACCATACATTACTATGAGATTGAGACCTTCACCCACAATGATATACGGTGTACGGAATGCTTCTATGTTTTTACCCTGCATGGCTTTAATTTTTTATCTTACTGTGCATCAATATAGTTTTGTATTTTATTTTATTTGTTGTGAGTTGTGCCTATAAAGTCCATGAACTGGGGTTCAAATCTTTATTGTTTTACTTATAGAATCTTTTGGGACGTGTCACGTGACACTGTGGTACTCTTAAGGTTGGTGGGTGTCCATTGTGGCGTCCAGTGGTCTCTTGCCCGTTTTGTCTTTGTTTCTAATATAAACCTAACCATGTTTACTAGCAAAATGGATCTAATGAATATTTTTCCCTTGTTAGCCCTGAGTGAGCACGTAGGTAGGCAAAACTACTGACTACTGGTTTCTGGGACCTGAAAGCTGCACAATAGACAACAAATGTAGTCCTTGGGTTACAGGTTAAGCACTAGAGCTCTAGACTGATGGCAATCTATATAGCACCTTTAGCTTGGGATTTCTTTGGGGCCCTCCTCACCTCCTGAGTCACGTTGTTGAACAGTCTGTTTTGTTTAAGGTTGTTGTAATTACATAGTTACATAGTTTGTGAGGTTGAAAAAAGACATCAGTCCATACAGTTCAACCTGTGATGTGTGTGTGTGTTTGCTGTTAACCGTACATTGTATACCCCTGTATATTGTGGTCTTTAAGGTGCCCATCTAATAGTTTTTTGAAGCTATCAATGCTTCCTGCTGATACTACTGCTTGTGGAAGAGAATTCCACATCCCCACTGCTCTGACAGTAAAGAACCCCCTACGTATTTTTAGCTTAAACCGTTTTTCCTCAAGTTTTAGTGAGTGGCCACGTGTCTTATTGTATTCCCTTTCTCTGAAAAGTTTGTTCTTTATGCTAGGGTCGCCAGTACAATATTTGTACATTGATATCATATCCCCCCTCAATCGTCTCTTCTCCAGAGAGAATAAGTCCAGTGCTTGTAGTCTTTCCTCATAGCTGATGCCCTCCATTCCCCTAATTATTTTTGTTGCCTTTCTCTGGACTCTTTCCAATTCCAGCACATCCTTCCTGAGGACCGGTGCCCAGAACTGGACAGCATACTCCAGATGTGGCCGGACCAGAGTCTTGTAGAGCGGGAGAATAATCTCTTTATTTCTGGAGTGAATCCCCTTTTTTATGCATCCCAGTATTCTGTTGGCTTTGCTTGCAGTGGCTTGGCATTGCATGCCACTGCCAAGCCTGTTGTCTACCAGTACCCCCAAGTCCTTTTCCATCCTAGACTCACCCAGAGGTTCCCCCCCTAGTGAGTAGCTTGCTTTCGCATTACTGATGCCCAGGTGCATTATTTTACATTTTTCAACATTAAACCTCATCTGCCATGTAGTTGCCCACCCCATTATTTTGTTCAGATCCTCTTGTAAGTTGTTTTCCACATCTTGCATAGAAGATATTGGCATGCTTAGTTTAGTATCGTCCGCAATGTGTCCCCTTTTATTACTTAATTTACAATCTTGCATAAAATGCGGCCACTTTACCAAGCATGGATAAAAACTCATGTAACAATGGCATTTACCAAGAGGCCTTTTGTCCTTTTGAAAAAGATTACCGTATTTGCATACAAATCCAAGGATTGACCAAAGACTCCTTATTGTTCAGGAGATGCCCTTTAAAGCTCAATCATCCCACACATTTGCTTTAAAAAAAATGTAATATCAGTTCTGAACGATGTTGAGTTGAGAAAACGTCAAAACCTCTGCTATCCATAAAAGCTTAGTGGCCATTATGTTATTTATCAGTACTGTAACATTTGTGACTTATTGTCATTTTTTTTAATTCTCCTCAGACAATTAATGACCTCCTCCTGAACCTGCATACAGTGCTTATCTGTGTATCATCTCCAGAAATCAGATTTTCCTTCCCTGACAGGAAAGCGAAATGTACGAATATTGCTACAGACTGTCTATTGTGTTCTTTTCCTGATGTATCATCCGTGGAATCTTGCTACAAAGACTATTTCTGAATTAAAAAAAAGAAAAATGTTGAAGGTCACTTCTAGAGCACCGGCACCATGCGGCATCCTGCCTGAAAGCTTGCCTGCCAAAGCCTGTATGTCAATATCTATAAGGTTATTGTAAGAACAAAAGTGTCCAATAAATAACCTGAGCTTCTACTAGAAACAATGGCGCATTTAGCCATACAAACCAGATAATGAAGGTATATAGCGGTCTGACATTAACATATACATTTAATTGATTAGCACAAACAGCATCCCTCCAGAATTGGTCTAATTTTCATTCTGTGAACTTGGTTGAATTGCTAGTTAAAGCGGAGTTCCGGCCACAAAATATTTACCTTGAAAATTTCTTCTCCAGCGCTGCCATCTCAGGTGTGGGCAGCTGAAGCCAGAGCATCCTCTTCTGCGTCCTCTTCCGTGTCCTCTTCTCCCAGAATGCGCCTGCACCGGCCCTGCTTGTCACTTCCGGTGCGGGCGCGTCATCCCTCCACAGCTTCTGGGCATGTCCAGAAGCTGTTTAGCAGGGAATGAGCACCCGCACCGGAAGTGACGAGCGGGGCCGGTGCAGGCGCATTGATTCCTGGGAGCGATGACGTTCAGCTCCCAGGAATCAATGCAAAGAGAAAGTGACGGCGCGGGCTGCGGCCGCAGAGGGAGGAAGTGGAAGAAAGGTGAGTATATTTTCTTCAATAACAAGGTAAGTAAACAAAAAAAAAATCGTAACTATCCATTTCTTTTTCAGGTGACCAAAAGCAAGTGGATGGCCGGAACTCCGCTTTAAATCAGCTAGGTTCCCGTATTTTCCTGCACCGTAAAATTGATTTTTTCATTTCTTATTTTAAAGTATTACTAAAGGCAAAACGTTGTTTTTAGTTTTGGTTAGAGTAGAGGGGGATTAGAACACCTGTCAGTTTTTGGTACCATAGAACTAGACGTACACTAGGGAAACAAGTATAAAATATAATATAAATGTTGCTTACTAGATGGTATTTAACACCTCTTAAATTACACGCTATTTTCCCTTCCACCCCTTCGAATTGTTTCAGAGGTTGCTCCTCTCCGGGATCCTTTACCCATATATTTTGGTATTGTGATAAAATCTATTTCATCTGTTGGAAAAGTTTTCTTCGAAAATCGCAGACTCTAACATCACGCTTTCTCTATCTAACTGCTTGCTTTTTTCCCCGATTATTAACCACTTTAGGACCGGAGGATTTTCCTGCTTTACGTCCAGGCCACTTTTTGCGATTCGGTACTGTGCGAATTTAACTAACAATTGCGCGGTCATGCAACACCATACCCAAACGAAATATACGTCCTTTTTTTCCCACAAACAGAGCTTTCTTTTGGTGGTATTTGATCACCTCTATGCTTTTCATTTTTTGCGATATTAATAAAAAAAGCGACAATTTTGAAAAAATAACAATATTTTCTACGTTGACAGTTAAAAAATACCCAATATATTCCATTTTTGTCATATATTTAGGCCAAAACTTATTTAACTACATGTCTATGACAAAAAAAATTTTCATTGAGCATATTTTTAACCGCTTTAAGACCGGAAGATTTTACCCCATTCCTGACCAGGCCATATTTTGCGATTCAGCACTGCGTTACTTTAACGGACAATTGCATGGTCGTGCGACGCTGTACCCAAATTAAAGTTATGACTTTTTCCCCCCACAAATAGAGCTTTCTTTTGGTGGTATTTGATCACCTGTGCAATTTTTATTTTTGCGCTATAAACAAAAAAAGAGCTACAATTTAAAAAAAAAAAATAACAATATTTTTCACATTTTTTTTATATGAAATTCCCCCCCCAAAAAATGTAAAAATCTAAATTTTTTAACATCTTAGGCCAATTTGTTTTCTGCTACATATTTTTGGTAAAAAAAATCGCAATAAGCGTATTTTGATTGGTTTGCGCAAAAGTTATCGCAGCTACTAACTACGGGAAATTTGTGTCATTTTTATTGCTTTTTTTAAACTAGTAATGGCGGCGATCTGGCGGCGATCTGTGATTTTTTTGTGGGACTGCGACATTGCGGCGGACAGATCGGACCCCTAACTGAAATTTTTGACACTTTTGGGGGTACCAGTGACACTACTACAGCAATCAGTGCTATAAATATGCACTGTTACTGTAAAAATGACACTGGCAGGGAAGGTTTAACTTTTATTGGTGATCAAGGGGTTAATATATGCCTGGTGCTTACTGACGTGTGTGGGGGGAGGGGAGTGTGTGACACAGGCACAGATCGCAGGTTCAGCTATGCTGAACCCTGCAATCTGACCCTGCCTGTCACATAGGAGATCCGCCCGCTTTGTTTACACAAGCGGGCGGATTTCCTCACACGATCCCCGACCATCGGGGAAGAGCGGCGGTGACCACCGCCGCTCCTCCCCTGGCCCGACTCCCGCTGTGTCTGAATACAGCAGGAGCGAGCCTCCGGCGGCGTGCACGCTGCCTACAAGGGGAGGAGCCACTTTGCCGCAGTACGCTCAGTGTGAGCGGTCGGCAAGTGGTTAATCTATATATACCTCAAACTAGATTGATTCACACAATCTCTGTAGCTATACAATGGTTGATTGCCAAACATTGGAAATCAAATTCGTTCCCTGTTTCACAACTTAAAACGAGAATAAATTCGATCTATATTATGGAAATAATCTTTCATACCATCTACAACTCTATGAAATTTCACACTAATAAATGGGACCCATGGATTACACACTCGGACATTTTTTTTTCAGACTACTGTACTGGTGATTAAACATTTAGAATCCTATCATTTGACACCACGTTTCCTGCCTAACACTTTAAAGTTATGGAATTATCTTTAATAACACAAGACATTATTTTGGATGTTGTTATGTATCTATTTCCAGTAACTATATCTTTGATATCCTTGTTCCTATCTTCATATCAAATTTCCGTATTGGCCTGAGATAACTTGAGAATACGTAAGAATGTTATATTTATGTTGACTCTACGTGATACCATTATTTGTCTTGTTAATGTGCCAACTCTCTTTGTACCACCATTTTCTGTTTCCTTCCAATAAAAGTTTGTATACAAAAAATATATAATATATATTTATTACATCATCATAAAACCATTAATGAGAAGAAGATACAAAGTGGACAGGTCATCTTTAAAATACAACACATTAGACACATTTCTCTATTGTGTTGTATTTTAACCACTTCTGGACCGGAAGGATTTTCCCCCTTAATGACCAGGCCATATTTTGAGATACGGCACTGCGTTACTTTAATGGACAATTGCGCGGTCGCGGTCGTGCGACGCTGTACCTAAATAAAATTGATGTCCTTTTTTTCCCACAAATAGAGCTTTCTTTTGGTGATATTTAATCACCTGTGCGATTTTTATTTTTTTTGCGCTATAAACAAAAAAACAGCGAAAATTCTGAAAAAAAAAAAACAATATTTTTCACATTCTGCTATATAACATTCCCAAAAAAAAGTAAAAATCTTAATTTTTTAACATTTTAGGCCAATTTGTTTTCCGTTACATATTTTTGTTAAAAAAAAAATTGCAATAAGCGTATTTTGATTGGTTTGCCCAAAAGTTATTGCGTCTACTAACTACGGAAAATATTTAAGTCATTTTTATTGTTTTTTTTTTTTTACTAGTAATGGTGACAATCTGCGATTTATTACGGGACTGCGACATTGCAGCGGACAAATCAAACCCCTGACTGACATTTTTTACACTTTTGGGTGGACCAGTGACATTACTACAATAATCAGTGCTAAAAATATGCACTGTTACTGTAATAATGACACTGGCATGGAAGGGGTTAACACAGTAAGTGATCAAGGGGTAAATGTGTACCTAGGGGCATGTTTCTAACTGTATGGGGGCGGGGCTTGTCAAATGATCACAGAGACCTGTGATCCTACATAGAAGGATCACAGGCACTCAGTGATCGTTCCAGAGAGAACAGTTAGCTGTGTTTACAACAGCTGACCATCCTTCTCTCTCAGTGGGGAGCGATCGCAGGTGGCAGGGGGCAATCGGAGCATCAGAGTCCCGCTGATGAGTGGGGGTGGGAGCGTGCCACCGCCGGCGCACGCTCGCCCCCTAGCTGTAGGGCGCGACCGTACCTACGTCGGTTCGCGCAGGAGGAGCTGCCTGCTGCAGTATTACCGCGGCTGGCGGTCCAGAAGCGGTTAAAGATGACCTGTCCACTTTGTATTTTCTTCTCATTGATGGTTTTTTGATAATGTAATATATTTATATTATATTTTATACTTGTATCCCTAGTGTACGTCTAGTTTTATGGTACCATTAACGTCCGATATGCTTCCAAATCTTCTCTATATATAGACTAGGACGCAGGTACCCTTATACCAAAATAATTTTGACACCTTGCAATTTATTCACCTGTCAGTTTTTATTTCTGTCTGTGCCCCCGTTGGGGAGATTTACCCTCTTTATTTGTCCTGTTTACCATTATCGTGGAAAGTGAAAGTAAAAGAAAATCCCTAATTTTGGGTTGTCCCCAGAAAAGTAATAGAGGGGAAATCTTCCAATGGGGACACTAGCTCTGGTGACCTGGGCGTCCCAATGAATTTGCAGGGATTTCCTCTCATTTCCTGTTTGGCTATGGGACAAGAAGTGAAGGGAAATCTCCGCAATGGGACACAGATGATGAAAAAAAATCTGACAGGGGTTATAACTCTCCCTTGCTCTATCCAAAATTTAAAAAAAAAAAAAAAAATTGCCTAAAGTTCTACTTTAACCACTTCTGGACTGGTAGGTTTTACCCCCTTAATGACCAGGACATTTTTTTTTGCGAATCGGCACTGCGTTAATTTAACTGACAATTGCGCAATTGTGCAATGCTGTACCCAAATAAAACTTATGTCCTTTTTTCCCACAAATAGAGCTTTTTTTGTGGTATTTAATCACCTCTGTGGTTTTTATTTTTTTGAGCTAAAAACCAAAAAAGAGCGAACATTTTGAAAAATATATATATATTTCTTACTTTCTGCTATAAAACAGAGCCAATCCATTTTTTTAAAAAAATCTATTTTTTTCCCATCAATTTGTATTCTGCTACATATTTTTGGTAAAAAAAATTACAATAAGTGTACATTGATTGGTTTGCGCAAAAAAAGATAAATAAGTAAATAAGCTTTAAAATAACCTATTAGTGACCTGCAGGCACTGTGGAGTAATTAATCCTCAAGGTTCATAGATGAAAGCTCCTGGCAGCAGTGGCTTGGCATCTTTACCTAAAGTAAACGCATAGCAAATGCACAGGAAGAGGGGAGAGCTGACTGCTAATCTTGGACTTGAATGACTGTTTGTCTTGGGAATTGCTCAACTTTGCCAGCAGCTACAGATAGATGTCAGCCTGGGCATGTTTTAGGTATCATGCTAATTACCACCTGGGGCTGTACAACTTAAAGTTTGGGTGTATTCCCCCTCTTGGGAGACACAGATACTACATATAGGAGCCCCATAGATATGAATGGTTGTACATGACTGTAAGCAGGTATAGACTTCTACTTGCAAAAACTACGCATTTCATGAACCCTTAAAGCTTCTTTACCTAACCGCTTGCCGACCGCCGCAAGTAGATATACTGCGGTGGTCAGCCCCTCACAGGCAAAGTGACGTATATATATGTCACTAGCCTATGAGGCTCTGGGGAGCGAGCGTGGACCCCCCCGCGCGTGTGACCGGCGGACCCGATGTCCGCCGGTCACTCGGCGATCGTCGGGGGAGAGGGAGAAAGGCAGGCAGCTTGTGTAAACAAGCTGCCTGTCATTCTCCCCTGTGTAGAAACACTGATCATACGGTTCTACTATGTAGGACCGTTGATCAGTGTTCCTACAGCTCAAGCCACAGCCAATCACAGTTAGAATCACGCCCCTAGGGACACACACAGCCCCTCCCTCTCAAATAAAGTTAACCCCTTCACTGCCAGTGTAATTTTACAGTAACAGTGCATATATATAGCACTGATTACTGTAGAAATGTCACTGGTAACCCCAAAAGTGTCAAAAATGCCAGTCAAGGGTCCGATCTGTCCGCCCCAATGTCGCAGTACCGCAAAAAAAATCGCAGATTGCCGCCATTACGCGTTAAAAAAAACAACAAAAATGACAAAAATCTTTCCCTTTGTTAGTAAACGCGATAACTTTTGCGCAAACCAATCAAAATACGCTTTTTGCGATTTTTTTTACCAAACATATGTAGCATAAAACAAATTGGCCGAAAATGTTAAAAAATTTAGATTTTTACTTTTTTTGGGGGGGGAATTTCATATAAAAAATGTGAAAAATATTGTTATTTTTCCAAAATTAACGCTATTTTTTTGTTTATAGCGCGTGATCAAAAAATCGCACAGGTGATCAAATACCACCAAAAGAAAGCGCTGTTTGTGGGAAAAAAAGGACGTCAAATTAGTTTAGGTACAGCATTGCACGACTGCGCAATTGTCCGTTAAAGTCACGCAGTGCCGAATCGCAAAATACCCCCTGGTCTTTTAGCAGCCAAATCCTCCGGGGCTTAAGTGGTTAAATATGGAAATATGTCCATAGTGTGATCTCTGCTCTACTTTAAGCACTACCCTGCAAGTGTAATTTCTGCTTGATGAATGAGGGTTTATTTGCATTTTTGGAAAAAAGTACAAGTATTTATTCTTTTTAAAGTGTGGGAAAGGCCATTTTTTCTTTGATTTTGGGTAAATTGTGGAAGACTGAGGCCCCTGTCACTATCGGGGTTTTTTTTTGCTGTCTGTGTCCCCGCTGGGGAGATTTACCCTCTCTGTTGGTCCTGGTGACTGTCACTGAGATAAAAAGGGGGAGATTTATTAAAACAGTAGCACTCAGAATTTAGTGCAACTGTGCATGGTGGCCAATTAGCTTCTTACTTTCAGCTTGTTCAATTAAGCTCTGACAGTAAAGCTCCATTCACATAAAGGGATTTCGGATCGTGGGCAGAATTGCCGCGATTCTGCCTGCGATCCCGAACCATTACAAGCTGTGGGGCGGCCGTGCGTATCCCGTGACTTGCAATAGCACCCCCAAACACGGCGCAATTGTACTGCGATTGTCGCCCGACGAATCACGGTAAGATCGTGCAAACAGAATCGTGGGAACGCCTGTCACCCAAAAGAAATTCTTGTACTTCTTTTGGGCGACAGGCCTCTCGCGATTCTGTTTTACCGTGATTATTCTAACGACAACTGCGGCAAAATCGTGCAGCGTTTGGGATGCCATTGCATATCACGGGAATCGCAAGGGCGTCCCGTGACTTGCAATGGTTCGGGATCGCGGGCAGAATCGCGGCAATTCTGCCTGCGATCTGAAACGCCTATATGTGAATGGAGCCTGAAACCTGGAAGCTGATTGGTTTCAATGCAGAGTTGCATCACCAGAGTTTACACTCTCCAGTTTTATTAAATCTCCCCCAAAGTGTCCAAAATTGTAAACTTGTCATCAAAGAAGTAACAAAAAACATCCTCAAACTGGGACAACTCTTCCTATGACAATCCTGTAAGTCTTGGCTCATACTTATGCCTGCACATTTTCCTGACCCTTTTCTTAAATTGTGCCGCACTGGACCGCATGGTGACAGTTACCCCTTTACATTGTGTGTTTCTCTGGGTGTTGGAGACGCTCACGATTTTTTGCACCACCGGAGCCCTGCTCCCACTGTGATTGGACACATCGGTAACCAATCAGTGAGTCCAGTGGATGCGATGTCTGCCGGCGATCGTTCGGAGAAAGGCAGAACGGCGGTCTGCCAGAGAGGAAAATGGAGATCTTGTGTTTCTGCTAAGCAGAAACACGGATCTCTGTTTTCCTTTAGTCAAAGTACCTCCCCCACAGTTAGAAAGCACTCATAGGGAACACATTTGACCCTTTGATTGCCTGTCATGTTAACCCCTTCCCTGCCAGTGTCATTTATACAGCGACAGTGCATTTGTTTCAGCACCGATCACTGTATTGGTGTCACTGGTCCCCAAAAAGTGTCAAATTTGTCCACCGCAATGTTGTAGTCCCGCTAAAAATCGCTGATCGCCACCATTACTAGTAAAAAATATTTAAAAAATAAAAAGTCCATATCCTATAGTTTGTAGGCACTATAACTTTTGCACAAATCAATCAATATAAGCTTATTGGAATTTTTTTAACCAGAAATATGTAGTAGAATATATATTGGCCTAAATTTATAAAGAAATTCGATTTTTTTACATTTTTTTTATTGGCTGTGTTTTATAGCAGAAAGTAAAAAATATTGTTTTTTTTCTTTTAATTGTCGCTCTTTTTGTTTTTAGCCCAAAAAAATAAAAACTGCAGAGGTGATCAAATACCACCAAAATAAAGCTCTATTTGTGGGAAAAAATGACATCAATTTTATTTCGATACAGTGTTGCACGGGCGCACAATTGTCAGTTAAAGTAACGCAGTGTCCTATTGCGAAAATATTGCCTGGTCAGGAAGGGGGTAAAACCTTCCAGAGCTGAAGTGGTTAAAACAATCTGTTTTTTGAGTTTATCTCTTTTCCCCCTTAACTGAACTTGCATTAAAGACATGATTTCCAAACACTATTAGGAAATGGGAAATGTGTTTAATCTTTCTATGATGGACTATTTTTTAATTTTCTTTTTTTTTTCCACGTGGACGACCACACAGCATTAGTGTAAGAGTTTAAAGCTTGAAGCCAAGACAAGACCGTGACCTTCTCCATCCATTTCATACTTTATAAATAAGGTCCAGACCTGCAGACACATGTTTACTATCTAGCCAGCATGTCTGAATGTTTTCTGTCTTAGCATAAAAGAACGATAAGAAAATATTTTATTTTTAAACAATTTAAAGTGGAGTTCCACCCATTTTTGGAACTTTAGATCTATGTAATCCCCTTTAAAATGGCTTTTACCAATGGAAACTTTTTTTTTTTTTTTTTTTGCTAGTAAATACCTTAATTTCGGCTTTATTCCTCCTCACCTCACTTCCTGGTCCGATCGGCGATGACGTCATTCGGCGATCCGCAGTGTCTGCTGGGATGTATTCTATTCCAGAAATCTCGCAGTAGCTGTATCTGTACTGAGCCGTGCCTGCCCCGCCTCCGCCCCGCCTCCGCCTCGCCTCCTCTAATTGAGTTGCATTGTATGAATGTATTAAGGCTGTTCTCTGCCCCGCCTCCGCCCCGCCTCCTCTCATTGAGTTGCATTGTATGAATGTATTAAGGCTGTTCTCTGCCCCGCCTCTGCCCCGCCTCCTCTCATTGATTTGTAAGAGGAGGCGGGGCGGAGGCGGGGCAGAGAACGGCCTTAATACATTCATACAATGCAACTCAATGAGAGGAGGCGGGGCGGAGGCGGGGCGGAGGCGGGGCGGAGGCGGGGCAGGCACGGCTCAGTACAGATACAGCTACTCCGAGATTTCTGGAATTGAATACATCCCAGCAGACACTGCGGATCGCCGAATGACGTCATCGCCGATCGGACCAGGAAGTGAGGAGAGGAGCAATAATGCCGAAATTAAGGTACTTACTAGCAAAAAAAAAAAAAAAAAGTTTCCATTGGTAAAAGCCGTTTTAAAGGGGATTACATACAGCTATGTATTCCAACATATTAAAAATGGGTGGAACTCCGCTTTAATATAAGCAATTTGTTGTGGAAACTTTTGCATTTTTTATTATGAGGTATTTTTTGCAGGCAGTGGTCACCCTAAATTTAGGGTACTTTTCTTTGATTATCGGTGTGCCCATGTGCAATGGCTTCCGCTGTTCTCTCTAAACCTGTGAGGAGAGAGAGAGCAGTGCTGCTGTCAGACACAGTGCTGGACCGAGATCGGACTCAAGTAAATATTTTGGTGGGTGGGAGCTGCAGCTAAGTGCCGGTTCACACTGGGGCGACCTGGGGGGGGGGGGCGATTGTGCCGTCGGATTACAGAGCGGGGATCTTCTGCTTACCCGGTGGCCGCGGTCATACGAAGCCCCGCCTCCTGGACTGGCTCCTACGATAGACAACACATTAGTGTTGTCTATCATAGGAGCCGGTCAAGGAGGCAGGACTGATCCCCGCTCTGTGTAATCCAGCGGCTCTGTGTAATCCAGCGGCTCTCCTTTCTCTTCATTGCAGACTGCTTTTGATGGGCACTCACTGGTGAGGCTGCATTGGATGGGCATGCACTGGTGAGGCTGCATTGGATGGGTATGCACTAGTGAGGCTGCATTGGATAGACATGCACTGTTGAGGCTGCATTGGATGGGCACTGGTGAGGCTGCATTAGATGGGCCCACACGGGTAAAGCACATTAGTGACGTCTATCATAGGAGCCGGTCCAGGAGGCAGGACTGATCCCCGTTCTGTGTAATCCAGCGGCTCTCCTTTCTCTTCATTGCAGACTGCTTTTGGCGGGCACTCACTGGTGAGGCTGCATTGGATGGGCATGCACTGGTAAGGCTGCATTGGATGGGCATGCACTGGTGAGGCTGCATTGGATGGGCATGCACTGGTGAGGCTGCATTGGATGGGCATGCACTGGTGAGGCTGCATTGGATGGGCACTAATCAGGCTGCATTGGATGGGCATGCACTTGTGAGGCTGCATTGGATGGGCACTGATCAGGCTGCATTAGATGGGCACACACTGGTGAAGCTGCATTGGATGGGCATGCACTAGTAAGGCTGCATTGGATGGGCACCGATCAGGCTGCATTGGATGGGCACACACTGATGAAGCTGCATTGGATGGGCATGCACTAGTGAGGCTGCATTGGATAGACACGCACTGGTGAGGCTGCATTGGATGGGCACTGGTGAGGCTGCATTAGATGGGCCCACACGGGTGAAGCTGCATTGGATGGGCATGCACTAGTAAGGCTGCATTGGATGGGCACCGATCAGGCTGCATTGGATGGGCACACACTGGTGAAGCTGCATTGGATGGGCATGCACTAGTGAGGCTGCATTGGATAGACACGCACTGGTGAGGCTGCATTGGATGGGCACTGGTGAGGCTGCATTAGATGGGCCCACACGGATGAAGCTGCATTGGATGGCCACTGTTTAGGCTGCATTGGATGAGCACACACTAGGCTGCAAGTGCCGTGCGATCTCCCAGCTACCGCGGGAGACTAAAGCCCAGTACACACCATCAGATTATCGAACGATCTGTAGTCCATTTTTTGTGGCATGCTAGTCTGATGTGGAAAGTGAAGAAGTTATTTTCATACGAATTTTCCCGTACGACAGAATTCTACTTCAGAAGTGATGTCATGCGTTGGATTGCTTTGTATGTGTTCTTTCGTCTCTGAGCATGCCTAGTCTTGCTCTTAAGATTTTTTTCCGTCGAAATCTGTACTAATGAGACGAAAATCGGATGTTGTATTATTGACGACAAAAAATCCACAGCCTGCACATCAGGATTTTTTCAGCCGAAAAGTCGGAGACGGCTGTCGAAAGCACTATACTAACAATCCGAAAATCAGCAGATCGGTCGTTGGACTAATTTTCCCTACAGATTTTCTTATTGTGTGTATGGGCCTTTAGGATGTCTGCAGTCAGTGACAGAGCCGCTGCTTTCTGTATAGTTCCGACTCTGTCACAGGCGGAGTGATATGAAATGTACTCCGCCTGTGTGACAGGAGCCATACAGGAAGCAGCGGCTCTGCTTTCTACTGCAGCCGCTGCTTCCTCCAGCAGTACCTGATGTCATGACCAGCAGTACCCGCATGACCAGCATTACCCGCCAGCAGTGCCAGCATTAGCCACCAGCAGTAACCGCCAGCATTACACGCTAGCAGTAACCGCACCAGCAGTACCCGCAAGCAGTCTGCAAAATAAGTAGAAAAGGTTTGTGTATTAGCTTGTGTAAATTGTTGCAATATGTTTTTTAATAACTAGTTGTGTTTTGTCATAATATGTCATACAAAATTTCTCTACACTCAATGTGGCCCAGAGAAGCCAAAAGGTTGGACACCCATGGCTTAGCCTTTAATTCTTGGGACTTTAGTTTTGCTTAATATCCCTTCAGCTAAGTATTTGGGGGGGGGGGGGTTGAACATGAAATATTTTTTACCCTAACGCAGAGAATGCCTTAAGGTAAGAAACCTTCAGCCTTTAAATCTTCAATCTTTTTAGATAAAAATAACAAAAATACCTGCTCATTGTAATGGTTTTGCATAGAGCAGCCCGGATCCTCCTCTTTTTGGGTCCCTCTTCAGCTCTCCTGGCCCCTCCCTCCTTTTTTGTGCTCCCACAGCAAGCCGTTTGCTATGGGGGCACCCGAGCTAAGTCACAGCTCCATGTATCTATTCAGACACAGAGCTGCGACCCGCCCCCCTTCTTTCTCTCCTCGATTGCTGAATGACTTTGATTGACAGCAGTGGGAGTCAATGGCCCTGCGCTGCCATCTCAGCCAAAAAGGAGGGGAGTCCCGGGCAGTCGAGGCGCTCCTGCAACATCACTGGATCTAGATGGACCTCAGGTAGGTATGAGGGGGGCTGCTGCACACAGAAGGCTTTTTATCTCAATGCATAGAATGCGTTAAGATAAAAAAAACATCTGACTTTACAACCCCTTTAATCACTTGCCGACTGCCCGCCGCAGATATACAGGAGCCAGCGGGGGAGCTGATTCACTTGGCTGGCGGCCGTGATTGCCGCCGGGCACCCGTGATCGCTCCCCATGGAGAGAGAATGCCAGTCTGCTGTTGTAAACACAGCAGACCGTTGTTCTCTCAGGAATCAACACAGAGCACCTGTGATTCTCCTATTTAGGAACACAGGTTTTTGTGTTGATTCCACAAGTCCACCCCCTCACAGTTAGAAAACACCCCCTAGGCATACACTTAACCCTTTGATCGCCCCTGAGTTAATCCCTTCCCTGCCAGTGTCATTGTTACAGTAACAGTGCATATTTTTAGCACTGGTTACTGTAGTAATGTCACTGGTCCCCCCAAAAATGCCAGTTAGGGGTCCAATCTGTCCGCCGTAATGTCGCAGTCCCGCTAAAAATCACAGATCGCCACCATTACTAGTAAAAAAAATAAAAATAAATAAAAAGGACATAAATCTTTCCCCTAGTTTGTAGACGTGATGACTTTAGGGCAATTGTCGGGCAACGCAGTGCCGAATCGCATAAAATGGCCTGGTCATTAACCAGTTCCCAACTGCCTGCCGCCTTTTTACTGCAGCAGTGCGGCTCACCTGCGCGAAATGAAGTAGACCTACGTCAGTCAGTCGCAAGACGGCGCTTTTGCCCCCACTCGGCAGTGGGGACTCCAATGCATGGGGCAGGCGGCTCCAATTGCCGCCTGACACCCGCGATCATTCCCCACTGAGAGAGAAGAACGGTCAGCTTTTGTAAACACAGCTGACCGTTCTTCTCTCTGGAATGATCACAGAGCTCATGTGATCCTTCTATATAGGAACACAGGTCTCTGTGATCATTTTACAAGTCACACCCCTCCAGAGTTAGAATCACTCCCCTAGACTCACATTTAACCCTTTGATCACCCACACTGTTAACCCCTTCCCTGCCAGTGCCATTATTACAGTAACAGTGCATATTTTTAGCACTCATTACTGCAGTAATGTCACTGGTCCCCCCAAAAATGTCAGTTAGGGGTCCGATCTGTCCGCCACAATGTCACAGTTCTGCAAAAAATCACTGATCGCCGCCATTACTAGTAAAAAAAAAAATAAAAACCATAAAAATGACATAAATCTTTCCCGTAGTTAGCAGACGCGATAACTTTTGTGCAAACCAAACAAAATATGCTTATTGCGATTTTTTTTACCAAAAATATGTAGCAGAAAACAAATTGGCCTAAAATGTTAAAAAATTTAGATTTTAAATTTTTTTTGAGAATGTTATATAGCAGAATGTGAAAATGTTTTTTTTTTTTTTTTTTCAGAATTGTCGCTGTTTTTTTGTTTACAGCGCAAAAAATGAAAATCGCACAGGTGATCAAATACCACCAAAAGAAAGCTCTACTTGTGGGAAAAAAGGACATCAATTTTATTTAGGTACAGTGTCGCAAGACCGTGCAATTGCCCGTTAAAGTAATGTGGTGCCAAATCGCAAAATATGGCCTGGTCATTAAGAGGGTAAAACCTTCCTGTGCAGAAGAGGTTAATATCCATTCTGTTATGTATTGGGGGGGGGTGCGTTACAGATAATGCATTAAGGTAAAAACCATTAGCCTTTAGAACCACTTTACAAGAATGCAATTCACGTAAAAACCAACCCCATTCAGTTGAGTGGTACTGCCGAGCACCCTGGTGTGGCATATGTACACCTCTGTCCACAGCCTTTCACAGTAATCAGGGTTTTAAAAAAATGCACTATTACTGTATAAATGACACTGGCAGGGAAGGGGCTAACACTAGGGGTGATCAAGGGGTTAAGTGTGATCCTAGGGAGTGATTTCTAACTGTACTGGGACTGGACAGATATAGACTGGGCAGAAGGAACCGCACACTCAGCCAAGGCTAGGCAGTTCCTAAATGTTTTGCAGGACAATTTCATGGGTCAGATGGTGAATGCACCGACGAGAAAAGATGCGGTACTTGACCTGCTGATTACCAACAATTCAGACCTGATCACGGATATAGAAATACGGGACAACTTAGGAAACAGTGACCATAGGTCAATAAGTTTCAGTATTAATTACAATTATAGGAAGCAGAGGGGTAATATAAGGACGCTGAATTTCAAAAGAGCCAATTTCCCAAAACTGCGCTCGCTGCTAGAAAATATCAACTGGGATAGAACCCTGGGAACAAAGAACACGGAGGAAAAATGGGAGTGCTTCAAGAGCATACTTAACAAGGGGATTAACCAGTGCATTCCAAAGGGAAATAAATTTAAAAGAGCAAAATTAAACCCTGGGTGGCTAAACTCCAACATAAAAATGCATATTAGTGCTAAAGAAAAGGCCTTCACAAAATACAAGACTGAGGGGTCATTGGCAGCATTTAATCATTACAAAGAGTGTAATAAGAAATGTAAAGGCGAAATCAGGGCGGCTAAAATAGAACACGAGAGACATATAGCGGAGGAGAGTAAAAAGAACCCCAAGAAGTTCTTTAAGTATATAAACAGTAAGAAAGCGAGGCCAGAACACATTGGCCCCATAAAAGATGACAAAGGTAATATGGCCACTGAGGACAAAGAAAAGGCGGAAGTGTTAAATCATTTCTTCTCTTCAGTCTTCACAAAAGAATCGGGGGGCTACACAAACCTAGCTTGTAAGGCCGAACTAAACAACACACCTCAGGAAGTGCCGCCATGGCTAACAGAAGATAGACTTAGAACTAAACTAGAGAAACTTAACATAAATAAATCACCGGGACCGGATGGCTTGCACCCGAGGGTTCTTAAAGAGCTCAGCCAGGTGATTGCCAGACCCTTATTCTTGATCTTTAAGGATAGTTTACAGATGGGTATGGTGCCAGCTGATTGGAAAAAAGCCAACGTGGTACCAATATTTAAAAAGGGGCCGAGGTGTATCCCGGGGAACTATAGGCCGGTCAGCCTAACATCTGTAGTCTGCAAGATTTTGGAGGGGGTATTAAGGGACCATATACAAGACTTTAGTAATGAAAACTGTATTATTAGTAGCAATCAGCATGGATTTATGAAAAATCGTTCTTGCCAAACCAATCTATTAACCTTCTACGATGAAGTGAGCTTCCACCTAGATAAAGGTAAGCCGGTGGATGTGGTGTATCTGGACTTTGCAAAGGCCTTTGACACCGTTCCCCACAAACGCTTACTGTACAAACTAAGGAAGGTAGGTATGGACCATAAGGTGAGTACCTGGATAGAGAACTGGCTCCAGGGGAGAGTCCAGAGGGTGATGATTAATGGCGAGTACTCCGATTGGGCGGGTGTGGAAAGTGGGGTCCCCCAGGGTTCGGTCCTGGGACCAATCCTGTTTAATTTATTCATAAATGATCTAGAGGAGGGGATATCTAGTACAATCTCGGTATTTGCAGATGATACTAAACTAGGCATGCCAATATCTTCTATGCAGGATGTGGAAACCTTACAAGCAGACCTGAACAAAATAACGGGGTGGGCAACTACATGGCAGATGAGGTTTAATGTTGAAAAATGTAAAGTAATGCACTTGGGGGCCAAAAACCAGAAAGCAAGCTACTCACTAGGGGGGGAACCACTGGGTGAGTCTAAGATGGAAAAAGACTTGGGGGTACTGGTAGACAACAGGCTTGGCAGTGGCATGCAATGCCAAGCCGCTGCAAGTAAAGCCAACAGAATACTGGGATGTATAAAAAAAGGGGATTCACTCCAGAAATAAAGAGATTATTCTCCCTCTCTACAAGACTCTGGTCCGGCCACATCTGGAGTATACTGTCCAGTTCTGGGCACCGGTCCTCAGGAAGGATGTGCTGGAATTGGAAAGAGTCCAGAGAAGGGCAACAAAAATAATTAGGGGAATGGAGGACATCAGCTATGAGGAAAGGCTACAAGCACTGAACCTATTCTCTCTGGAGAAGAGAAGATTGAGGGGGGATATGATATCAATGTACAAATACTGTACTGGCGACCCTGGCATAAGGAACAAACTATTCAGAGTAAGGGAATACAATAAGACGCGTGGCCACTCACTAAAACTAGAGGAAAGGCGGTTTAACCTTAAAATGCGTAAGGGGTTCTTCACTGTAAGAGCGGTAAGGATGTGGAATTCTCTTCCACAAGCAGTCGTATCAGCAGGGAGCATTGATAGTTTCAAAAAACTGTTAGATGGTCACCTTAGAGACCACAACATACAGGGGTATACAATGTACGGTTAAAAGCAAACACACACACACATATCATAGGTTGAACTGGATGGACTGTTGTCTTTTTTCAACCTCACTAACTATGTAACTATGTAACTGGATGGACTGGAGGAAAAGAGAGATCTGTGTTACAGAATGGATAAAAAAGGGGACATGATCTTGTGGTGTGACAATGACTAGACCTCCATCCCTGATATACATATGAAAATAAAGAGGAATAAGGGGGAGCAAAGGGGGCGTTGGGACTTTAAATGAAGTTAGTCATGTTGTTGAATATCGAAAACGATATAGAATGTCAAAAATATTGGTATATATTGTTTAATGAGAATTTCATAGAGGGTACAATAATATAAAATAGACATACACAGATCAAGAACTGTACATGCAATACATAAATTCATATAAATACATTTTCCATAAATTCAATGAATGAATAACATTAGGGTCAGCACATTGTATATATATAAAAACAACATGTAATCAGTCTTTGATTGATCTGGCTTCAAATTTTCTAGGCTCTACGCGTTTCGTGGCTCACGGCCACTCATCAGGAGCCGAATAAAATTATGATCTATAAATCAACATTAAAACATACACATATTAATTGTATATGGGGAATATAACGTCTTGCTCCAAAGGATAAAGGTATACACAAAGTTAAACTACTTACTAGGGTCAGCCAGATCCTAAGAGAGAAACACAGTTGGCCCCCCAGAGTGTTTACAGAAACAAAAGATCTCTCTCTGCCTTTGTGACAGAACAGCGGCCTGCCTTGTTTACATAGGCAGACCACTGTTCTGTCATTCCACGGAAGGATCGGTGGGTCTTGGTGGCAGCAATTGGCTCCCGCTGTGTCGAATCACATCGGGAGCGGTGCTCCGGCGGTGCACGTCTCCGAAAACCCATTCAGTAAATCACGTACATGTACACGATTTTGCGCAGCCGGGCCGCCCTGCCTCAGTATGTATGCGGTGGGCGATCCAGAAGTGGTTAAGAGGCAAATTTTCCGTAAGTATGCAGCCAAACCCATATATTGGTTTCCTTTGCTGTGTTGAGATGACAGGTACACTTGTACAATTTTTTACCTTATGTCACTGCAGTTTGTTGAGAGTCCAAGGAGATAATTAGACAAATGCTGACTTGCTGTTTGGTAGGGACTAACATGTTTTTTAATGTGAATTATGACGATATTAACTCTCTTTATATCTTCCCGTAAAATGGAATTTTATTTTGCAATCCAGAAGACAACATTTTAGATTGCAAAATAATGTTCCCTATGCCAGTTTACAATGAAAAAGTACTGACTGTGACACAAAATACGGAAAGCCTTTCCCTGAAACCAATGTGGTAAAGTGAGAAATATTGTAAAAAATATCACTTTGGTCCTTTAGCAAGCTTGTTTTTTTTTTTTTTTTTTTTTTTTGCAACATGTGAAGAGCAAATGTTTATCCTTCACAAATCTGCTAAATGACTCATACAAGCTGTACAAGTAAAGGACTTCCTAGAAACTGTGAAATTGTGTTCCTATTGAAGCCCAACTGCAGTTGCAAAAAAGTGTTTAAAGCGGTTCTTCAGTCTGAAAGAAAAAATTAAATGTCAGCAGCTACAAATATTGTAGCTGCTGACTTTTAATAATAGGACCCTTACCTGTCCTGGAATCCAGTGCAGTTCTCACCCGAGTTGGCTCTTCAGCCGTTATTGGGTCCAGGCACTGACATGTTTACTTTGGGAAGCCAGCTTTGACTGCTTGCAGCTTCACAGCTGGCTTCCCACTGCGAATGCGCAAGCCATGCTGCGTTTTATAAATCAAAAAATATTATTGCAGCGCTCCCAAAGCATGAAATGAACAAATAAAGAGTCCATCAGTGCAATGTCTATACAAATGTCCAACATAAATAAAAAATATTTATTACTACTTTAAATGTGCAAATCAGAAGAAGTTGCAACTCACCAGAGGCTGTCTCACTTAAAAGAACAGCTGACACACATTATGCAATTAAATGCAGATGTAGTCCTCAATGGCCACTCTCCTATGGTGTCAGCTGGTGTCAGCTGGTGTCACCTCCTTAGAACTATGTGCTATGAGATCAAACGGTAAAAGATAAAAATGCTCTTATAGTATAGTAATTGGTTAACACTATAAAGAATAGTGAAAGTATGCACCCGTGATATGAAAAGTATTTTTTTATATTTGTGTTCCACTCTACCTTCCACACTTGCAGTTCAAACTCACCAAAAGGCATGTGCTGCCATACAATATGCAGCTAATGCACTCAGCAGGGATGGATGGATCCTTGTATCATAAACTGTGTCCTCAGTTAGGGATATTTAACTTAGGTTTCTTTAGGGGACATGCAGCCGCTCTCATGACTGAGCCAAGCAGTGGACAGAGAACCATAACATGTCTTACGGATCACACAGTGCCCGAGCCTCCCACACACCTCCGATCAGCATTGAGGAAAAACGTGTGACTGAGCATAAAAATAAAGATAATGGCCCACGGGACATTTGAGAGACACAACCAATATTAAAAATGTATAAATTTATTACATAGAGACATATACATATAAAATCAAATCACGAACATTCATTGCAATATAAATTCATTAGTAGAAACAGTAAAAAAAATGAAGTACAGATTCATGAAAGATATGACTTCATCTATTCCTAGCACTCTGTCCTGTGTCGATCTAAACGCGTTTCATGAAATCTAAAATTCGCTTCATCAGGAAAAGCACAGATATGAATCTAAAAACAAAACAGCAACATAAGACAAACACCCCATGTGGAAAAAAAAAAAAACCCTTCCTTTCAATTTACGATTGATATAGTAATTGATATAGTAATCAAGGTCTTCTCAATTGACCAATAAATGGTCTACAACGTCCATTCAGCTATCCCAAAAGTTGTCACAATAGTCATGGTGATGGGGAAACCCCCCTTGATGTGCTAGTCTTCCCCCCAGGAGTTGGGGAGGGGAGAATAGTCAATCCACGGCACCAATTGCCAGTACCACCAGGCAAGAAGACCAGTGATAGGTAGAAGGAAGGAATCCTAGAACTGAAAAAAAAGCCAAGGAGAAAAAAAAAAAAAAAAAGTTGATGTGATCCCACTTCACTTGGATATAAAGTGCAAGATGCAATGGTGATATAATCAATATCCGATATATAGGAAAGTTAACCCAAGTATCAACAATAATTAAAGAGGAGTAACTAAGCACATAGGGATTGCATTGTGACCGAAAATAGATATAAACAAACAAACATGCAAGATATCAGTAACCTAACACAGGTCATAGCATTAGATAGATAAAGTGCAAGGTGCAATGGTGATAGAATACAAAAATCAATATCCAATATATAAAATGTATATAAACAAATTACCCAAGTGTCAATGGTGAAATAAGAATAAATGACCAAACATGTGGAGAATGCACGTAGCCTCAGATTGATATAGACAAGCAAACATGCAGGGTAATAATTAACCTAAGCAGGTCATAGCATTGAAATGCTCCATAAAAAAATCAACATGGCCTACTACAAATAAATATATATAAGGTGCAAAGTAAGGTGTTAATAGAGTACAGAAATCAGTGCCACTATATAAAGTGAATATAGACAAATCAACCCCTAGTGTGAAAAATAAAAATTGCCTTAAAGAGTGCATATGACCAAGAATCAGTAGGAACAGGCAAACATGCAAAGTGAGGATAGAAACCCAAAATAAACCCTAACATGCAAAGGTAAAAGCGGTGCCTTTACGATACCAACATGTGCAAGTGAAACAAAGAGTTAGTGGGAAAATTGAAGATAAATATAACAAAGTAAACAAAAAATATATATGGTTTACCCAAACATCAATGGAGTGTTCAGTGGTCTGAGCTGGATACCTAGCTGAATGGTATGCATGCCCATGGTAACAGAAAGAATAAATACTCCCCGCTAACAGAAGACCCTCCCCACATCACAGTGGCAGGAAACCGCCATTTGGCTCATGGCAATTTGCAAGGAGCAAAAAACTGTCCTCCCGGTATAACCTTGGCCATTGGAAGACCCCATTGGCTAAGTCATTGAATGTGTGCCGGAAAAGACGATCTCGCATGCACACCATACGTCATTGATGTACTTGTGCCATGACAAAACATGGCACAGGTACATCGAGAAATCCTCGTTGGCGAAGATGTCATGCTCCCACCCCCCCAGGTACAGATTGGCGTAAGAGGGCACACAACAGGTGTCCATAACTACGCCCTGCACTTGGAGGTAGTGGGAGCCAGCAAAACAAAAAACATTATTCGATAATTTGAATTACTCTCAATGTACCTGTCGTGGCACAGCTACATCGACGACATCTTTATCGTATGGGATGGAGATGAGAAACTCTTATCGGACTTTCTGTCTAAATTGAATACTGATAGCTGGAATCTACAATAGACAATGACTTGTCGCCAAACCCAAGTTCCATTTTTGGACATCACTATCATGAAGGACAGTGAAGGTAACATCTCCAGTGCTCTCCATTGTAAGCCCACTGCAGGCAGTACGCTATTGCATGCAACCAGTTCTCATCCACTTCCACTCATACTGTCCATCCTATATGAGCAGTATCCTCAGTTGAAGCGTAACTGTAGTGACAATGACACCTTTATGAAGGAAGCCAATCTGTTGAGAGACAGGCTTCTAGCTAGGGGATACAGTAAGAAATGCCTTACCAGGGCCTTTAATCATACTAAAACTCAATCTAGAGAATCTCTATTTTAAAAAAAAAAGAAACACAAGAAAATAAATGATATAGTGAGGTTCATCACTCGGTACAATGCCCAACATATGCAGCTTAAGAACATTCTACAGAAACACTGGTACCTGCTAACGCAAGACTCTTTAACATCTAAATTTGTCTCATCTCAACCAAGTATTGTATTTAGACGAGCTTCGTCTTTTAAGGACAAATTGGTGCATAGTCACTTCACAGGAACGAGTCTTAAAATGAATTTGTTAAAGGGCACTTATAAATGTGATAACTGTGCCTACTGTAAATATATGAATTCGCTTCCAAAGACATTATTCTGCCCAACGGGAAAAGACTCTTTCCAAAAACATTTATCAATTGCCAGACGCGAGGGGTAGTGTATCTCATGACCTGTGAATGTGGTGCCTACTATGTGGATAAAACATTTAGTGAATTTTGGAGACGGATCTATGATCACACATATGCTATCGAAATTGGGGACCTCTATATCCCCATAGGTAGGCACGCAGCCCAGGTTCATAAATACCACCCCTTTAAGGTACTGTTTGTAGCATTAGAAGACATCCCACGGGACCCACGAGGGGGAGATTGGGAAAGACGTATACCCCAGAGAGAAATGAGGTGGATACATTCACTAGGGGCAACTACTGCCCCTGGTTTGAATGAGTCCACCTCATTTAAGCCCTTCTTGCCCATTTAACTGTTATTTATTTTTTGTAATATTTTTGGATATTGTTAAATATTTTATGTAAATTCTGAAAATGCAAAAACCCTCCTCCCGCTTCCCCCCTTGATATTGGTGGTGCTGGTTTTCATTCCTGGGAGTTGCAAGCACCGCTCTTGGTCCCAGGTCTGGCTTTTTTCAGTCTCCCATGGGATCTTGTTGTTTCTCCCCCTTGCTATATCTTGGGGGATGGGAGGGATTGACATTACATTTACCACACTGACACCCACATGTCATTGATATTGTTTGTTTTTTTATATGTCTGAACTTTCAAACATTATACTGTATTGTATTATATATAATGTGGAGTAATATATTCTCATATCTCCAGTTGACAGTGGTGGCTCAATTAAGTGTTGCATTTTCCTTTCTATTGTGTTATTTGGTATACACATACCAATGTTTGTTTACATGGGGCGCGGACCTCAGCATGTGCCTGTCATGCCTGGTCCGCTGCTTCTGTGTTGAGTGGGAGGGCTGTGGTTCCTATCTTCATTATACTCAAGTCCTCCCCCTCTCCGCCTTGTTTTCTGTGTTTGCATTCAGTATCTATGATTTTTTGGCCATTCTTGTTAACATCCGGCCTAGGTACGGTGCACATGAGTGGTCGTCTTTTCCCACCATTGTGATGTGGGAGGGTCTTCTGTTAGCGGGGAGTATTTATTCTCCCTGTTACCATGGGAATGCATACCATTCAGCTTGGTATCCAGGTCAGACCACTGAACACTCCATTGATGTTTGGGTAAACCATAATATTTTTTGTTTACTTTGTTATATTCAGCTTCAATTTTCCCACTAACTCTTAGTTTCACTTGCACATGTTGGTATCTTAAAGGCATCACTTTGCATGTTTGCCTTTTCATACTGATTCTTGGTCATATGCACTCTCCAATTTTAGGCAATTTTTATTTTTCACACTTGGGTTGATTTGTCTATATTCACTTTATATAGTGGCACTGTTTTCTGTACTCTATTAACACCTTACTTTGCACCTTATATATATTTATTTGTAGTAGGCCATGTTGATTGTTTTTATAGAGCATTTCAATGCTATGACCTGCTTAGGTTTATTATCACCCTGCATGTTTGCTTGTCTATATCTATCTGAGGCTACATGCATTCTCCACATGTTTGGTCATTTTTTCTTATTTCACCGTTGACACTTGGGTAATTTGTCTCTATTCATTTTATATATTGGATATTGATTTTTGTATTCTATCACCATTGCACCTTGCACTTTATCTATCTAATGCTATGACCTGTCTTCGGTTACTGATATCTTGCATGTTTGTTTGTTTATATCTATTTTCGGTCACAATACATTCCTTATGCACTTAGTCACTCCTCTTTAATTATTGTTGAGACTTAAGTTAACTTTCCTATATATTGGATATTGATTATATCACCATTGCACCTTGCACTTTATCTATATCCAAGTAAAGTGAGATCACATCAACTTTTTTTTTTTTCTCCTTGGAGGCTGATATGGCTTTTTTTTCAGTTCCAGGATTCCTTCCTACTTATCACTGGTCTTCTTGCCTGGTTGTACTGGCAATTATTTCAGTGGATTGGCTATCCTCCCCTCCCCAAACTCCTGGGGGGGGGGGGGGGAACTAACACATCAAGGGGGTTTTCCCCATCACCATGACTATTGTGTTAACTTTTGGGATAGCTGAATGGATGTTGTAGACCATTTATTGGTCAATTAAGAAGACGTTGATTACTGTATCAATCGTAAGTTGACATGGCAGGTTTTTTTTTTCACATGGGGTGTTTGTCTTATGTTATTGTTTTGTTTTTAGATTCATATCTGTGCTACTCCTGATGAAGCAAATTTTAGATTTCGCAAAACGCATTGAGATCGACACAGCACAGAGTGTTGGGAATAGATGAAGTCATATCTTTCATGAATCTGTATTTCATTTTTTGCCCTGTTTCTACTAATGAATTTATAATTATTTATTGTAATGATTGTTCATAATTAGATGTTATATGTATATGTCTCTATGTAATACATTTATATATTTTTAATATTGATTGTGTGTCTCTCAAAAGTACCGTGGGCCATTATCTTTGTTTTTGTGTACAATTTTGGGACAGAGACACACCCTCATTCCATATATATCAGCCTCTCTTTTTCTTGTGTGACTGAGCATGCGCACTGTTGTTCTTTGCGAATGGTCCCGCAGCTTTCTGGGACCTGTGATGTGTCCCAGAAGGCTACAGGGGAAGGGGGAGTGAATTTCAAATTATCACTTCCAACCCCCCCCAAAAAAAAACAAAAAAAAAAACAGAGTGCCAAAAGTTAAAGTGGGGGTAGGAGGCAGACAAGTGGAACTTCCCCTTTTGTAGAAGAAGTAAAGTCTGTTGATTTTTTTTTTCTTACCTGGAAAGTAAAGGCATAATGTGCTAGTATGCATCGCATACTAGTACATTATGTGACACTTACCTTCAATTGAAGCCCTTGTTTTCCCCTCTGGAGGCTGCATCCATCTTTGCTCGTCTTCCTTCCGGGTCCGCGGACTCAGGCTGTGCTACCGGCCAGAGCCTCGTGACATCCCTCCCACAAGAAATGGCACGGGCGGCCGTTCCTTCGGAGTGCATGCGCCACTGATGTCATCGGATGCATGCAATGTAAATATCTCCTAAATGGTGCAAGTTTAGGAGATATTTACAGTACCTATAGGTAAGTCTTGTTATAGGCTTACCTATAGGTACAAACATTACAGGGGGGTTTACAACCACTTTAAATAATAAAAAGACCAGCAGTCTTGAAATGTAAAAAAACACATCCCACTGCAGTACTCACCTTGTCTTCAGTGCTGTCCGCCTGCAGAAAATCTGCTTTGGCACCATCCGTTAGTTCACTCCTGGATTGTGAGCCCAGGCTGTCATCATGACATCAACAGCGATTCACAGGGGAATGCTGCAGAGAATAGCACCCATTCACTAGATCAGGATTTCCTAACCAGGGTTCCATGGAACCTGGGCTACTGTCAGAAATCACAGGGCCCGTTTAGCCTACCTGACAGGGCCCCCCGCCCTCTGAAAATATCAAATGATATTTTTGCTAAAATGCCAAAGCCATGATGCTACACTTTATAGCCATGGCTGAAATGATACCTCTATCGAACAACACGCATTCAGGGGAATAACAATGCTCTGCAAGCGCCACACAACCACATGCAAAGCATGCTGCCGCCCTACTTCTCCTCTAATCTCGAATAAATACAGCTTAGCTAATCTTTCCTCATGGCTGAGATAATGGCTGTTTATGTATCAACCACAGCAAGAGATATTGATGTACTTGTTTATTATCATGATGACAAATCTCACTTTGTGTAACCGCCACTAACATTAGTGGCCCTACTTCCTCTTTAATGCCCAATAAAACAGACACTAAACTCTGGTTTAATAAAACTCTATTCAAGTATGCATTCTCTAAAATCTCTAAAAAGGCCCTTCTATTGCTTTCAGCCTACTCCAAGTCACAAAATTCCCTTTTTTTATGTTGCTGTGATCTGACTTCCTGCTAGAGCAGGAGTGTAAAACTTAATTTCATCATGAGCCCCATCAGCATTATGGTTGCACTAAAATGGCCAGTTGTATCTATAAGACTATATAGAATTTATCCAGGGCTTTTCCCCCAGAGAATAGGTGCAGGACAGAGGCGTAACTAGAACCTTCAGGGCCCCAGTGTAAGAAACCATGTAGGGCCCCCCTGGCCCTAAACCCGGGGGCCCTTGCCATTAATTCTGGGCCCTTCCCAATGATCCAGTGCCTCCCCCACCACCTCTGCTGCACCTACCAGCATCCTCTGTATTCCCCAGCACACCTATGCACTCTGCCGCACATCTCTGCACCCCCCACACCTGCATACCCTCTCCACACACACACACCTCTACACCTCCCTGCATTCTCTGTATCCCTCCAGCACAGCATTGTACACTACAGAAAGCGAACTTGGCACCCCAAACACCACTAAGGCTCCTTTCACACAGGGCGGATACATCTGCGGGATCCGCTTGCTCAGCGGGGGATCTCTCTGCTGATCCCCACTAAGCAAGTGGAGGACAGGTCTGTGTCTGCTCTGCTATGCAGGGTGAACACAGACACAGCTTTCTGTTCTCTATGGGGTGGTCAGAGGGAAACAGACTTCCTGTCCGTTTCCATCTGACTGTCATCCAATAAAACCTGTTGGGCGGATGGGGATCCACATCCGTCTGTTTTTAGCAGGCAGAATTTGATCAGATGGCAGCAGGTGTCAGCGGACACATGTCCACTGACATCTGCTGCTCCATAGAGAGCAATGGATAAACTGATCGAGTCCGACTGAAAAACGGACAGTGTGAAACGGGCCTAACACATCTCTGCTCTGTACCCACTTGACGTGCACCTGCAACCCCCAGCACATCTATGTACCCCACCATCACCCCTACTTTCACCCCATGGCCACTCACCTGAACATTGATGGCAGTTTGTGGTGCCCACAGCATCTCCCCCTGCACCTCAGATCACATCAGTTGTAGTTCACTATTCAGTGGAGGGGGTGATCGGCAGATCTGTGGTGCCCGCAGGCCACATAATCTCCCTTTGGCTAGCAGTTTACTTCGCTCTATACTGTAGAGAGGAGAGGGGCCTCTGACCCGGGCAGGCACCGGATTCAGTAAACAAGCTGCTTGTACACTGAAGCTGATACATGCCCAGGTCAGAGGCCCCTCTCCTCTCCACTGTATAGAGCGAAGTGAACTGCTAGCCGGAGAGAGATCTTACATCCCACGGGCACCACATAGCTGCAGAGTGCCCCCTCCTGCCTCCTTCCACTGCATAGTGAACTGCCAGCCTGGAGGTACAGGGGGAGATGCTGGGTCCTGGGGCCCCCCACAGTGGTGGAATGCTGTGGCCGATCACAAGTGCAACTGCTGCGACCCTGTTAGTTCCGCCACTGGTGCAAGAACTCAACCACACCCCCCGGCTGAACCACATCAAACAGTGGGTGTTTCCAAATTGCACTAACAGTGGGAGGATCCTAAAAGAGCAATAAATACCAGGAGTGTGTTATGTGCAAAGTTCAGGAATGCACTATGCACAGAATGCAAGATTCAGGGGTGTGCTATGTATAGAGTGCAGGGTTCAGGGGTGTGCTATGTATCGAGCTCAGGTGCAGGGTTGAGGAGTGCACTACACAGAGTGTAAACAGACAAAAACTAACTGCTGCTCAAATCCCTGATGCAGTGCATGCTAATGGCTCCTGCACACCATCCACCATAAATAAAAAATATTTTAGCGGCACACGCCCTCAGGATCCAACTAGAGCTTTATTTGTCATGGTTAAAAGGATACATGGTAAGTCCAAATGCTAACGCTTTTCTGCCCAATACAGACCATAGTCAGAGCTGACTAGGACCTGCATCAACAGTGTATTTAAAAGATCTGCACCCAATGACAATCAGTTAACTCAGGTGCAGGATAATTAACAAATTACACAAACAATCTACATTTCAAACGTGGACATTACTAAAATAATGTAAAGCACAGGAATACATTGTTACAATATAAAAAAATAAAAAAGAATGCAATCAGAAACAGACAAAAAGCAGAAATCATAAGAAAAGCATGGTGGACCACAAGAAAATGAATCATCCCAAAAACAAACGTATATTCCAGCATAGATTGAAGCCCTGTGGTACACGTGTTTCTATATCTTCTATGAGGTTGACTGATGAAGGGGCCCTGCATGGCTCCGAAACGTTGACGTATGTGTACGGTGTGACCATGTGAATAAAGCTTTGGACCCTTTTGAGGAATCCTTAGTGTGCTGATGACATTTCTACATTCTGATTGTCTATGGTTTCCAGCCTATGGTCATAACTGCACCCAGCATTACTACAGCCATTTTGAAGAACGTGTGCGTTTGTAGCAAGAAATAGGGTAAGTATTTTATTTTTTTTTTATACCTGACTGGAGTCTAGCTTCATAATGGACTGCTTGAGTACAAGAAAGAGGGAGTAAGTTTGGTCACAAGGTGCTCAGACAGAAACCCGACTGTTATAAAAAAAAAAAAAAACTGAAGACAGGATCCCTAATAATAATAAATAAGGGAATCTTTGGAAGAACTAATAGCAGACCAGAAAAGGGTCAAATAGGGGAAGGTATTTTATTGACAATGACCACAGTATATTTATACTGCATGTACCACTGCAACTCATTAATCCAAGGAGTTGCACATTTTTCCTCCCCATAGGACAGTATGGATCAGTCAGGAAAACCTCAGTTGAACCTATTTCTGTTCCTAAGCAAGCCTTCTGTTTTCTTCATTCTGGAATTAGTAGAAGCTGTAATGTGAGCTGATTTACACTGTCCGGGGACTAGAGATATTTCCTTTAATAGGTAATTGGAATCATATGATTTTTTTTCTTACACTGATAAAGAGGTGGGCTTTATGTAGAATAGGATGATACAGAAGTATGTATTTTATTATTACAAATGCCGACACGGCTTCGCTTCCTCTACATATTAGGGAACGGTGGTCGCGCTTTACTTTTCTTCTTTCTGCTATATTCACTGTGAGATTTGTCAAAGCATTTGTGAACGTAGGAAAGTAAGTGA
This sequence comes from Pelophylax lessonae, assembly GCF_965119305.1. Classification (NCBI taxonomy): domain Eukaryota; kingdom Metazoa; phylum Chordata; class Amphibia; order Anura; family Ranidae; genus Pelophylax; species Pelophylax lessonae. The sequence continues at coordinate 668,187,176 of NC_138769.1, forward strand.
TTGGAGTAAAATATAGAAAAACACTAAGGGAAGAATCTGTATTTTAATACAAGTTAAAGGGTTAGTTAACCTTCACCAGAAAATTGCCTTTTGAGGTAAGGGGCTCCTAGATGATAAAAACCAACCGGGCAGGTTTGATTATAGTTACATAAAGCCTGTGCTATAGGTGTAGGCCGTTTAATTACCTCCAAAAAGCCTGACTTAAAAACTCCTAGAGATGGCATCATCCCATCCTATCTTATTGCTATGACATTGATAAGACACACCAGCCAATTCAAACATTGGAACTCCCTGAAGATGTCACCATTTGACGAAACTCATAGGGGCTCGGCCAGGACGCTATGCAGGTCAGAATCTCTACAATTTGTTTTGATGAGCGCTTGTGTACTGTAATCCATGTGAATCTTTGAATTTTTTTTTCATTAAAATTATTAGCCATGGATTACCATTGTTGACAATTTATTTCTGAATATATGCACAATACATTTTGATAATTTTGCAACTTAACCCCTGGAAGCTTGTGAGGGGCCAAAGCAGAGGATTTAGATCATGCTTGTAATGACCACTCTTTATATGAGGTTCATGGACCTCTGGTATGTGCATTATCTGTTTGTGCACAGGGACTTGGGCTTGCTAGGTGTTAAGAATATTTTCCTCTTTCATTTGGACTGTGAACTTTTTCATAGATTCAAATTGTTTTTTTTAGATTTATACATTTTCACTTTGAAAGATTTTATTGTGAGTATCACATGAATGGATGCATGGTTTGCACATTTGTGATTCCCTTGTATATGTGTATTTCAAACACCTTTAAATGTGCTCACTCCCCTGTTGCAGTATCTCTGAGCTCAGCAGTGCTGTGACAGAGGAGATAGTGGACCACAACATGTGTGTGGGTTTGAGAGCTCGCTCCTGTGATGGTGGGGTGAGCAGTAACCACTGGAAGTGTCTTAGCAATGTTCTAACAACAAGGCAGGGTGGGATGATGCCACCCCTGTTATTTTTTTGGCCAAGCCTTGGGAGGTCTGTAAATTGCTTATAATTATAACAAGGATATTGGCCAACTTTAGTAGAGCTGCACAGTTTGTTTTTTTCTACGGGCGACCCTTACCTGCATAGGCAGTTTTTTGGTAATAGTAAACCAAACCTTTAAAGTGGAACTATGGCAAAATAAAAATATATATGATGCAGGTTGCCGATAGCATTACCGCACCAGTTCTTGTTTTTTCTGAGCCCCCCCCGTAACATAGTTTTAACACCTGTTGATCCTGCCTTTAGATCCATTTTTTTTACACTCCCTTTAACTGTTCATACTGCGCTGAAAATGTGACAGGGTCTTTGATGGACTAGTGATTTTAAAATGCTGGCCCAGCCTCCAGCTTCTATGGTGGCTCATATCTTTTGCAGGGTCCTTTGGAGACACCCTGGTTCATGCCTGCCCCCAGGATTAGACAGCAGGACAATGTGCTGATGCTGCCTGCATCTGCACGTAGAGACAGTTAAAGATTGTTACACTACAAAAAAACAAGACATGGGGCACACATGCATGCTTGTGTGAGGCATTATGGGACTTGTTGGCCTGCTGAATGATTGAAGTGACTTTATTTGTACACTCTCCCTGACAGCAAGTTCAGGGAGGCAGTAATCAGGACAGAGGAAGAGTATGCTCATAATAAATTAAGTGTTTATGTATAGTTTATGAACAACATGTCTATAATTCGGTGACAAGCTAATGATTCCTGTTGGGTTCATATAAAACAAAGCACATGCAAATGCCAATGCAAGCATCACAAATACAAAAAATAATTGAATACAAATAAAATAATTTCTTGTAGTGAACTGACATTGTTGTCATTGGTGCACTAAAATCCTACGCAGTATTGCCATGCCTGAGTTCTACAGAATGCCTCCTTCTTATGTAATGAAGACTATGAAGGGGAGGTGTTCTGGAGTCCAGCAGAGGAGACTGTTGACCTAATTTTTGCACTTGAGTACATGGGTCTGCAATCCTGCTGTGGCCATTATAAGGCGGTCAGGGAAGGACTGGGAAGGGGGGTATTGACAGATTCTAGATGTTAAGGGCGAAATTGAAAACCAACTATATGGACTTTATAGGCACCAGAGTACACCACTTTTAGTGAAAAAAACGATACATTTTGTTACAAAAAAAGTCATAAAAAAGTTTTACACATTTAAAAACATATGCACTTGCTAGCTGACTTGCAGCTAATATCAACTGTCACACCATAACTGTTCCCATTGTAGACCATCTTGTGGGCACCAGTGAATTGTGGCGAAATGTATCCGAGTGGGTTGAATGTGCGTTGATAGAGCTTGTTCAAGCACGTTCAAGCTCCACATGTTTTGTGCTATTGCTCTTCCTCAGGAGCTTAAGCAAATTTTCTGGGTAAGGCTCCATGTACACGGGACGTTGTTAAAAGTCTCTTTGAATGCTGGAATTTTTAGGACGTTTGAAACGTCCGTTCGGTCGCGTTTGTACCCGCGTTTAGCGGGCGTTTAGCGGGCGTTTAGCGGCGTTTAGGGGCGTTTGCGTTTAGAAGCGTTCCTAGAGGTCAAAAAAATTATTCCCCTTTAAAATGGAAAAACGCGAACGCTAAACGCGGGTCATCGCGTTCAGATGCGTTCGGACGCGTTTAGACGCGTTCGGACGCGTTTGTGCGTTTGAAACGCCGGGAAACACACGTTCGAACGCAAATAATTGCGTTCTAAAAAAAGTCCCTGAACGCAACTGCCTGCAAATGACTGTAAACGACCTGGTGTACATGGACAGATAAGATAAAATGTAGATGGGTTCAGGGGCTTCTGAAAAAAACGCCCAACTGCTCCTAAACGACCATTTCCAGCGTCCCGTGTACATGGAGCCTTATAGAAACAAGTATTTTGAGTATAAAGAAAAAAAAAGCGCAATATGTTAAATTGATAATACCAGTGTTGGTGTAGGCTGCCAACCCTCCATCCAGTATAGGAGTCCAGACATATAGTGAAGCATAAGAAACCAATGTACACGCGGGGGACACACATTGCAAGCACACCACCACCCAGGTGTCACAAGGCGTGCAGGCCAGGAAGAGATGAATAGTGCACCAAGTGAATAGATAGAACGATAGATTTCATGCCATCATAGGGGTAATATTAACTTGACACTGTCACATACAGTCATGATAAAAAATGTTGTGTTGTGGAGTCCAGTAGAGGAGACTCTGTTGGCTTAATTTTTGCACTTGAGTTCATGGGTCTGCACTCCTGCTTTGGCCATCATAAAGCAGTTAGGGAAGGACTGGGAAGGGGACATTGACAGATTCTGGATGTTTTATAGGTATCTGCTCCCTGTTCAGGCCTCTGATCTCAGCGCCTGGCAGAGGGAGGTCTTCCTGCATCGACCACTGACCATTCTCTCTGCTGTACCCTTTACAATGCACAATCCTGCAACAAACATGCAATCATGAATATATGTGGGCATTCAGAAAAATAGTTGAGCAGTAAATTGGCAATCGTGGCAATATGCAGGTAACAAGTGGGAAATCTTGACCATATGCATTTAAAAATTCCATCTCCCATGAGCACAAATTCTTCCATCATATCCCTTCTCACCTTGTTAAAATCTAACCCTACCATCCCACTCAACAAGCAAAAAGCCCTTCCCCAGCAGAAATCCCCCCCCCCCTCCTCTCCAGGTCTACCCCAATGGAAACCTCCTTGCAGTCAAAATCCCTTGTTCTCCAGCATGACCCCCTTCCAAAACCCTCTTTTTTCCAAGAACCCCCCACCACACTTGAATGCATACTATACCTAAGAAACAGCGGCAACCAGAGCAGAGTAAAGGTAAGGCTGCTATCATACCATGCAGGTGTAGCAAAGCACATTTGTGCATGTCGCATGTAGGGCAGCCTATTAATTTCATTTCACACAAGAAATGTGCAAAAGAAGTCACTGACCCTTTTGCAAAACTCATGTCGCACCAAACTATTTGTTTTGATGCTAGTGAAAGTGTGCATGGTAAACAGATTTATTACAGGTACTTCTATAGTGCTGTCAATTTACGCAGTGCTTCACATATATCTTATACATTCACAGATGCGTACATTAACCACCTAAAGACCGGAAGGTTTTACCCCCCTAATTACCAGGCCAGTTTTTGCGATTGGGCACTGCGTTAGTTTAACTAACAATTGCGCGGTCTTGCGACGCTGTACCCAAATAAAATTCATGTCCTTTTTTTTTCCCACAAATAGAGCTTGATCACCTCTGCCGAGTCTCTGTGTGTCTTATGGAGCAGCGGCTCAGGAGGAAGCATGCAGGCCAAGCAGCTTTCTTTGGGGGCACTGCTCGAGGGGGAGGAGCCAGGAACGCCGGCAGGGGAACCGAAAAAAGAAGAGGATCAGAGCTGCTCTGTGCAAAACCACTGCACGGAGCAGGTAAGTATAACATGTTTGTAATTTAAAAAAAAAAAAAACTAATATTTAACCACTTCTGAACCAGGCCTTATTTTGACACTTGTTGTTTACAAGTTAAAATCCATTTTTTTTTTTGCTAGAAAATTACTTAGAACCCCCAAACATTATATATATATATACATATATATATATATATTTTTTAGCAGAGACCCTAGAGAATAAAATGGTGATCGTTGCAATATTTTTTTATCACACCGTATATGCGCAGTGGTTTTACAAACGCAATTTTTTTGGGAAAAAATACACTTTTTTGAATTATAAAATAAGAAAACAGTAAAGATAGCCCAATTTTTTTCTATAATGTGAAAGATAATGTTACACTGAGTAAATAGATACCCAACATATCATGCTTATAAATTGTGTACGCTCGTGGAATGGCGACAAACATTGGTACTTAAAAATCTCCATAGGCGACACTTTAAACATTTCTACAGGTTACCAGTTTAGAGTTACAGAGGAGGTCTAGAGCTAGAATTATTGCTCTCGCTCTAACCATCGTGGCAATACCTCACATGTGTGGTTTGAACACCCTTTACATATGCGGGTGCGACTTGCGTATTCTTTCGCTTCTGCGCTCGAGCTAACGGGGACGGGGCGCTTTAATTTGTTTTCATTTTCCTATTTATTTTATTATTTATTTTTTATTTTTACACTGTCCTTTCAAAAAAAATGTTTTGATCACTTTTATTCATTTTACAAGGAATGTAAACATCCCTTGTAATAGAAATAAGCAGGACAGGGACTCTTTAGTGTGAGATCTGGGGTCAAAAAGAACTCACACCTCACAACTACATTAAAAAAGAAAAAGAAAAAAAGTCATGTTTTTCATAATGAAAAAAAAGGGCTCTTTAAAACCGTTGCTAGGAAGCGACGTATGACATCACTCCGGTCCTCCAAGGCCATAGAGTCGAATGAGTGCCATCTTGCCTTCACTCGATTTCCTGCCTGAGGGGAAAACGGACCGGATCTTTTTCCCCGCTACCGACGAGCAGGGCAGTCCTTCTTTCTTCCTTTAGCGCCAGCGCCTGCAGGACTTACTTAAATTAATAGCCTCATTTTTTGGGGGGGGCACACTGTAATTTTGGGGGGCCGTGGCCCCCTCTGGCCCCCCCCCTAGTGACGCCACTGCCGTTGATAGGGAGGACCACCGGTCCTCTTGTAGGGGGCCTGAGCACACAGGGGGGCCCACACAGGGAGTGGGATTAGTGATGGACCACAATTGCAGAGCTCTTCTTCCAGCAACTGGTCTCTCCCCCTCTCCCTGCTGCCAGCTTTTTTTGTCCCTCACTAATCCCCCTCCTCCCAGCACTGGCTCTAATGTTAGCTCTGCTCCTGAGTTTGTTATCTCTGTAACTTTGTTTCTTTCCCTCAGTCTCTCAGATCCCAGAGCTCCAACTCCCCAGCCTGTAAATTATTTTCATCTCATCTTTATTTTTATTAGCTCAGTTTTTTCTTTTAGATTTAGCAGGAATTCTGTGAGTTATGTTATATTTGTGTCTGCTAATAATGATTTTATTGTATTTTTAGGAAAATATAGCTTTAATATTTTTTTGGGGGGGCCCTGTCAGGTAGTCTGTTCGGGCCCCGTGATTTCTATCAGCAGCCCTGCTGATGGGTCCGGTAAGTGGGGAAAACGACCGGAAAGCGGCAGGAGGGGGGGGCACCTCTCTCATCACCCATAAAGGTGATTCCGGGAGGAATCTGCCCCTGCAACCACCCTTATGTTAAAGCAGACTGCCCGCCGTTTAAATAAATACCATGGTTATGGCAGCTATCTGCTGCCATAACCCTGGTATTTAACGTCAAACTACCAACGTAAATACACAGTGGGCGGTCTGTAAGTGGTTAATACTTTACTTTAAGTAAATATGATATGCTTTCATATCAATTTAATAATGCTAGGGCATGAGGATTAAAAATAATTAAGGTTAATTGGGAGAGTGAAGTTTCACTTTAACAAAAATAACTCAACCTGTATTGTGATTGAAAATAAAGTGTGCTTTGTCTTTAATGATCCAAAGCAATGCTACATAGTAATGTGTACCATGTGCTGGCAATAAGGTCATTCATTTGCCTACTGTAGTGTAGTAATAACTGAACCTCATTATGTGGGAGTCTAAATTTGTTTTCATTTCCTCCCCTGGAAACCTGAAAGAATTTGCCTATTTTCCTCTTCATTGAGTCAAAAGATTTAGTATTCTAAGGATTATTACGTTTTATTGTTCACAACAGACTATTTGTGCCTCGGTGGCTTCATGATTCTGAGAATGAAACTGTGTTTACACAAAGCAGAACAAACACTTCCCCGAGTCAAGATTAATTAATGAAATCATCTTTTCTTTGATGCAGCTAATCAGAAAGACAAATTCATTTCAATGATTAATGCACTTTCCAGCAGCACTTAATATATGGTTAGAACATAAAAGGGCTTTCGGCACAACGTTTTCTGCAGGTTTCCGGGGATGAATTCTACCAATGATATTCAAGAGCGACTTAAATAGAAGAGATTTATTTCTTGTTTGTATTTCAAATGATTTTTTGATAAGATTTAATTTAATTGTTTCATCCATAAGTCAAAATGCATGTTAAGAAAAATGTCAAAATAACTCCCAAGAATTCGTATTTTTTCAAAGCCCAGCTATATATAATTGGAAAACTGCTTGAGGTTTTTTTTTTTTTCTATCTTCCTAGAGTTAAAGTGGAGCTAAAGCCTAATAATAAAAATCTGTGAGTGGAAAGGCTCTTTATTGAAAATGAGAAACGTAGTAGCGAAGAAATGGCAGACTAAAAACCAAGTGGTCCATCAAGTCTGCCCCTATATTTTAAACACTTAAAAGAGGTTGTAAACCCAATTTTTTTTTCAACCTGAAAAAGAAACACATAATGAGCTAGTATGCATCGCATACTATCTCATTATGAAATACTTACCTTAGAATGAGCCCCCGCTGTGCCGCCTGCTTACCTCTATGACGGGCGACATGTTCAGTCGCCCATCTTCCGGGATCGCGGCATCCGGCCATCTGATTGGCCGGAGCAGCGGTGACGTCACTCCCGCGCACGCGTGCGGGAGCCGATGGTCACGGCACGGGGCTCTGAAGGAACGGCACCAGCGGCCGTTCCTTCAGAGCGCATGCGCCAGTGATGTCACTGGCGGCATGTAAGGGAAATATCTCCTAAACTGTGCATGTTTAGGAGATATTTACAGTACCTATAGGTAAGCCTTATCATAGGCTTATCTATAGGTACAACTTGCTGAGGGTTTACTTCCTCTTTAACTTTGGAAGGTTTTACCCTTTTGATAACAGCTGTTTTTGCTATTCAGAAATGTGCTACTTTAACTGGCAATTGCTCAGTCATGCAACACTGTACCCAAATGCAATTATCTGTTATAACATTTTGCAAACACATAACGTTTCTTCATACATTTAGGCCAAAATGTATTCTGCTACATTTCTCAGGTAAAAAAATAAAAAATACCTAAATCAGTGTATATTATTTACAAAAAAAAGCTCAGTTAAATAACTAGTAAAGATATATTAAATTGGCATCCATCCCTGAATTGTTACAAAAACACATGGAGGGCTGCACCCGGGTAAGGGTTGCCCCCAAGAGAACAACCTATGTAAGTATAGATATACTAGTAGTGAAGCAAGAGATGTAATAAAAAGTCTTTATTAAATAAATTCACATAGAACAGTGCAAAAAATATATAGACATATTAAAACCTGAAAAAGTTACAATGCGTAATAAACAAGGATACACAAAATGTTTTCTTTGAAGACCATGAACAGATAGGGTACATAATCATATACATGCAAATACGAAAAGGGAACCAGACAAAGGACCCGAAAAGCCCCTACGTGTTTCCACTTGAAACAGTCTTCTTCAGGGGGAACAGTGGTCCAAGGTTCCTTTAGCCTATATCTGTGTACATAGTATGGAGAACACAAAAAGTGTATATTATTTAGTCTGTGTGAAAGTTATCTACAAACTATGGTATATACAGTATACTGTATAGTTGAACATTGATCAATCCTGATGTACTGACTGCCTATCTTATTTCAGAAGGCCCTTAAGAGCCAGGACAGTACAAATACCCCCAAAAACCTTTTTTTTTTTTTTTTTTTTTTTTTTTTAAATAGACAGTCCAAGGTATTTTGTAAGAAGTATGGTGAGTTTTTTTTTGAATTGTCACAATTTTTGTCACAATTTTTTAGAAAATGAAGACATTAAATAAAACGTTTTTTTTTTTTTTACATACTGTCACCAGTGCAGTACAGTGCCCTCCTATGGCTGGTGTGGTGGTGATCAGAGATACTGACTAGTAACAGTAAGTAAAGAAAAGTTGCAAATCACGCCACTGTGTGCCCCATGCCCTGACACTGGGATGCGCGGTGTCACTAGACTCCTGGTGCTGGCACAGATTGATCTGTGGGCTGCTGCTTGTGTGCAGCTGCAAGCGGAACAGAGGCTTCTGACTGACCTCCCAGATGTCCCTGGGCCAAGACAGTGAGTCCGCCAGTTACAGTCAAATTTAAAGACTTACCCAGAATCCCCTGTTGTGTCAGGTCGCTGGGATTTGTATCTCAAAGGGCCTTTGAGATTCAGTAAATGTCAACTGTAGGACCACAAGTTCCAAAATCCTCATCTAGGAAGAGTGATCTCCCTCTAGAGGCAGAAGATGATGCAATGACCTTGACTTTAAAAGGTAACTCCACTTTTGTGGGGAACAAAATCATATTGTAATTGAATGTTATTTAAAATTACCTTTCCTTTCAGTCTGCAGCTGTTGTCATTTTCTGAAAATGCAATGCAATATGGCCGCCTGGAGTTGTTCTGTACACAGAATGTATACTGACCACACCCTAGAAACATCATTTCCTGCTTGTGTGATTGGCTCACCAATCTTCCCAGCAGTCTGCCTATGATACAAGTCAGATTTCTGGCATCCCCTGCAACAAAAAATGTCATTTTTGGTGAGATACTCCCAATAGGAACACGTCTAAAGGGATGCAGGCCCTGCAGCTTTCCTCATTATAGCCCTGCAGCAGCCACAGCTGATAGATAATTATGAAACCACTCCCATATGACCCACTCAGCACAGAGGAACAAACAATGATTTCTTCACAATAACAAAAGGTAGGAATCTGCAACAACGTTTGTTAACATTCCTGCAATGTACAGAGATCACCCAGAGGGGAATGTTTTTTTCTCAACAAAAGTGGATTTTTACGTTTTAAGGATAAGGGGGAAATTATCAGTCTGTGGTTTCTCTCATTGCAGTGGGGAGGGTTAGAGTCTTTGTCAAATATTTAACCACTTGCCGACCGCCGCAAGTACATATACTGCGGCCGTCAGCCCCTCACAGGCAAAGTGACGTAGGGGTGAGGCTCTGGGGAGCGAGCGCGCGCCGCCGCAATGTCGCAGTCCCGCAAAAAAACGCAGATCGCCGCCATTACGCGGTAAAAAAAACAACAAAAATGACAAAAATGTTTCCCTTAGTAAACGCCATAACTTTTGCGCAAACCAATCAAAATACGCTTTTTGCGATTTTTTTTTTACCAAAAATATGTAGCATAAAACAAATTGGCCTAAAATGTTACAAAATTTAGATTTTTACATTTTTTTTGGGGGGGGGGAATTTCATATAAAAAATGTGAAAAATATTATTTTTGCAAAATTTACGTTCTTTTTTTGTTTATAGCGCATGATTAAAAAATCGCACAGGAGATCAAATACCACCAAAAGAAAAGCTCTGTTTGTGGGGAAAAGAAGGACGTCAAATTCGTTTAGGTACAGCGTCGCACGACCACGCAATTGTCCGTTAAAGTCACGCAGTGCCGAATCGCAAAATAGGCCCTGGTCAGGTAGTATTAAAAGATTTGGTTGAAGAGGGTTATTCACATTCTTTCTTAGGTAAAAGAACTACAGCCTAAACAATGGTTGTGTAGCTTCTAGAGGCAGAGAGGTTCACACTGTTTAACCGCTCCCGGACTGCCTCACCTGCATATACTGCGGCAGGGCGGCCCTTCAACGCGAAATCACCTCCCTGTACGCCTTTTTTTTTTCTGGGTCTGGGGCACACATGACCCGCTCCCACTGTGATTGGATGTTCAATGGCACCTGCCGATCATTCCCGGTGGTCTTCCTATGTAAGCAAGGCAGAACGCTGTTTAGTCAGAGGGGAAGATGGAGATCCTGTGTTTCTGCCAAGTAAGAACACGGATCTCTGTCCTCCCCCAGTCAAAGCAACCCCCACACAGTTAGTACACACTCCCAGGGAACACATTTAACCCTTTGATCGCCCCTGATGTTAACCCCTTCCCTGCCAGTGTCATTAGTACAGTGACAGTGCATTTTTTTTAGCACTGATCACTCTATTGGTGTCACTGGTCCCCAAAAAGTATCACTAAAGGCCGTACACACGTAGCGATTGTCGGCCGTAAATATTAGGCCACCGACCGATCGGCCGATTGTCAGCTTGTTAGTATGATGCTTCCGACAACCGACTGCGACTTTTCGGCCGAACAGAATCTGGCGTGCAAATTTTTGTTGGCCAACACCAGAACGGCCGATTGTTCCTCAGTCAGTACAGAATTCGGCCGACAAACAGCAGATGAGCAAGACTGGGCATGCTCAGAGAAGAAAAAACACACGGAAAGTTACATCACATTACATCACTTCTGCAGTCGGCTGTTGTTGGCCGACAAAATTCGTGTGCAGTCTTTATCACTTTTCAACCGACAGAAGAGCACCGGACAAAAGACGGCCGATCGTTCGGCCGACAATCGGTACGTGTGTACGGGGCTTTAGTGTCAGATTTGCCGCCACAATTTTTCAGTCCTGCTAAAATGCACTGATCACCGCCATTACTAGTAAAAAATATAAAAAAATAAACATTTCATAAATATATCCCATACTAAGTAGGTAATAGGCTCATCAGTGTAGGTAGGCAGGGGGGGGCGTTCCAATCTATCCCTTTCCTCTTTTTCCATGCCGTCCATGGAGCTACATGTTTATCAGTCCAGCTCCTGTGGTTGTTCCGTGCACCAGGAAGCGAACCAGCAAAAACGAAGAGGCCGGAACAGTCGGGTGGGCGGGCAGGGGATGACAACCACAGGAGCTGGACTGACAAACATGTAGCTCCGTGGACGGCGTGGATAAAGAGGAAAGGAATAAATTGGAACAGCCCCCTGCCTACCTACATTGATGAGCCTATTACCTACTTACATCTTGTGAGTTTTTAATTACTTGTGCAACAATAAATTGTCTGTATTACTACACTTAGGTGGCACTGCCTGTCTTTCTCCTTCTTTATTATATGGGATTTTATGGTTAGGTTTTCTTTACTGTTTTCTGTTTATTGTTGGTTGAGCCAGATGGAATTGTGTCTTTTTTTCTACTTGACTAACCATATATCAGACATACAGACCTCCTGACCAGGATAAGAGTGTTCTTCTCCATTCATTTTTTTAAATTGAATTTGCAGTTAGGAAAACCCAATAAAACAAGATGATTGTGCTATTATATGCAGACAGTCAGTTATAGTACAGACTACACATTACATGTGAAGTCATAGCTTTTTGTCAACTGTTAAATTGTTTCCAAATGTCCAGACCTCAGACATTATAATGCTCAATAACAATTAACATCAAAATTTGCTCTAACGATTTCACTGCACTACTTGTATAACTAAATTATATCACCTTCATGGAATACTAAGATCATCATCCATGACAACGTGGCACAACACCACACTGAGGAGGATCTAGGCACATGCTTGCTGACATTTACCAGCAACATTTGCTGCATTTATAATTTGCGGAATACTGGAAGATGTTCAAAGAATAGTAGATGCATTTTAACTGTCAATGTGTTCTGCAAGCACTCTCTATAATGTGGAATCTTTATTTTTTATTTTTTTTAGCACAAAGGTGAATAGTTTTTTAAAAAATATAAATAAAAAAAGGGTGCCCTTCTTCTCCTCTTATGCCACCAGCCTGGCACACAAGGCATCAAGGCTCAGAGGAGGTTTAGATATGACTAATTGAAAAAGATATCAGATTGTACAGGTCAGAAAGGAGCATACACTGGAATAATATAAAAGTTACATGTTTTATTAACCACTTTACCACAGGAGGATTTTGCTGTCTTACGTCCAGGCCACTTTTTGCGATTCGGCACTGTGCGAATTTAACTGACAATTGCACGGTCGTGCGATGCCGTATCCAAATGAAATTTACGTCCTTTTTTTCCCACAAACAGAGCTTTCTTTTGGTGGTATTTGATCACCTGTGCGATTTTTACTTTTTGCGCAATAAACAAAAAAAGAGCGTAAATTTTGAAAAAATAACAATATTTTTCACATTTTTTTTATATGAAATTCCCCCCCCCCCCAAAAAATGTAAAAATCAAATTTTTTTTAAATTTTTGGCCAATTTGTTTTCTGCTACCTATGTTTGGTAAAAAAAATCACAATAAGCATATTTTGATTGGTTTGCGCAAAAGTTATTGCGTTTACTAACTAAGGGAAAGATTTCTGTCATTTTTGGTGTTTTTTTTTTTTAACGAGTAATCACGGCGATCTGCAATTTTTTTGCGGGACTGCGACATTGCGGCGGACAGATCAGACCCTTGACTGACATTTTTGATACTTTTGGGGGTACCAGTGACATTTCTACAGTAATCAATGCTATAAATATGCACTGTTACTGTAAAAATTACACTGGCAGGGAAGGGGTTAATTTTATTGGAGAGGGAGGGGTTAATGTATGCCTGGTGCTTACTGACGTGTGTGGGGGAAGGTGACTGAGTGACACAGGGACAGATTGCATGTTAAGCTATGCTGAACCCTGCAATCTGTCACTGTCACTTAGGAGATCCGCCGCTCTGTTTACAAAAACGGGCGGATCTCCAGACTCGATTCCCCGACAATCGGGGAAGAGCGGCGGCGATCGCCGCTGCTCCTCCCCTGGCCCGACTCCCGCTGTGACTGAAAACAGTGGGAGCAAGCCTCCGGCGGCGTGCGAGCGCCGCCCACAAGGGGAGGAGTCCAGCGACGTAGGTCTACGCCGCTGGACGGAATCGAGCCACTTTGCCGCTGTACAGTCCCAGTGACTGGTCGGCAAGTGGTTAAAGTATCATACAAATAAAAGATATGATGCTAGTACAAGCATCTTTTTAGAATTACACAGTAAGAAACACCAGTTTTTAGTGAGTGGCTAGATAGCTGCATAGAGAGTACAATAAAAGTGGGTCCTCATGTTCCCACACGTTTCGCCAATTTTTTGCTTCATCAGGACATATAAATAATCATTTTCAGGAATATACATTGTACATACAGATTACATACAGATTATAAACACCAGTCTTTAATTTTCAACCATGCATTAGATATGCAGAACACACCTCAACACAAACCACACATGCATGCAAATTCCATGGGCGGGCGCTGGAGTACAAGAGAAGAGATTGACCAGAGAGATATCACCCTAGACATATTAAAAAATAGATATATAATAATGTCCACTGCTATGTAGCTTGTAACCAAATGGGTTTAGGTTTGACCTTTTCTACATGTGTTGATATATTTAAGTAAGCTGCTGATAAAACTACCCAGTTTGTTAAAGCACCTAAATGAAACTGACCCCGCAACTTCCCCACAACTTCCTACTCTGAGTGTGTGTTCCCATATGTAAGTAGGTTTCTGATAAAAGCTACAAGCAGAGGAGGCATAAAACACTGTATGCAAGCATAAAAAAATGGAGCCCACAACTCCTTAGTGTGAGTGAAGTAACCCAGGTGGCATCCAGCTTTTATTCCTCATGGCCCACTGTGCTGCCTGTACCCACAGCAGTTCCAGCAGAGTTTATGTGTTATAATGTCATTAACAGCATGGCAAATCCATTTACACTTCTGAACAGCCAACGAATCTGGATTAAATAGTGCATGTCTGGCATGTCTGCCTTCAAGGTGAACTTCCCCCTGACTTAGATTCAGCGTTCTTGTCTTTAAACGTCTTTCTGTTCTGTAGGCTCAGCTCTTTGAAGTCTGCTAATGATCAGCTAAAAAATCTAAAGGATCATTATGTTCTATAACTGTGCTCTAGATATATTGGTGTAATGAATTGATAGATTTATAAGCAACAGTCACCTAAAACATGTCATCTCTCTGCCAAAAAAGATATATTAGTAGATGATCATTTTAACTGTAGAATGAAAAGTGCTCACAGTTTACTAGATACTTTGTCCCTAACCACCTCAATATCGGGCCAGTTCTGACCAGTGGCGGCTGGTGCATTGGGAGTGCAGGGGTGCCGCTCCCCCTATCCATGCGTCCGGCCCCCTAATCTACATGCAGGGCACAGGACGCATGGATTCCAATGGGTTTTTTTCTTTTGAAGCAGGTGATTAGAACCAGAGGCTCTAATAGGCTTCAAAAAAGGGTAGGCTTAGGGCGCAGAGCACTGCACCCTGAGCCCACCCAGTTGTGTGACATGAATATTCGCTATTGCCACACTGATTCTCCTCCTGGCCAATCAGGAAGTGGGTCCTGAGACCCGTTTCCCGATTGGCTGAAAGGAAAAGCCATGGGAGCAGAGGAGGAGGAGGGAGGAGACTGAGGGGGAAGCCACCAGCGTCGCTGCCTGCCCAGGGTGAGTGAGCTGGCGACCAGGGGGGGACGACAGTGCGGGCTGGAGCTGGTGGGGGACCGGGGACAATGACAGTGCGGGCTGGAGCTGGTGTGGTTGGGGGGGGGGTATGGTGTGGTCTGTCTTCTGCCCCCCCTGGCCCATGGAGCACCAGCCGCCACTGGTTTTGACACTTCTCACATACATGTAAAAATCTACTTTTTTTTGCTAGAAAATTACTTAGAACCCCCAGACATTATATATATATATATATATTTTTTATTCAAAAGCCCTAGAGAATAAAATGGTGGGTGTTGCAATTTTTTTATGTCACACAGTATTCGCGGAGCAGTTTTTCAAACACATTTTTTTGGGAAAATAAACACAATGAATCTTAGTGAACACAAACACAATATAATACCACTTTTTTTGGTAAAATATAAAAGATAATGTTACACCAAGTAAATAGATACTAAACATGTCACGCTCAAGGAAAAGCGACAAACTACGGTACATTAATTTAACCAAAGGTGACAATTTAAAAGCCTTTGCAGATTACCAGTTCAGATTTACACAGGAGGTCTGGTGCTAGAATTATTGCTCCCACTTTTGGTGGATCACTGTTTACATATGCTTGTGGGACCGATGTGTGAGTTCGCCACTGCGTGTGAGTACGGGGTGATGGGGGGCTTTAAAAAGAAATGTTAACATCCAATAACAAGTACTCTTTATGGAGAGATGGGGGTTCTATTAGACCCCCAATCTCTCCTTCGGGCTCCAATGCAGCATGCCCTCCCGCCACCTGTAAAATTACCCAGCTGCTCAGAGTACTTTTACATTAAAGAGAATTTCCAGCCCTAAAAAATTACACCGGGATCATGGTTCTAGCCTCAACCATGATCCCAGTACACCTGCTTCCCTACCTGCAATGTATTTATACTGTGGCCAATAGGGAAGCAGTAAAGATATATTAGTAGATGATTGACTTAAAGCGGAGTTCCACCCTGGATTTTTTATTTTTTTTAAAAATACCCCCTGGACAGTCAGGGCTAGTGCATTCCACAATGGCTAGCCTCTGATCTGTCCCGGGTTGCACTTACCTGTTAGGACAAATACTTACCTTGAAAACGTCTTGTCCAGCGCTGCCATCTCAGATGTGGGCAGCTTGAAGCCAGCGAGATCCTCTTCGGCGTCCTCTTCCGCCTTCTTCGGTCCCTCGATGCCCTGCGCCGGCCCCGCCATCACTTCCGGGCACGCGCGTCATCCCTCCACAGCTTCTGGGCATGCCCAGAAGCTGTTTAGAAGGGGATGACGCGCGCGCCCTGGAACTGACGTCGGGCCGGTGCAGGCGCAATGATTCCCGGGAGCTATGACGTTCAGCTCCCAGGAATCATTGCAGAGCCAGGAAGTGACGATGGGCCGCGGCCGAGGAAGGAGGAAGAAGGAAGTAAGGTAAGTATATTTTCTTCGCTACAAGGTAAGTAAAAAAAAAAAAAAAATGCGATTATCCATTTCTTTTTCAGGTGACCCGGAGCGAGAAGATGGAGGTAAGTATAAAATTAGGGTGGAACTCCACTTTAACTGTAGAAGAAAAAGTGCTCACTGTTTACTGGATACTTTGTCCCTATACATATTTTTGCAAAATACAAAGGGGTTGATTTACCAAAGGCAAATAGAATGTGCAAAATGCAGTTGCACTCTGCAAGTGCAGTTGCTCCCGAGCTTTGTAAATGAGCAGAAGCTCTGCTGACTTCCATCATCCAATCATGTGCAAGCAAAAATACTGTTTTTTTTATTTTTTATTTTCCTTGCTTGTGATTGGGTATTCTTTGCAAAGTGAAGCTTTACCTCATTTACTAAGCTCTGGCGCAACTGCCAAAGAGAAAAAGTGACCGCACACAGAGGTGAATGAACTTGAAGTGTTTATTCCCATTCATAAAAGACAACGGTGCATCGAACAGACATGGACACGGTTGACGCGTTTCACGACTCTGTAGGTCGCTTACTTTGAGTTATGGGTAGTTGGGTTATGAGTAAGCGACCTACAGAGTAGTGAAACGCGTCAACCGTGTCCATGTCTGTTCGATGCGCCGTTGTCTTTTATGAATGGGAATAAACACTTCAAGTTCATTCACCTCTGAGTGCGGTCACTTTTTCTCTTTGGAAGCTTGATTACTGGATGACCAGCACCTGGGCATTTGTGCCTCACCTGAGTGGCTTTTCCTGTGCTGTTTGAATGATCTCTCTGGAGCAACTGCACTTGCAGAATGCAACTGCCCTTTGTAAAGTTTACAGTCGATTTGCCTTTAGTAAATTAACCCCAAAGAGTCAATAAGGCATAGTACACACGAGCCACAGTTACTCTTTCAAAAAATGCTATTTCGGATAAGATCAATTTAAAAAGTTTCTAAAATTATTTTACTGTAAGATTTTATCCTTCCCACCTTTTATCAATGCTGCTACCTATCTAGAAATTTTGAAATTTGGTTGTTAAAGACCTGGTCTTCTTAAAAGAGATATGTATAAGCTAATTTACTAAAGGAGTTGATAATTTTTGCAAAAAACCCACAATTTTAGCTGTATTCATGTGCAGACGAAATAAATGGGAATTAGTTTTTTTCATGATTGGATAATTGAATTTAAAATTACTCTGGTTCAAAATTGAAATTATTTCAGGGTGTTAAAATGTAAGTAATCTGCTTTACTTACAAAAGAAGCATCCATTAACTGTTCAGAATTCTCCATTCTCGTTATCTACTTGGTCTGTGGGGCGAGTATGCATCTACATATAATTACCTTCTGCACGTAGATGGTGGTAGTCTTATAATAGGAAATGTAACAATGACCTTTTCTGATATTGTCTCTGGTAACAAACCTTCTTCCTTCACCAGCCTTTGGGATAAACTTAACTTACTCCATCACAGGTATTCATGCACCTACACATTTCTAGTGATATATAGAGGTGTACCGAACTGTTCGCTGGCGGACAGTTCCCGGCGAACTTAGCATGTTCGCGTTCGCCGCTGCGGGCGAACATATGCGATGTTCGGTCCGCCCCCTATAATACATCATTGAGGCAAACTTTGACCCTGAACTTCACAGTCAGCAGGCACATTTCCAGCCAATCAGCATACCTCCCTCCCACGCCCTCCCACCTCCTATAAATAAGCAAGGGCAGCATCCATCTTAGATCATTCTGAAGCAGTGTGTTAGTGAGAGCAGGGAGAGCTGCTGCTGCTGCTGCTGGTAATAGCTAGGGACAGTTGTTAGTCAGTGTTCCTGGTCTTGCTAGTCAGTGTTCTTGGTCCACTACTGCTGTAAGGACAGCATCCTGACAGCATCCTGACAGCACCCCAAAAAAGCCCTTCTAAGGGCTGGTATTTGTGTAATTTTTATATATATATATATATATATATATATATATACATATATATATATATATATATATCTAGTGTCCCCACTAGATATATGGTAATTGAGTTTTTTTAATGTAGTGGTAATTGAGTTTTTTCTTTATATATATATATATATATATATATATATATATATATATATATATATCTATCTAATGTCCCCAAAAGCCCTTTTTAGGGCTGGTAATTGAGTATTTTTTATATATATATATATATATATATATATATATATATATATATATATATATATATATATATATATAGTGTCCCCAAAAGCCCTTTTTAGGGCTGGTAATTGAGTATTTTTTATATATATATATATATATATATATATATATATATATATATATATATATATATATATATATATTGTACACTGCAGTTGCCTGCCCGCTGTGTGTGAGAGGCCACAGACCCACCACAGACTGTACTGTGTGCACACCACACTCATTTCGGGTGGCACAGGCACAGTACCTTGCATTTTAAAAAATATTTTTTTTTTCCTCTGTCATAATTGCAGTGAGTGCTGTGTCAGGTCCACAGAGTGCACTGTACCCACTGCAGTGCACTGCCCACCACTGATATATATACGGTGGCACAGCATCTTGTTGCAAATTGAAAAAAATATATATTTTTTATTATTGCAGTTGCCTGGGCTGCCAGTGACTGTCAGGTCCACAGAGTGTACTGTACCCTCTGTAGTGCCACTGCGTGCCCACCCACCCCTGATATATATACGGTGGCACAGCAGCTTGCAAAGTAAAAATATATATATTTTTTTATAATTGCAGTTGCCTGGGTGCCAGTGACTGTCAGGTCCACAGAGTGTACTGTGCCCACTGCAGTGCCACTGCCCACCCACCACTGATATATACGGTAGCAGGCATGACTTTTTTTGGATTAGTGTCTGGGGGGGTCTAAAAAGCTTACCTGTGAAGTTTCAGCTCTGTAGCATGTCCAGAACCAGAAAAAAAAGATCATATAGGTGTAAAAGGGGTTCCCACCATTCCTGCTCTACTGAAAAATGATCTTTTTTTCTGGTTCTGGACATGCTACAGAGCTGAAACTTCGCAGGTACACTTTTTAGACCCCCTAGACACTAAATCACACAAAAAAAGTTCTTAAAAATTGTCATTTTTGATAGAGAGCCAATTATTGGAAAACTTAAAAAAAAAAAAAACTTAAAGAAAAAAAAATTTCTTTGGATTTATTGTCTGGGGGGTCTAAAAAGTGTACCTGTGAAGAAATTTTTTATTTTTATTTTTTTTTTAATTTCTATCAAAAAGGCCAATTTTTAATAACTTTTTTTGTGTGATTTAGTGTCCGGGGGGGGGGGTCTAAAAAGTGTACCTGTGAAGTTTCAGCTCTGTAGCATGTCCAGTACCAGAAAAAAAATAGAATTAGGGTTAGGGCTAGGGTTAGGGTTAGGGCTAGGGTTAGGGTCAGGGCTAAGGTTAGGGTTATTTTTAGTGCTTAGGGTTAGAGGGTTAGAGTTAGAGGGGTAGGGCTACTAACTCTAACCCTAAGTATCTCACCTTAACCCTAACCCTAGCCCCTAACACTAAACCTAACCCTAACCCTCTAACCATAACCCTAACCCTCTAACCTTAACCCTAACCCTCTAAGCCTAGCCATAAAAATAACCCTAGCCCTAACCCTAGCCCTAAGCCTAACCCTAGCCCTAACCCTAATTCGTATTTTTTTCTTGTTCTGGACATGCTACAGAGCTGAAACTTCACAGGTACACTTTTTAGACCCCCCAGATGCTAAATCCAAATAATTTTTTTTTTTTTTTTAATTTTTCCAATAATTGGCTCTCTAACAAAAAAGTACAATTTTTAAGAACTTTTTTTGTGTGATTCAGTGTCTGGGGGTCTAAAAAGTGTACCTGTGAAGTTTCAGCTCTGTAGCATGTCCAAAACCAGAAAAAAAAATAGAATTAGGGTTAGGGCTAGGGTTAGGGCTAGGGTTAGGGTTATTTTTAGTGCTTAGGGTTAGACGGTTAGGGTTAGAGGCGTAGGGGTAGGGTTACTAACTCTAACCCTAAGTATCTCGCCGTAACCCTAACCCTAGCCCCTAACACTAAACCTAACCCTAACCCTTAAAGCCCAGTTCCTGTCCCATTTTGGTCGGTTCTGGTCTGTTTGCGGTTGTTCGCGGTGCGTTAAACGGGGAGTTTGGTCTGTTACTGTGAAGTGGGCGTAACCCTTACACTACCTGATCGATACAACATCATACCTGATCGTATACACACACTGGATGTTTTAAAGCACGTTATTCCAAACAATTTAGGAATGTTAGGTGATTTATGCCCTTTATGGAATAAAACCCGACTCTGCGTCAACTACGTAATTTTCCATGGGAGTTTTGCCATGGATCCCCCTCCGGCATGCCACAGTCCAGGTGTTTGTCCCCTTGAAACAACTTTTCCATTACTATTGTGGCCAGAAAGAGTCCCTGTGGGTTTTAAAATTCGCCTGCCTATTAAAGTCTATGGCGGTTCGCAATGTTCGCCGGTTCGCGAACATTCGCCGATGTTCGCGTTCGCGAACGGCGAATTTTATGTTCGCGACATCACTAGTGATATACAGGTACTGCTTAAACATAACCTGACATCCAACTTTTTAAGATTGATTTAGGAAAGACTCTGCCTCTGAATGGTCAATAGCACTTACATTTTCACTTCTCCAAGACCAAAGAAGACTTATTTTTTCACATGGCTTCCATGGATTTGGGAAGGCCGGTCTCATCTGGTCTGGTAACATGGCCAGTCTGGGGATATGGTAAAAAGCATCTAAAAGCCCCTGAGTAATATATTAGGAAACTGATTATTAAATGATATACAGTATATAATGGTTTTACATATATAATGGTTATACAATTCCAGCCATATATATGTGTAAAAAGGGTGCTCCCACTATGAAAACCTAATATGTGTAAACAGTAGCATAAACATATATACACACAATATCAAAGCTCAAAAATCAATAGAAGTCAAAATCAATAAAAGTCTATCATATAGGTGAGAATTATTGCAGTTCCTTTATGTTTGAAGTGCTAAGGTGCCTAAAGTTGTAAACAAAATTGGTGCTCCCCTCCTGTGTGCCCACACACTCACCAGCTGCCATAGACTCCCATAACAGAAGTCATGTGCGCTTTGCAAAACATCTCAGATGCTGTGGTTAGTAGTTCTCCAATGGAGCTCCTTCTTTGTGGGTGCGGATTCCCTTCATGTATAGTATAATGCCAGAAGAGAGGAGGAATATATAGCGTAATTCCGTTTATTAAAATAATACTAAAAACACAATATTGCACTCACTTTTTTACAAGGTAAAACAAGCATAAAACCGGGAACTGGAAGTACGCCGCCACTTGCGTGTCACCAACCGGTACTGACATCACCACCCACTGTCAACTGACGTGTTTCATCCCTCCCACAGGACGTTATCAAAGGCTTTGATGATAGCCTTTATCCTTTGATGATAGCCTTTGATAATGTCCTGTGGGAGGGATGAAATGTGTGTACAAAAGTGAGTGCAATATTTTTGTATTATTTTAACCACTTTAATACAGGGCACTTCCCTCCCTTCCTGCCCAGGCCAATTTTCCCCTTTTAGCGCTGTTGCATTTTGAATGACAATTGCGCGGTCATGCAACACTGTACCTACACCAAATTTATGTCATTTTCCCCCCACAAATAGAGCTTTCTTTTGGTGGTATTTGATCACCTGTGGGTTTTTTCCTTTTTGCTAAACAAATAAAAAAAGACAGAAAAGTTTGAAAAAAAAAAAAGTTTTTTGTTTATGTTATACAATTTTGTAAATAATTAAGTTTTTTCCTGCACTGATGAGCACTGACTAGACTGCACTGACAGGCACTGATGAGGAGGCACTGATGGGGTGGCACTGATAGACGGCACTGATATGTGGCACTGATAGGCGGCACTGATAGACGGCACTGATATGTGGCACTGATAGGTAGCACAGATATGCAGCATTGGTGGGCACTGATAGGCGGCACTGCTGGGCACTGATAGGCGGCATTGATGGACACTGATAGGTGGCACTGATGGGCACTGATAGGTGGCAATGATGGGCACTAATGGGCACTGATAGGCGGCACTGGTGGGCACTGATGGGCACTGATGGAGCGGCACTGATAGGCACTGACGGGCGGCACTGATGGGCACTGATAGGCGGCATTGGTGGGCAATAATGGGCACTGGGGGGCGACACTAAAGGATGGCAATGATGGGCACTTGTGGGCAGCACTGATAGGGAGGACACTGGTGGGCAGCACTGATGGGGAGGGCAATGGGGGGCTCCCTGAGCCCTGATTGCCATCCCTGGTGGCCGTAGTGGGCATCCCTGGGGTCATGGTGGGCATCCCTGGGGTCATAGTGGGCATCCCTGGTGGATCTAGTGGCATCCCCCCCCCAAGGGTCTGCACTGGTAATCAATGATCTGATTACCAGTGCCGACCCCCCCCTGTCAGGGGAGCCACCGATCGGCGCTCCTTTACTCGTGCCTGTTAGGCACGAACTAAGGAAAGCCGATCAACGGCTGTTCCTGTTTTACTATGTGACCAGCCGTGATTGGACACGGCTGATCACATGGTAAAGAGCCTCCGTCAGAGGCTCTTTACCGAGATCGGAGATGCAGGGTGTCAGACTGACACCTCGCATCACCGATCGCTGCTCTGCGCGCCCCCGGGGGCGCCCAGAGCTGTGTTATCCTGCCGCCGTCATATGACGTCCGGTCAGGATAACACATCCACATTCCCGCCATCATTTTGTAATTGGGCGGGCGGGAAGTGGTTAATAAGCGGAATTACGCTATATATTCCTCCTCCCTTCTGGCATTATACTATACATGAAGGGAATCCACAATCACAAAGAAGGAGCTGCATTGGAGGACAACTAATCCCAGAATCTGAGATGTTTTGCAAAGCGCACATGACTTCTGTTATGGGAGTCTATGGCAGCTGGTGAGAAAGTGGGAACACAGGAGGGGAGCACGGACTGCACCAATTTTGTTTACAGCATTTTGCACCTCAGCACTTTAAATATGATGGAACTGCAATAATTCTCACCTATTTGATGGACTTTTATTGATTTTGACTTCTACTGATTTTTGAACTTTGATATTGTGTGTAAATGTATATGAGTTTATGCTACCGTTTACACATATTGGGTTTTCATAGTGGGAGCGCCCTTTTTACACATATACAGTCAGGTCCAAAAAATATTGGTCTTATCTGTCCAGAGGATGTTGTTCCAGAACTGTGAAGGCTTTTTTAGATGTTTTTTGGCAAACTCTAATTTGGCCTTCCTGTTTTTGAGGCTCACCAATGGTTTACAATGGGCGGCACAGTGGTGTAGTGGTTAGCACTTTCACCTAGCAGCAAGAGGGTCGCTGGTTTGAATCCCTACCACGACACTACTTGCCTGGAGTTTGCATGTTCTCCTTGTGCCTGCGTGGGTTTCCTCCGGGTACTTCGGTTTCCTCCCACACTCCAAAGACATGCTGGTAGGTTAATTGGATCCTGTATAAAAAAAATAAATACATTTGCCCTACTGTGTATGTATGTGAGTTAGGGACCTTAGATTTTAAGCTCCTTGAGGGCAGGAACTGATGTGAATGTACAATGTATATGTAAAGCGCTGCGTAAATTGACAGCGCTATATAAGTACCTGAAATAAATAAAAGTAAATAAAATAAATCTTGTGGTGAACCCTCTGTATTCATTCTGGTGAAGTCTTCTCTTGATTGTTGACTTTGACACACATACACCTACCTCCTGGAGAGTGTTCTTGATCTGGCCAACTGTTGTGAAGGGTGTTTTCTTCACCATGGAAAGAATTCTTCTGTCATCCACCACAGTTGTTTTCCGTGGTCTTCCGGGTCTTTTGGTGTTGCTGAGCTCACCAGTGCGTTATTTCTTTTTAAGGATCTCTGATGGGTTTGTTTTGTTTTTTCAGCCTAATGATGGCTTGCTTCACTGATAGTGACAGCTCTTTGGATCTCGTATTGAGAGTTGACAGCAACAGATTCCAAATGCAAATAGCACACTTGAAATGAACTCTGGACCTTTTATCTGCTCCTTGTAAATGGGGTAATGAGGGAATAACACACACCTGGCCATGGAAAAGCTGAGCAGCCAATTGTCCCATTACTTTTGGTCCCTTAAAAAGTGGGAGGCACATATACAAACATTTGTAATTCCTACACCGTTCACCTGATTTGGATGTAAATACCCTCAAATTAAAGCTGAAAGTCTGCAGTTAAAGCACATATTGTTTGCTTCATTTCAAATCCATTGTGGTGGTGTATAGAGCCAAAAAGATAAGAATTGTGTCGATGTGCCAATATTTATGGACTTGACTGTATATGATTTAAGGCACTACACCTTTTAAAGGAGCAGCAACCTCACCTACAACATTTGCTATTTCACGTAGTTTATTTAATATTTCTTACCACATCCATTAGCGTGGGTATATAGACAAGTATATATATTTATTTACACAATTTTATTAAAAAAAGAAAAAACAAAGTTTCCCTCTAAAGTGGGTTGAGGGTAAACTTTTTTCGTTGTTGGTAGGCATGCTAAGCGGCTCTTGAATCTTGGACCATTGTCCTAAATGTACTGAAGAAATTGTTTTGATACCTGTATCCTTATGGATCCCAATGTCTTTTTATTGAGCCTACCCTCTACTTAAATATGGTATAAAATGATCAAGTCATAATTTGGTGGCAGCAATGATTCTGATGGTATCTAAAGGAAAACAGTTACCTTTACCTTATAAACCCATTTTTTTTAAGCTGCATGCTGCAAAGAAGTTAATAAATACTAAAGAATATCCTCTCTGGTGAGTGGTGAGTTCTGTCTTTATCCTCTTGAAGAGCTACAGTGGCCCAAAAATCTTCTGCACCCAACACATTTCTAAATGTGTTGGATGCCTTTTTACTGCTGTGTGTTGTGGTCCCATCCGTTGGCCCCTTCATCACAACAGGACACAGTGGTGCACAGCATAGAACCTCAACTTGCAGGGAACCAAGCATCCAATACCCCAGGATGTGTGTCTTTGCTTACTGTTACCCCTAAAGAGAGCAAAAATAGGACTCAACACCCACTGGAGAGGTAGGTATTCTTTATGTTCCTTTTTAAAGAAATGTTTATTTTCAAAGAATCCTGCACATTTCTGGCGTCCTTATATGATTGGCCATCTATGAATTTATATTCACTTTCTTCTGTTTATTTCTAATGTTTAGCATTTTATATTTTGAAAAACATGACATTGTTCAAGATGGTTTGCACAATAAACTGCAGCTTCAAAAGGAAAATATCATATTCAAATTATCTTTAGCGCAGTTAATAAAATGGAACAGCTATCTGGAATAGTGTTTCCTACAAAGTCAACTGACCCAAGTACACCCGAGAAAACAATTTACTTATCTGTAATCACTATAATGGATGGAGTGTTACTCCGCAGTGCTCGAAGGAGATGTACCTCATCAGTAAAGCGCTCATCCCCCGGAATGCTGGATTCTCTTTTATTTATGTATTGTTAACTGAAGTATTGCCAGTTGTTACACTGATTTCATCTGACTTTAAAACTAGCAGTCCCTGCCATGCAGTTATCTCACACTTCAGCTCAACCAGCTCGTTGCACAGCATTTTTCTATACGGGAGCTATAGGCATAAATCCCGTTTATTAGAAACACATTTTATATAACAGTTTAAAGGGTCAGTCCATCAATTGTACAATGGGTTCTTAAAGGTGAACTCCAAGCATGCTAAAAACTACATTGTAATTCTAAATTCCTTTTTTCTTGATTGAAAATGGTCTCCCTTGGTAATTCCCTTCAATTAAACTGTGACAAGACTGAAGTCATGCTTATTAGTACCCCTATTAGTTACGTAAGGCCAGTCCTAATAGCTTGTCTATAGATGGCACTGTACTTGAGCTTCAGTCTAAATTGAAAAATCTAGGGGGTGATACTTGATGCTAGTTTAACCTTTGATCCACATGTACAAAGTGTTGTTTATTTTTTCCACTTGAGAAACATTGCGACCTATGCTATCATTCACTTTAGCTGAAAAGCTGATCCATACATTTGTGTTCTCCCAACTTGACTACTGCAATGCTCTATTTGCTGGTTTACCTAAATCCACTATTAATAAACTTCAATATGTTCATAATTCTGCAGCCAGAATCCTGACTAGGTCTGGTACAAGTGATCATATTACCCCTTATCCTGGACTCCTTGCACTGGCTACCCATCAGGTTTTGCATAGACTTTAAGATCCTCTTGCCTACCCATAAGGATCTTCGTTTCTTGGCACCCCCCACCCCGTAACCTCCATTCCTCAAATTCTGGTTTGCTGTGTGTCTCCCCTCCTCACTTACACTCAATGGGAGACAGAGCCTTCTCCTGTCTATGCTCCAAAACTCTGGAGTTCACTTCCTAAGAACATCAGAGAGTCATCTTCTCTAAACGCATTCAAATCAAATTTAAAAATGTTTTAAAACAAGCTTTTACTTAGTTGTCCCGTTTTCCCTTTATGTCAATCTGTGTATTTCTTGTGTTTTCCTTGTAAAGCGCTTTGAGAAGCCACCTTTAAAGGCGCTATATAAAATACATTTTTTATTAATATTTTTCTTTGCCATCCACCTTTTAGCCCCGGTTCACATTTGTGCGATTGCAGAGATTGCATGTAATTCGGAGCGCACTGCTCCTAAATTACATGCAATCTCATGTGCGGTGCGAATTTCAGCCATACACTTTGTATGGCTGAATTCGCACCGCATCCGCAGTAAACTCGCACATGAGGCTTTTTTTTATTCGCAGCAGAATCTGAACGCATAGTGGTTCACACTAGTGTGATCCGATTCTGTGCAAACTTGCAGATCACACTGCGATATGCGATCGCAACTGGGGGTGTCGTTAACTTTTAATTGACACCCCCTGCGTATCGCATATGGCAGTGTGAACTGCCAGAGGTGCGGATGCGATGCGGGATCACGCTGCATATTCGCAGCCTTCCCGCATCGCACAAATGTGAACCGACACTTAAGAAATGCCGCTGTAAGGGAGTATAGAAATAACTGTCACAATAATGTAACAAGTGATTTGCAACTTACAACTCTCTCCATTCAAAGCAACAGAACCAAAATCTGGGACATGCAGGGGGTAGTAAATTAAATATAGATTTAAGTAGAGTTCAGGCATACGTACCTAAAACATACGTAGCTAAAGAGCCCATCACTTTGAAAAGTGCTGTAATCAAACTTTGACTGTGTGACTTAGTAAGTATAGAACAAAAATAGAAATTAGGGTACCACACCACTGCAAAGAGGTTCAGATACAACTTCCTTCCAATAAAAGTCAGGGGGACAATCCAAAAAGTATCCAATACATTTCAGGGTTCCAAGAATTTCCCATTAATCAGTGACTGATTACAACAATATGAATATACTAGAAGTGAGCTGGACCTTTAATGTATTTTTTTTCCAGTGTAATTGCAAGCACAGACATTGTTAGCAGTTGGTTTGAGCTCCCCGGAATTGTCCCCCTGACTTTAGAAGTTGTATCTTGACCTCTTAGCAGGTGTGGCACTTCAATTTCCATTTTTGTTACATAACACTAAAAGCCAGGTAGACCAGGGAGATCCTGTTGGGTATAGAAGCTGCCTGCCTTGAAACCAGATCATTTGCATTAACATCAATACTTGGTAACACCAGTGAAATACCCTATGGATCCACTTTTTTCATCTGGGTAGGTATAGAGACATTATATATATATATATATATATATATATATATATATATATATATATATATATATATATATATATATATATATATATATATGAGAAATGCTTAGAATGTTGCAATACCATCATGCAGTTCCAAGCATCAAGAGGGTGCATCAGTTCCTGAACTTAGATGACCAGAGGGCAAGAGAAGTCATTCAGTTAGACCAGCCTAAATCAAACTTTTTACTACAGCATAACCTGCAGTCCTCCACTATTCAATGCTTAAGGAACCCCTAGAAACTTCTGGAGGAACCCTAGGGTCCCACAGAATTCTGGTTGCTTAAGGCTAGGTTAGATTGTATGAAGGAAGGGAACCATTAGTAGGCCAAACTTACGGTGATATCTCTGAAAATGGAAAGCACAAATAAAAGACAGTTCTATCCAATATTGCTAGTGTTGAACCACTGCACCCATTACATTTTTACTGAACCCAGAGTTCAGCTTTAAATCTTTCTGAGATGTTGGATGCCAGATTTTCCAACTTCACTGCAGAATCTTCTGCAGTTTCCATAATGAAAAAAGTAATATAGGTTAAAAAAAGACGTTCCATTGTGCTGCATGCCAACATTTTTCCAGTTCTAGATATTTGAGATGTTGGCAGCATTATTTTCACTCCATTCAGCTCTTGTACTTTTTGAAATTTCTCCAGTTAAAGCGTGAAATGAGAAGTTGCATGGTGCAATGAAAAAAAAAATGTAGAAACGATGAAGAATGAAATGTCACCAAAAAATACATTAAATCTCCAAATTAAAAGATGTGCCTGTAAAGCAAAAAGTACGTACCTCTCCTGCCTCCTGTGTTCTATTAAAGTGGCAACGTTTTAAACAATCCTTACATCTATCCACAGTAACGTAAGCAATTATATAAAAGATATTAAAAGAAAAAAACATTGTCTCTTCAAAGAAACCTAGGTTGCCGTTGTTGATCTATGTTGATCTGTGAAATGTGCTAGTTCCTGGCTGTCAGCATCAGTCTTGCAACGTATGTTTTTTTTTTTTTTTTCTAGAATTTGGATATAATTGTACTAATTTGAATATAGTTGTAGTAAACCTGTCATAAACTGGCCAGCTCAAACTGAGCATGTAATAAAAATATAATATATATATATATATATATATATATATACATATATATATATATATATATACAAAAATATATAAATTATGTAGCGCCAAAAGGCAAATACATTCAGTATACACAAAATGTGTCAATTAACAAAAATATATATGTCTGTGAATGAATAAATACATATAAAAATGTATCACAATCAAAGTGCAAGTGCTCTTAATTAATTAATGTGATAAAAAAAATATTCCAGGTGATAAAAACGATATCAGTGGATAAAACAATGGTTATAATAAATGACTATTGTCACAATGAGTGCTCGTGCAAATAAATAGTCACGCATATGCATCCACTAGTGTGATTTTTATTTGCACAAGCACTGATTGTGACAATAGTCATTTATTATAACCATTGTTTTATCCACTGATATAGTTTTTATCACCTGGAATATTTTATTTATCACATTAATTAAGAGCACTTGCACTTTGATTGTGATACATTTTTATATGTATTTATTCATTCACAGACATATATATTTTTGTTAATTGACACATTTTGTGTATATGGAATGTATTTATCCTTTGGCGCTACATAATTTATATATTTTTGGATCGTTTCTGGTGTTAGGTGAATGCACTTTTATGTTGGCAGCCATTGGTCCCCTTATCTGGCTATTTAGCTATTAATTGGGGTACTAGTTTTTATCGTTGGTTAGCGCTGATTAATCACTTTTTATCAAATATAGATATATAAATATATACAATAAAGTTCATGTTCGTGTAAAGGCAGACGTCCCAATACTTTTGGTAATATAGTGTATTTTTTATTGGGAGGCGCTATTTCTACCTAAAGGCAAACTCAGGTAGCTCTGAGAATTAGTTATTTTACATTAAAACTGGAGTCACATTTTTGTGATCCTTTCAATATGAACAGGATGCCAACACTCTGCAACAGACAAAAAGACCAACCTACCCCTTTTTTATAAACATCAATCCACAATTGATAGCATATGCAGTATGGCTTGGCATCTGCTGTACAGTGCTTTGTAGGTGGCATTCAAAATTAGTGGCACCACGACACAGCAAAGTTGGCAAGCTCAGTTGACATGCTAAAATATGCATTTTTTAACGTGTGCTGCTGCAAGTTTGAATGATTTTTAATAAATGCATAATTGTATTAATTATTTCTTAATATTTCCTTTGGGTTTAGCTTAAAAGCAGCTGAAAAGCAATTCTTTGAAGCTGAAATATTTTGGTGCTTGATGTCCACCAGTGATGATGATGTTATGCAATTTTAGCTAAAAGCCTGAAACCCCTTTTAAAAGCCTTGCAGTATTTCACACAATGTTAATCTTTTAAATGACTGTAATTTATTTTATCTGTTCTAACAGAGAGTAACCTACTTACAAGACTCTACCGGAAAGAAGAAACCATTAAAGTGGTGGGAAATGGTTGCGTAAGCAGTCCCCGCTTCCCTAACAGTTACCCAAGAAACTTGCTCCTGACATGGATTCTGGACTCTGCAGAAAACACGAGGATACAGCTCACATTTGATAGCCATTTTGGGCTAGAAGAACAAGAAAATGATGTTTGCAGGTGAGTGAAAATCCGAACTGGAAGCCTGGTATACCCACAGTTGACATTTCCGTTTTGCATTCTTCCTAGCTAGCTGAAATCACACCTTGGCCTCATGGCACCCAGATAAAACTCAGAGAGCACATACAAACTAGATATCACTGGTTAGAATTGAACCCAGTATCTGTAGTTTTCCATCAGTGCAATGTTCGCCAGTCTGCAGCAATCAAATGTTCATCGCAGTTGAATTGCACTGACAGGCCAACCAATTAGTTTATGAGCTGGTAAAAGGATCCTTAGGGGGAGAAAGAGAACAGCGCTTCTAAGTGCAGTAAGTAAAATAACACATTACTTGTAAAAGTCAGCAACTCACAATTGAACATATGAACATCGCTTTGTGACACATGAGAGACTCTCTCTGTAAATCCTGGGTGAAGTCCCACAATGCCTGCGTCTCTGTGTTCAAGCTGGCAGTTCATGCGGATGGATTCCAGCACTGATAGTTTAGTCCGGATAGCTGAGAACACGAGGGCTGAGGGATGACGACACTTCCAGTTCAGGAGCTGATGATCCTTTGGGCCACCTATTAACCATTCCGGCTTTCGAAGGTTTTATCCCCTTTATGACCAAGCCATTTTTGCTATTTAGCACTGCTTTTCAGGGGGAAAAAAAAAACAGCCACATTGCTGCTCTCCGTAGAGACCCCTGTGTTGTTTACCAACACAGGGCACTTTTCTGTTATTTGCTCACCCGTGAACAGGTCTTGGCTATAAATCATTGGCCTGGACCCGCTGATCAGCTTGTGCTATAGCGAATGATAGCACAGCCGGGATGGCAAATGCATATATATATATATATATATATATATATATATATATATATATATATAAAATTCCATCCTGCTCCTTTGACTCCAATAAAAAATTAGAAAATCAAAAGAACGTTCTTAAAATTTCATTTTTATTATGAAATTCTGCTAGTGCATGGCCAGCTTTATTAGACACTATTTCCAAGAGCCCCTTGATTATGATATGAGAGCATTGGGTTGATGGCAGCTGTGCTCC
Source organism: Pelophylax lessonae (assembly GCF_965119305.1). Classification (NCBI taxonomy): domain Eukaryota; kingdom Metazoa; phylum Chordata; class Amphibia; order Anura; family Ranidae; genus Pelophylax; species Pelophylax lessonae. The sequence continues at coordinate 668,219,216 of NC_138769.1, forward strand.
CATAGAGACATGGATGCCTGTGGGGCAGGGCCAGTTGATTGGTAACCAAGATAGAATAAAGGTACTCTGAGACCAAAGAAGGTGGCACAATTATTATTTGGATAAGTAGAAGCTACAAATAACACAGCGGCATGGGGCTCACTTCACAGTTCCAGACAATATGGCAACGGAGCCCTAATATCACAGGCAAACCTGGTACAATCCAAACAAAATAAGGTGAAAGAACTACCTTTCTCCTGCGCTCAGAAAACAAGGCTCCCCGGCTGCTCTTCCCACAGGGCGTCTTGGATGGCTATGGTCTTGCTGCCCTGAAGGACTGGGGCAGTCCAACAGTACTGTAAACAAAAAACACAAAAAAAGGGCTCTCCGACCTAGCGCATTATCCTCAATAATGAATTTATTGTTGTAACATAAAAAATGGCTACTCACAAATGCAGATGAAATCAATCATATCAGACTCAGAAAATTGAGTGTCAGAAGTAGTCCATACGAATGTCCATTGTCCTATTAGGATGAGGGCTGACACGTTTCGAGGCATGCACCTCTTCCTCAGAGCCACTGTATCATGTTCTACTCACAGGTTTAAATAACCAGGTTATTTCTCTTTACTTGGGAGGACACTCTGATAGGCTTACATTACTAGAACAGCATCTAAAAAAAAAGAAATGGCTGATAGGCAGAACAACGGTGCAGGCACCTTTATTAAACTGAAAAGAGGGTCCTTGTCCCAACTCTCTAGCGCTCCCTGATAAAGGAGCCAATTGTGGTATCCCTGCATTATCCCTCCTCTACTGGAATCTCTCCCCAGCGCTGGATACACTGTTCCTAGCCAGCAGGGATCCTGTCCCTACATTATTCACTTTGCAAATGCGCAGCAACCGCAGCGGGATAGTTCTACCTATAAGCATTGCCCTCACTAAAGATGGTCACGGAGGTCAGCCAGGGCAGCAGCATCTAATCGGACAGCTGCTCCTCTGATGACACCTATGGAGACTACAGAGGAACAAAGCGCCTCTCAGTCTAAATTCCCTTCTGCAGGTTGGCCAGCTGAACAGAGTCACCTACAGCAGAGAGGACAAACTGCACCTGCCTACAGATGAAAAGCTTTTTTTTTTAAATTTGGATAGATTAAAGAAGGGTTATAATCAAGGTCTGTGTTCTTGTGAGGTAACTTAATCCTCTCTTTCTGTCCTGGTGACCGTTGTCACCAGGGAGGTGAGGGGGAGTCCCCTTTAAAATTGTTACCAGAAGTACACTTAGTTCAGTGACAACCATCTAAATGGGGATTTTCCTCACTTTCTGCAGTATATAAAGGACAGGAAGTGAAAGAAAATCTCCCCAGTTGAACAAAAATGGCGAATAATTGATACGTTTAAAACATTTCAAAATCTATCCAAAATGAAGTTCAGGGAAAAGGTACGAAAAAGGTACAAAAATAAAATACATAGTGCCCACATCTGATAGGCTTTTGGTCAAGGGTTTTTGGCCTGCTGCAGACATTGTTTCATGTGAAAGTTCGCAAGGAGTTGGCTCTCCTACATTGTCCTATACCGGGCCTTTTTGCACCTCAGCAGAAATTGGCTTCCTACCTTTTTACCTCTGCCAACGTACCCTAGCTCAGGCCTGGAAGATGCCTATGGTTGCCCTCCAAGGTGTGAAAACCTGGTTTACCGCTATGATGATCCCATAATGGGTGGAACCATATATTTTTTTGTTTTCAATAAAGCACAACATCCCAATTTATTAGAATAGACAATAAACGGAAAACTGGGGACTTTTAAGTTGCAAGATCCATACCCAAATTTACCACATACATGAACCAGAAAATTGTATGTAATATAAAATATACTAAATTTTATTTCTCACATAAAAGGAGCACTCGATAAAACACATCAAAGTATTAAAAACAGTAAATAACCATGCTTTGATTGACCGATTTCGCCAAAACGCCTTTTTCCGAATAAGCACAGGTAATGCTCTCCAACTAAATGCGATACATGCAGCAGAGGCTCAGAATTCTAGGGAACGCCGGGGCTAGTACCAGATTAGGGAGCAGTCCACCACACCTGATCACCCGCAGGAGGGAGATAGCCACACAATTTGCCTGAGCAGCTGGATATTCAACATATGCTAGACTTCATTAAGCCTCTAGATTGCATCTGTTAAATCTGATTTGGAACAATATCAACTATCCCAACCCGGAATGAAAATCTTCCAGAACTTAAACAGGGGAAGGGTCCCCAGTCAGTTATTTCCTTGTTCCTTATTTCGAACCCTGGCTGCTCTGATGACAGACCCTCATTGATCAGACTGCAGGTTGAAAGCTCCCTTTCAGGCTCTTTGGAACTGCCGAGGTTCGAAAGCAGGAACAAGGAAATAACAGACTGGGGACCCTTCCCCTGTTTAAGTTTTGGAAGATTTTCATTCCGGGTTGGGATAGTTGATATTGTTCCAAGTCAGATTTAACAGATGCAATCTAGAGGCTTAATGAAGTCTAGCATATGTTGAATATCCAGCTGCTCAGGCAAATTGTGTGGCTATCTCCCTCCTGCGGGTGATCAGGTGTGGTGGGCTGCTCCCTAATCTGGCGTAAACCCCGGCGTTCCCCAGAATTCTAAGCCTCTGCTGCATGTATCGCATTTAGTAGAAGAGCATTACCTGTGCTTATTCTGAAGAAGCCATTTTGGCGAAAATGGTTATTTACTGTTTTTAATATTTTGATGTGTTTATCGAGTGTTTCTTTTTTGTGAGAAATAAAATGTTGTATACATTATATTACATACAATTTTCTGGTTCATGTGTGTGGTAAATTTGGGTATATGGATCTTGCACCTTAAAAGTCCCCAGTTTTCCCTCGCTATGATGGTCAATGAACAGATGTCCAGTATTCTTAGGGATCCACACCCAAAGTTTCTCAAAGTCTAGGAACCCTGAATAAGCTACTGCTTCCCATCCTTACCTCGGACCAGTTATGGTCGTTTATAGGTGTTGCCCGTGACGGTCCTGAGTCAGTGATACCTTTTATTCCCCTTGCTCCTCACTCTTTTCTTGCTTTCCTATCTCTTCCTATCTTACTCTTTGTTCTTCTGTTCTTTTACCAGATGAGACTTGTCATTGGGGATTGTTACCCCTTAGAGCAGTGGTCCTCAACTCTGGTCCTCGGGCCCACTAACAGGCCAGATTTTAAGTATTACCTCGGGGAGATGCAGACTAGAATACTGCAATCACTGAGCAGCAAATGAGATCACCTGTGATGTAGTTTAGTTATCTTGCAAACCTGGCCTGTTAGTGGGCCCCGAGGACCAGAGTTGAGGACCACTGCCTTAGAGGACAGCTTGGCATAAAATAGCAGTGTTTGTTCTGACTTTCCTCAGGCTCTCTTTGGTTTTGGCTAGTCCTTTGCTGATTTAATTTTATACATTGCCTATTTGTACTTGTTCTTCAATGTGACTGTTTAGCTCTGCCCCTGTGTGGGCAAATTGTGAGCTAGTTATGTTTATTCTGAAAATTCAATAAATATATTGAAAACAGGAAAACAAAATACATAGGGAGATTTTTTTATCGTTACCTGCCACAGGTATTACATTTACTGTCTATCCAGTTCTGAGATTTACAACACGTTGCCTCACGGCACAGCCAGCCTGGAGATTAAAGAGGAAGTAAACTTCCTCTGTAAACATTTACCTATAGGTAAGCCTATAATAAGGCTTCCCTACAGGTAGTGTAAATATCTCCTAAACATGTTCCATTTAGGAGATATTTACATGACATGCAGCCAGTGACATCACTGGTGCATGCGTTCTGAAGGAACGGCCGCTGGTGCCGTTCCTTCCGAGCCTGGTGCTGTGACATCATTGCAGTTCTGGCCAATTACAGCACCGGACCCCCCGAACCCAGAAGTGACTCCGGGGAAAATGTCAGCGGTGACAGCGATGTGCAAGCGCTACTGTGGGGGCTTCGTTCTACGGTAAGTATTACATAATGAGCTGCATACTAGCTCGTCATGCTTTGGGGTTGTATTGCAGCCAGTGGCACAGGGAACATCTCACGAGTAGAAGGAAAAATGGATTCAATAAAATTTCAGCAAATTTTGGATGGTAACTTGATGCCATCTGTGAAAAAGCTGAAGTTAAAGAGAGGATGGCTTCTACAAATGGATAATGATCCTAAACACACCTCGAAATCCACAGGGGATTACATCAAGAGGCGAAAACTGAAGGTTTTGCCATGGCCTTCACAATCTCCTGACCTCAACATAAATCTATGGATAGACCTTAAAAGAGCAGTGCGTGACAAACAGCTCAGAAATCTCAAAGTAAGTATTACATAATGAGCTGCATACTAGCTCGTTATGCCTTTGTCTTACAGGGTTTTTTTTTTTTTTTTGGGTTTTACAACATCTTTAATTAAGAGTTTTTTTGTCGGTCCTCCAGTCTTTGATTGGATGGTAAGAGGAGAAGCTGCACAGTGATAAGCTCATATTTCCCACCCTGTTCTCTCTGCCTGCTTCTTCCTTTCCCAGTCTGAGCTCTGCTGTACAGGTATTGCAAAAGGCTAATTACCAAATGAAATTCAGGTGTTCACACTGCTTGCATTTTCTATCTTTTTTAATGATGTAGTAAAAAATACAGGGACACAATGATTTGTATCTTTTATATAGTATATGCCTGGATTTCAGTGATTCTGAATGTAAAAAGAAAAAGAAATCACGCCAAAACCAATATTCCCAGCTTTGTTTGAAATTGTATAAAAAGTATTGTGCCCTGTTACAGATAGCTCCTCTGTTTCAAAAAACTATACATCTTTTGAATCTGATCTCCTGAGGATTTCCAAGCCTGAGCGGTTCATGTTCCTGCAACCATCATTAAAAAATAACAAGCTTCTCTTGGGGCCTGTAACATCCTATCCAGTACAGCGAAACATAATTGTTTTTTTATATAGCTGAGGGTGTTTTGAGACCTAGTTTATCCTCACTAAATTGTAGTTACTCTCCATAAAGGCTGGATTAGGACATGCCTACCATATACAGTATGTATAAAATACCCATGTTCGAGCCAGAATCACCAACATTTTTAGAACACTACGAAAAACGTCTTGCTCCTCATTATTTTTTATACAGTGTACAACTTTTTTAAACTGCATGCAGTAATAAATGCTGGAAGTGTGGAAAACTGAATAAACTGCAAAAAGTTTTGTAAAATAATAAATGGTTAAAGAAAAAATTGGAATACAAGTCTTTAATACACTACTAAAGGCTCTTATTAGACATATTTATAAAAAAAAAAGCTGCATGACACTTCATCTAAAATTTTACACAATATCATAGTCATACTCAAAATCATAGTTTATAGGGCAGGAACTTGTCAGAAGAATGCCTATGGGAACACATGCCATTAACCACTTCTGGGCCGGAAGGATTTGCCCCCTTAATGATCAGACCATACAGTGGTGATCGAAAGTTTGGGCACCCCAGGTAAAAATGTGTATTATTGTGCATAAAGAAGTCAAGGAAAGATGGAAAAATCTCCAAAAGGCATCAAATTACAGATTAGACATTCTTATAATATGTCAACAAAAGTTAGATTTTATTTCTATCATTGACACTTTCAAAATTACAGAAAACAAAAAACTGGCGTCTGCAAAAGTTTGGGCACCCTGCAGAATTTATAGCATGCACTGCCCCCTTTGCAAGGCTGAGACCTGCCAGTGTCATGGATTGTTCTCAATCATCGTCTGGGAAGACCAGGTGATGTCAGTCTCAAAGGTTTTAAATGCCCAGACTCATCTGACCTTGCCCCAACAGTTAGCACCATGGGATCTTCTAAGCAGTTGTCTAGAAAACTGAAACTGAAAATAGTTGACGCTCACAAAGCTGGAGAAGGTTATAAGAAGATAGCAAAGCGTTTTCAGATGTCAATATCCTCTGTTCGGAATGTAATTAAGAAATGGTAGTCATCAGGAACAGTGGAAGTTAAAGCAAGATCTGGAAGACCAAGAAAAATATCAGACAGAACAGCTCGCAGGATTGTGAGAAAAACAATTCAAAACCCACGTTTGACTGCACGATCCCTCCAAAAAGATCTGGCAGACACTGGAGTTGTGGTACACTATTCCACTATAAAGAGATACTTGTACGTACAAATATGGTCTTCATGGAAGAGTCATCAGAAGAAAACCTCTTCTACATCCTCACCTCAAAAAATCAGCATTTGAACTTTGCAAATGAACATATAGACAAGCCTGATGCATTTTGGAAACAAGTTCTGTGGACCGTTGAGGTTAAAATTTAACTTTTTGGCCGGAATGAGCAAAGGTACGTTTGGAGAAGAAGGGGCACAGAATTTAATGGGGGTGGATCAATCATGCTTTGGGGTTGTATTGCCGCCAGTGGCACAGGGAACATCTCACGAGTAGAAGGAAAAATGGATTCAATAAAATTTCATCAAATATTTGGATGCCATCTGTGAAGAAGCTGAAGTTAAAGAGAGGATGGCTTCTACAAATGGATAATGATCCTAAACACACCTCAAAATCCACGGGGGATTACATCAAGAGGCGTAAACTGAAGGTTTTGCCATGGCCTTCACAATCTCCTGACTTTAACATAATTCAAAATCTATGGGTAGATTTTAAAAGAGCAGTGCGTGACAGACAGCCCAGAAATCTCAAAGAACTGGAAGACTTTTGTAAGGAAGAATGGACAAAGATACCTCAAACAAGAATTGAAAGACTCTTGGCTGGCTACAAAAAGCGTTTACAAGCTGTAATACTTGCCAAAGGGGCAGTACAAGATATTAACTCTGCAGGGTGCCCAAACTTTTGCAAATGCCATTTTTTTGTTTTCTGTTATTTTGAAAGTGTAAATTATGGAAATAAAATATAACTTTTGTTCACATATTATAAGAATGTCTAATCTGTAATTTGATGCCTTTTGGAGATTTTTCCATCTTTCCTTGGCTTCTTTATGCACATTAACCACTTTACCACTAGAGGATTTTGCTGTCTTACGTCTGGGCCACTTTTTGTGATTCGGCACTGTGCGAATTTAACTGACAATTGCACGGTCGTGCGACGCTGTACCCAAACGAAATTTGCTTCCTTTTTTTCCCACAAACAGAGCTTTCTTTTGGTGATATTTGATCACCTGTGAGATTTTTATTTTTTGCGCTATAAACAAAAAAAGAGCGTAAATTTTGAAAAAATAACAATATTTTTCACATGTTTTTATATGAAATTCCCCCCCAAAAAAATGTAAAAATCAAATTTTTTTTAAATTTTTGGCCAATTTGTTTTCTGCTACCTATGTTTGGTAAAAAAAAATCACAATAAGCGTATTTTGATTGGTTTGCGCAAAAGTTATTGCGTTTACTAACTAAGGGAAAGATTTTTGTCATTTTTGGTGTTTTTTTTTTTTAACGAGTAATGGCGGCGATCTGCGATTTGTTTTGCGGGACTGCGACATTGTGGCGGACAGATCGGACCCTTGACTGACATTTTTGACACTTTTGGGGGTACCAGTGACATATATATGCACTGTTACTGTAAAAATGACACTGGCAGGGAAGGGGTTAATTTTATTGGAGAGGGAGGGGTTAATGTATGCCTGGTGCTAACTAACGTGTGTGGGGGGAGGTGACTGAGTGGCACAAGGACAGATCGCATTTTCAGCTATGCTGAACCCTGCAATCTGACCCTGCCTGTCACTCAGGAGATCCGCCTGCTTGTGTTTACACAAGCAGGCGGACCTCCACACTCGATTCCCCGAAGATCGGGGAAGAGCAGCGGCGATCGCCGCTGCTCCTCCCCTGGCCCGACTCCCGCTGTGACTGAATACAGCGGGAGCGAGCCTCCAGCGGCGCGCGCGCGCCGCAGAGAAAGGGGAGTGTCTGGCGACGTAGGTCTACGTTGCCAGACGACAACAAAACACTTTGCTACAGTAGTGCTCGAGTGAGCAGACGGCAAGTGGTTAATACATATTTTTACCTGGGGTGCCCAAACTTTCGATCACCACTGTATATTTGCGATTTGGCACTGCTTTACTTTAACGGACAATTGCGTGGTCGTGCGACGCTGTACCTAAATAAAATTGATGTCCTTTTTTTCCCCACAAATAGAGCTTTCTTTTGTTGGTATTTGATCACCTGTGTGGTTTTTATTTTTTGCTCTATAAACAAAAAAAGAGTGACAATTTTGAGAAAAAAAAAACAATATTTTTCACATTCTGCTATATCACATTCCCAAAAAAAAAATAAAAATTAAAAATCTAAATTTTTTAACATTTTAGGCCAATTTGTTTTTATAGCATGCACTGCCCCCTTTGCAAGGCTGAGACCTGCCAGTGTCATGGATTGTTCTCAATCATCGTCTGGGAAGACCAGGTGATGTCAGTCTCAAAGGTTTTAAATGCCCAGACTCATCTGACCTTGCCCCAACAGTTAGCACCATGGGATCTTCTAAGCAGTTGTCTAGAAAACTGAAACTGAAAATAGTTGACGCTCACAAAGCTGGAGAAGGTTATAAGAAGATAGCAAAGCGTTTTCAGATGTCAATATCCTCTGTTCGGAATGTAATTAAGAAATGGTAGTCATCAGGAACAGTGGAAGTTAAAGCAAGATCTGGAAGACCAAGAAAAATATCAGACAGAACAGCTCGCAGGATTGTGAGAAAAACAATTCAAAACCCACGTTTGACTGCACGATCCCTCCAAAAAGATCTGGCAGACACTGGAGTTGTGGTACACTATTCCACTATAAAGAGATACTTGTACGTACAAATATGGTCTTCATGGAAGAGTCATCAGAAGAAAACCTCTTCTACATCCTCACCCCAAAAAATCAGCATTTGAACTTTGCAAATGAACATATAGACAAGCCTGATTCATTTTGGAAACAAGTTCTGTGGACCGATGAGGTTAAAATTTAACTTTTTGGCCGGAATGAGCAAAGGTACGTTTGGAGAAGAAGGGGCACAGAATTTAATGGGGGTGGATCAATCATGCTTTGGGGTTGTATTGCCGCCAGTGGCACAGGGAACATCTCACGAGTAGAAGGAAAAATGGATTCAATAAAATTTCAGCAAATTTTGGATGGTAACTTGATGCCATCTGTGAAGAAGCTGAAGTTAAAGAGAGGATGGCTTCTACAAATGGATAATGATCCTAAACACACCTCAAAATCCACGGGAGATTACATCAAGAGGCGTAAACTGAAGGTTTTGCCATGGCCTTCACAATCTCCTGACTTTAACATAATTCAAAATCTATGGGTAGATTTTAAAAGAGCAGTGCGTGACAGACAGCCCAGAAATCTCAAAGAACTGGAAGACTTTTGTAAGGAAGAATGGACAAAGATACCTCAAACAAGAATTGAAAGACTCTTGGCTGGCTACAAAAAGCGTTTACAAGCTGTAATACTTGCCAAAGGGGCAGTACAAGATATTAACTCTGCAGGGTGCCCAAACTTTTGCAAATGCCATTTTTTTGTTTTCTGTTATTTTGAAAGTGTAAATTATGGAAATAAAATATAACTTTTGTTCACATATTATAAGAATGTCTAATCTGTAATTTGATGCCTTTTGGAGATTTTTCCATCTTTCCTTGGCTTCTTTATGCACATTAACCACTTTACCACTAGAGGATTTTGCTGTCTTACGTCTGGGCCACTTTTTGTGATTCGGCACTGTGCGAATTTAACTGACAATTGCACGGTCGTGCGACGCCGTACCCAAACGAAATTTGCTTCCTTTTTTTCCCACAAACAGAGCTTTCTTTTGGTGATATTTGATCACCTGTGAGATTTTTATTTTTTGCGCTATAAACAAAAAAAGAGCGTAAATTTTGAAAAAATAACAATATTTTTCACATGTTTTTATATGAAATTCCCCCCCAAAAAAATGTAAAAATCAAATTTTTTTTAAATTTTTGGCCAATTTGTTTTCTGCTACCTATGTTTGGTAAAAAAAAATCACAATAAGCGTATTTTGATTGGTTTGCGCAAAAGTTATTGCGTTTACTAACTAAGGGAAAGATTTTTGTCATTTTTGGTGTTTTTTTTTTTAACGAGTAATGGCGGCGATCTGCGATTTGTTTTGCGGGACTGCGACATTGTGGCGGACAGATCGGACCCTTGACTGACATTTTTGACACTTTTGGGGGTACCAGTGACATATATATGCACTGTTACTGTAAAAATGACACTGGCAGGGAAGGGGTTAATTTTATTGGAGAGGGAGGGGTTAATGTATGCCTGGTGCTAACTAACGTGTGTGGGGGGAGGTGACTGAGTGGCACAAGGACAGATCGCATGTTCAGCTATGCTGAACCCTGCAATCTGACCCTGCCTGTCACTCAGGAGATCCGCCTGCTTGTGTTTACACAAGCAGGCGGACCTCCACACTCGATTCCCCGAAGATCGGGGAAGAGCAGCGGCGATCGCCGCTGCTCCTCCCCTGGCCCGACTCCCGCTGTGACTGAATACAGCGGGAGCGAGCCTCCAGCGGCGCGCGCGCGCCGCAGAGAAAGGGGAGTGTCTGGCGACGTAGGTCTACGTTGCCAGACGACAACAAAACACTTTGCTACAGTAGTGCTCGAGTGAGCAGACGGCAAGTGGTTAATACAAATTTTTACCTGGGGTGCCCAAACTTTCGATCACCACTGTATATTTGCGATTCGGCACTGCTTTACTTTAACGGACAATTGCGTGGTCGTGCGACGCTGTACCTAAATAAAATTGATGTCCTTTTTTTCCCCACAAATAGAGCTTTCTTTTGTTGGTATTTGATCACCTGTGTGGTTTTTATTTTTTGCTCTATAAACAAAAAAAGAGTGACAATTTTGAGAAAAAAAAAAACAATATTTTTCACATTCTGCTATATCACATTCCCAAAAAAAAAATAAAAATTAAAAATCTAAATTTTTTAACATTTTAGGCCAATTTGTTTTTTGCTACATGTTTTTGTTAAAAAAAAATCCCAATGAACGTATTTTGATTGGTTTGCGCAAAAGTTATGGCGTCTACTAACTACGGGAAAGATTTATGTAATTTTTATTGTTTTTTTTTTTTACTAGTAATGGCGGCGATCTGCGATTTTTTGCGGGACTGCGACATTGCGGCGGACAGATCGGACCCCTGACTGACATTTTTGACACTTTTGGGGGAACCAGTGACATTACTTCAGTAATCAGTGCTAAAAATATGCATTATTACTGTAATAATGACACTGGCAGGGAAGGGGTTAACAGTGTGGGTGATCAAGGGGTTAAATGTGAGCCTAGGGGAGTGATTCTAACTGTGGGGGTTGGGCTTGTGAGATGACCATAGAGACCTGTGATCCTATATAGCAGGATTGCATGGTCTCTGTGATCATGTCAGGGAGAATGACAGATGGCTGTGTTTACATCAGCCGTCCTTCCTTCTCTGTCAGGGGGAGGGAGATCGCCGGTGTCAGGCATCCATCGGAGCTGCCTGGCACCTGCACTGGCTTCCCCGCTGACGATCGGGGGCAGAAGCGCGCCTCTGGCGGCACGCACTCGCCCCCTAGTGGCCTTCCCAGGCAGATGTTACCTATTAACGTGATTTTGCCTGGGAGAGCCACCCTGCTGATGTAAAAAGGCAGTGCAGCGACGGCAAGTGGTTAATTAGCACTGAATCCTCTTGGTTGTACTCCAGAGACTCTTGTGGCTCATAAATACAGTGAGGGAACACTCATGGGATAGTACGTTCAAAGCAGGTAAGATTTATTAGAAATACTCTCATAGTACACTCACATTGCAGTGGAGATAAAAGCGTGTTTTTTTCCAGGAAACCGATTGTTTCCAACCCAAAAGATGGCCGCTACGTCTGGGTGCGCGATGGCGTCACACGTCTAACCTCCTCCTCCTTGTTTACAATCACTTTATTTGAACACGATGAAGTTAGAAGCTGATTGGTTACTATGCCCGGTTGCACCAGATTCTGTGTGCTCCAGTATTAGTAAATCCCCCCTTTGTGTAAGTCTAAGTGCCTATTTACACATATGCAATGCGGGAACCCTGCAAATCTACTGTGGGTTCCCGCATCGCACTCGATTTGCAGGCAGTTCACACTGCCATATGCGAATCACTGGGGATGTCAATACAAAGTTAACGACACCCCCAGATCAGTTTGCATATCACATTGTGAACTGTCAATTGGGACATGAATCCGATACTATAGGTGTGAACACCCATGAGATCCGATTCTGGTGTGGACCAAAAAAAGGGTCCTGTGCAACTTTGGTTTGAATGCGATGCAAATTCAGCCCTACAATCTGCAGTGCGCTGAGAATCACATGCGATGTCTGACATTGCATATGTGTGAACCTGTACTAAGGCAGCAGTACCAATCCCGTGACATATATACAGCATAAGGCACAAAGCACATTTCTCGGTTTTGGGTCTAGAAATGTACTTGACTTTCTTCTAGGTCTTTGATGCTCTCCTGGACCCATATAGTCTTGCTACAGCTGTAACAGAAAAAGAGTTTGGTGACCTGTCAGATATTAAAGTGGTTTTAAGATCTTATTTTTTTTTGGTTTGTTTATTATAACCAACCGGTTTATACTTATAATAGAATAGCAAACATCGGCCCTGATCCTTCTCTTCTCTGGTCTCCCTCCGGCACTCCTGGCTCCTTCTCTTCTTGTGCCATCGTAGCAATCTGCTGGGTTGATTCTGAGCCACGTTGCCTGTGACCATAGACACAGATAGCTTTATCGCAGGATTTGACTGACAGCAGCAGGAGCCAATGGCTGCTTTATATGGGGGCACTCATGTGGGTTTACTCCTAACCTACCCTGTCTACATCTATAGACACAGACACGATGGTTTAGCCCCGCCCCCTGCTCCCTCCTCATAGGATTTGACTGACAGCAGCAGGAGCCAATGGCTGCTTTATATGGGGCACTCATGCAGGCTCACTCCTAACCAACCCTGTCTGCATCTATAGTCACAGACACGGCGGTTCAGCCCCGCCCCCTGCTCCCTCATCACAGGATTTGACTGACAGCAGCAGGAGCCAATGGCTGCTTTATATGGGGGCACTCATGCAGGCTCACTCCTAACCAACCCTGTCAGCATCTATAGACAGAGACAGGGCAGTTCAGTCCCGCCTCCTGCTCTCTCATCACAGAATTTTCCTGACAGCAGCTGGAGCCAATGGCTGCTTTATATGGGGGCACTCATGCAGGCTCACTCATAACCAACCCTGTCAGCATCTATAGACACAGACAGGGCAGTTCAGTCCCGCCTCCTGCTCTCTCATCACAGAATTTGACTGACAGCAGCAGGAGCCAATGACTGCTTTATATGGGGGCACTCATGCAGGCTCACTCCTAACCAACCCTGTCAGCATCTATAGACAGAGACAGGGCAGTTCAGTCCCGCCTCCTGCTCTCTCATCACAGAATTTTCCTGACAGCAGCAGGAGCCAATGGCTGCTTTATATGGGGGCACTCATGCAGGCTCACTCCTAACCAACCCTGTCAGCATCTATAGACACAGACAGGGCAGTTCAGTCCCGCCTCCTGCTCTCTCATCACAGAATTTTCCTGACAGCAGCAGGAGCCAATGACTGCTTTATATGGGGGCACTCATGCAGGCTCACTCCTAACCAACCCTGTCAGCATCTATAGACACAGACAGGACAGTTCAGTCCCGCCTCCTGCTCTCTCATCACAGAATTTGACTGACAGCAGCAGGAGCCAATGGCTGCTTTATACGGGGTACTCATGCAGGCTCACTCCTAACCAACCCTGTCTGCATCTATAGACACAGACACAGACGACTGACGAATCGCTGTAAAGTTGTACAAACTGAATCGCGAGATGCCTGTCGCCTAAAATAAATTCTTGTGCTTTTTTGGGCGATAGGCGTCCTGCGATTCTGTTTCCGCGATTTTACCGTGACTCATCGGGCGACAATTGTGGAAAAATCGCACCACGTTTGGGGTGCCAGTGCAAGTCACGGGAATTGCATGGTCGTCCAGCGATTTGCAATGATTCGGGATTGCGGGCAGAATCGCTGTGATTCAGCTTGCGATCCCATACACCAGTACGTGAATGCTGCTTGAGGCTTTAGAGTGTAAGTAGAAAAGTTAAATGTTAGTTAAGATTTCTTTTGATGGTTAAATCATTGGTGGGATTGGGTTACAGGTTAGATCAGGGTTTCTGGGACTGGGATACAAGAAGAGGGGCTGTGGAGGGGACTGGGATACATGGAATGGGGGGCTAGGATGCAAGGGGGGACTGTAGAGGGGACTGATATACAAGGAGAGAGGCTGTGGAGGGGACTGGGATATAGGAAATGGGGGGCTAGGATGCAAGGGGGGGCTGTAGAGGGGACTGATATACAAGGAGAGAGGCTGTGGAGGGGACTGGAATACATGGAATGGGGGGCTAGGATGCAAGGGGGGACTGGGATAAAAGGAGAGGGGCTGTGGAGGGAACTGGCATAACAGTGCCGGCTATCAGTGCCCAACAATGCAGCCTATCAGTGCCCATCAGTTCAGCCTATCAGTGCCTATCAGGGCCCATCAGTGCACATCAATGAAGGAGAAAAATTACCTGTTTGCAAAATTTTATAACAAACTATAAAAACAGTTTTTTTTTTCGGTCTTTTTTTGTTTGTTCAGCAAAAATGAAAAACCCCAGTAGTGATTAAATACCACCAAAAGAAAACTCTATTTGTTTGAAAAAAATGATAACATTTTTCCGTTTGGGTACAGTGTTGCATGACCGCGCAATTGTCTTTCAAAGTGCGACAGCGCTGAAAGCTGAAAATTGGCCTGGGCAGGAGGGGGGTTTAAGTGCCCAGTAGGCAAGTGGATAATTAACCCCTAACCTTAAAAATGATTAATAAATTATTATTATTATTATTATTATTATTAGTATTAATAATAATACTAATAATAATAGTAAAAATAATAATACATAAACACCTAACTCCATAATATAAATAAAGTACTATTAGACCCCGTTCACACTGGGGCGATCCGACTTGCCGGGGCGACCTCACAGGTCACGGCGCACAGCTCACACCGCGACCTCAGAGCGGCCGGCACGGACTTCATAACATTGAAGTCTATGCAGGTCGCTCCAGATCGCCCCAAAGAAGCTCCGGACCCTTTTTCTAAGTCGGAGCGACTTGTGTCGCTCCTATTAGAACGGGTCCACAGCTTCTCTATGGCAGGCTACCTAAAGCGACCTGTCAGGCAACCAGGTCGCCTGACAGGTCGCCCTAGTGTGAACGGGGTATTACTAGAACAATATTGTATTTATTTTTATTTTTTTGTGTTGGGGGTTAGGGTGTTTAGCTATATATTACTAATATTTTATTTAATTTTTTTTAAGAGCCGGTCCACACTAGCGCGACTTGTCAGGCGACTTGTCAGCCTGACAAGTCGCTCCGACTTAGAAAAAGGGTCCTGTACTACTTCGGGGCGACCTCGGAGCGACTTGCATAGACTTCCATTATGTGAAGTCCCTGCAAGTCGCTCCGAAGTCGTGGTGCATGGTAATGCACAAGTCGCCCCCGAAGTAGTAAGGAGTCGTGTCGCCATAGTGTGAACCGAGCCTAAGAGTTAGCGGTTTAAGTTAGTCATTCGTTTTTTATTTATTTATTATTACTTAGTACTCATTTATTGGATGTATTTATTATTAATTATTTATGACTATTTTTATTTGTGTATTTTTTTTTTTTACATGTATTTATTCATTTATTTTTATTATTATTATTATTAGTAGTATTAACACCCTAACAAAAAAAAATATAATAAATAATATATAACACTATACCCTAATCCTAACCCCAACTCCTAATCCTAACCCTAACCTAACCTTAATTCTAACCCCTTACCCTAACGAAAAAACAAATAAATAAATGAATAGTAATAAAAAATAAATAAATAAAAGCTGATAGAAAAGCTAAAAAAGCTGAAATGCCTAGCAACAAATGATGTAACAGATGATAGTTTTCTCTATTGGCTAATACAAAAAATGCCAAAGCTCAAAAATGCTGTAGAAAAACGTGGAAGTCACGCATAAAAACGTGCCACAATCGCGCATATAAAAACGCGCAAAAAACGCTCAAAGACGCTACGCTCAGGTGTAAATGCAGCCTAACACTGAGAACCGAGCGATCAAGCACCAGCAATTGCTCGGTTCTCAGGTCACAGGATTGCAGAACGAACTGTTCTCTTGTGATCCACAGGAGAAGTACAGCCAAATGAGCTTTGGCTGTACTTCTTCTTTAAAATGTGATATTTAGGACTATGTTCTGGGAACCATATGCAGCCAGCACATGGAGAGTTAGAGGATATTACTCAGCCCAATTAAAATGTAAGAACTTTAACCTCACACTACACTACTTCAGCTCATAAATCAATTTAATTGGCCATTTCTTTTGTAGCAATGCAGATTATACTGTAGCATTTGGAATGGTGCTGTAAAAAGTCTGATCACATATTGTATGTTTTACTCGCTACTATTTCTGTGCTTGAAACGTTATTATAGCCCTTTGAGGTTATGGAATCTGGAAGATGTTTCAAGGAATTGTGTATGTAATGAATAAAAAGTTTAAGAAAAAGCTAAAATTCAAGTACAAAGTTCCTTAAAGTGTGTGTAAAGCCAACACATTTAATTTTTTAGTTTTCTATACAGAAGGGAAGGATTACCAACCATGTCAGTTATTATTGATGCCAGTGCCCCTGCTTGTGAGCTTTTTACCCTCTCTGTTTGACTTTGTGACTATTATTACTAGGAATGAGGCTTGGTTCACATTGGTGTGATGCAGTAACCCTGCCAATCCACTGCGGGTTTTTGAATCTCATCCGACTCACAGGTAGTTCACACTGACATCTGCGAACCGCTGGGAGTGTCAATACAAAGTTCATGACACCCCCAGATCAGTTTGCATATCACAGTGCGAACTGTCAATTCAGACAGAAATCGGATCGCATAGGTGTGAACGCCCATGCGATCCGATTATGGTGTGGACCAAAAAAAAAGGGTCCAGCACGACTTTGGTCCGAATGCGATGCAAATTCAGCCATAAAATCTGTATGGCTACATTTGCATGGCGCAGACATCGCATGTGATTTGCAGAGCAGTGCGGTGCGCATCACATGCAATGTCTGACATCGCTATAGTGTGAACCGGCACTGAAAGTGATTGGAAATCCTACATTTTAGAGTTGTCCCTGGAACAAGAATGGCAACTGTCTAAGAAAGGATTTCCCCCATTTTGGAGAAGTTTTTCTCCTCTGTTGGGGCTACAGGACAGGAAATGAGGGAAAAACTTTCTAATGGCACACAGATTGCAAAAATCAATCTTCTATCGTGTTGAATTGCAATCCTCCTATGGGCAGCTTTAGACAAATGCCTTGTTGTATGTTACTGTTTAGTGTAATTATTGTAAAATGTGACTAGAGTCTCATGAGTTTGAACATATCAAGCTTTAAAGAGTTAGTAGAGTCGCCTTTAAATTTTTTTAAAAAAATGTGCCCCCCTGCAGGTGTAAGTCATAATGTACTAGTATGCTGCACTTGTATGTTAATCACTGCCAGACCAACCTTCAGATGGAGAGGGACGCCAGCATTGTCAATATTAGATTACAATGCTGTGGTGCCCTCTGGCCTCAATAATGCAGACACTTCCAGGTTAAGCCAAACTATGTATCCATCACTGGGGACTTTCTAGAACAGGTGGGATGCAACTCTCCCTTCCCCCCCCCCCCGGATGTTGATGTTTTGAAGGTTCAAATTCACATTTGGGTCCCATTTGATTATGCCCTCGCTGGTTCTGATGAGTTTCTGGACTGCGGGCTCCGTCCCTTTGGGGTGACATCGCTGGGTTATATGTCTTGGCCTATAATCAGTACTACACTTTCATCCCTGAGGTTTTTCTATAGCACACTTTAAATCAAACCTATGTGATCTGTAGCTCAATACCCCTGAAGAAGAAAAAAACCTTAACGTTTTTGAAACGCGTTGGGTTGTTGTCTCTGTTACCCAAAGTTACAACAGACTGTGGTTGTACAGTTAAGTATTTCACCGCATTGTTTTTAAATGTTTGTACATTGTTATTTCTACAACAGATATATGTAATAAAATATATATTAATTTTTAACTCATTTTTGATTTTTTCCCTGTAAAGTCCAACCCTTGGGGGATTGTAAATATATTTTTGAGTTTAGGGATGTGGGCATCATTTCCATACCTTTGCAGTTGGTTGTAGTTTTTCTTTTGAATGTTAATTCGGTCTTCCTTTTGGGTTCAGGATTTTTGGCCTGCTTGAATGGCCGGGTTGTGGTGATGTCACTCCCACGTATGCACACAAGGGTCACATTGCCACTGCACAGAGATCAGGCCCTAAATGCAGTCTGATCAGATTGCATTACCGCTGACAGGGGGGAGGCAGGGGGGCGGCAATTATGACAGAAGAGACTTATATGGTCTTAAGTGCAAAGAAAGGATTTGGGGTATTTTAGATCCCCAGATCCCTCCATAAAGAGTATCTGTCAATGCCTATTACTGTCACTATCACTGTCACTGATTGTAATCATAGGATTATTTCACTTATCTGTATAAAGACTAGGAATCCCATAGTCATTATACAAATAAGTGAAATAATCAGTGGCAGCAAACACAAGTCCAAATATCTTATAAGGTAGGAGAAATCTTACTAACCCAGTGACATATTGCGATAGCACGTATGAGGTGAGCAAGTTCAAAATAATATTGTCATCATATACAATGAAAAGTCTTAATTGTATATGATGCAATTCAGTATGCTCGCTCAAGGACAAGGATGTTTAAAGAAATGAAATTATATTATTGACATGATGCCTGCCATACCTGAGGACAGAGGAGGGTAGGCAGAGCATTAGGCTGTAATGCCACACTTATTAGCATTGGTGGCCTTCGGGTCAGTTGTATTAAGTGGTCGGTGGTCTGAGGTCTGTCCGATTGTCCTCCCCCGCCAGTATTATCATACCGGCAGGGAGCAGTGTGACCGCTTTTTGAGGGTGCCAGACTGATTTGCCTCCTGGACCCTGCCCTCCGGCCTAATTCACCCCATAAGACTGACATTATACTAAAAGTGTAGCGCAAGCCCGTGGGGAACCTTTTCTTGTGGGAGTCGGGAGGAGGCTGTTTTTTTTTTTTTTTTTTTTTCGTGCGGGTGCAGCTTTTTTGCTGCCCCCCCCCCCCCCCTGCAAAGTGTCAGTCTAGGCCAAGATACAGCATTGACCCAGACCATTACACCAACTGTGTACGCACTGACAGCTAATCACCCTTGAAGGTAAGTGCAGCAGGCACAGGTTGAGTGGGGAGGGTTTAGGGTGTTAGTTCACTTTTACATTTTTCAAAAGCTGAACTTACACTTTAAGATGAACGTCACAAGTAAATGACTTAGGGTGCAGTAGTCAGGAGTATGAAATGAAAGTGAAGTGAAGTCCATGGTAGCTCTGGTAACACATGCCAAGTTGCAGGGATCCATGGCTCAAGGACAAAGGCTCACCCCACTGTAACTGGAGTACAAGGAGTTGTTCCCAACAGGATTTGGGTCTTTTGGAGAAGCTGCATGCTATTAGGCTCCTGTCTGTCCATCTGCACACCAGTTCTGGTTGCATATCATTTAGTCTGCTACCTCTCCCTCATAGTAGTGGCCTCTCTGAGCTGCTGAGGAAGGAAAGCTCAGGGACTTCTCTTCTCTTGATGTTTTTGGGAATCCAAGGAGTTGTGGGAAATGGAGTTAAAGGGCTCTGAGCCTACATCTGAGCATGGTGAGTATATGGGCACTTCACTACAGTAGTGCTAGCACTAATACATTTCAAACCAAGAGACAGGAAAAATAGAATTAGAAAAGTAAGTAATCACGCCCATAAAATAAAGTATTGCGTTCGGAAAGGAACAATAACTGAGCAAGCTCCTATTCATAAACTTAACTGAACCCTTCACATCGACCTAGTGTAAACCCTAAATCTAACTGTTAGCCTCATCTGAACCCAATTTTTTCTAAAATTAAATATGAACCCTACTTCTCCTTAAAGCCCCCTCTCTCTCCTGCAGCCATTGCCTCACATCCACTGGGGTACTCAGCTATGGCTGGGGCTTGGTTCTATGTGAGGCAAAGCCTCTAATTGGCTGTTCAAGCATAGAGAACTTTTGCTTTACTGATCTGATGCCCCATACTGCTTTAATACTACTCTGCTATGTGACAGGTGAATACTGGAGGAAATGACTGCTGATGCTTTGATACATTATAATTATGCAAGATTAATATAGCGCCAACAGTTTGCACATCCCTTTACAAAATGAACTCAAACAGTCAGGGCTGGTGCATGGCTTTTTGTCTACTCAGACGAAGGAGCATTGGAAAAGCCGCAAAATGTACAGATGCTCATCTCCCATCTATAGACATTTAACTTAAGGACAGGAGAAAAGTGCCCTTTTTTTGCAAATGGTCTGTAACTATCCTTCAGGGTTTTAGCAACCCAAACTGTGACTGTACCCATATTTTCTGCTCTAACTGTCCCATCCCCCCACGTCCCCTGCTCTGTTCCCATCTCCATTGCCCTGTCCACCTCTCACCAAGTGTTCTGTTTTGCCTCCATCTCCTTTACTCTGTCCCCTTGTACTCTTCTGTGACTGCCCCATGTCCCCTTCTGTCCCCACCTATGTGCCTTGCTTTGTCCCCATTAAATCTTTATGTGTGCATCTCTCCCACTCTGTCTCCATGCTGTACATGTCAGCACTGAGAGCTGTACAATAAGACAGTCACACAAAAGCACTTTGCCTTACCTTCCACTGAGGCTGCAGGATCTCTCAGTTCCATTCCCGATCCTGTGTCTGCTGGCCCCTCCCCCTGGTCTCACTCGGCTCTTCCCCCTCCTCTCACAAGCTTCCAGCTCAACAGTGATTTTCTCCCTGCTGGACTGGAGGTGCTTTTGCCTCCAACCAGGCGGGACCCGTGGGAGGCAATTGATCTTCATAGCAGGGGTTGCAGGGAGAGAAGCAGTTGCTGGAGATCTAGTACCAAAAGTGTCTGCTCTTCATCTGGGCGGAGGGAAGAGGAGCAGGGGAAGCATAAAGCAGAGGCTGAAGTTCACTGCATCCACAGAGCACAGGACTGTGCTGGCAGTTGCTGTGCGAAATGCCTTACTTGTTCTCAGCTAGGTGGAAGTCTGTTTGAACAAGGCTGGCGCCGGCATATGCACATCTTGAAGGGCCCTTGTTTTAGCGGCCCTGCATTTCGGTGCCCTTAGGCGGCCGCCTAACCCTTTCTTATGCTTGCACTTGCCCTGCAAACAGTACAGTTACAATATAGTTCAATATAAGAGGGATCAGAGGGTACTGCCCATTAGAGCTTACAATCTAAAAGAGAGGGTCAAGTGATGCAAAAGGTAATAACTGTGAGGGAGATGATGTGATGGAGAAAATAAAAGCTCAATTGGTAAGCCTGGGACACACTATCAGGTTTTATTTTTTTGTTCAACCCAGCAGGCTGCATGAAAAAGAAAATGTGGAGCTGTACTAACTATTTAATGTTAGTTCAGTGATATCCGTGCTGAGCAATTGTGTTCTGACAGGGGGACTGCCAATCCCCCCCGCCAGGACACACTGGTAAGCACCCACAGCCATTGACCATCAGGCAGGATAGGGTTCTCCAAAGAGATGGGTTTTCAAGGATCGCCTAAAGGTAAATAGAGTAGGAGACAGTCAGGCAGATTAGATAAGGCATTCCAGAGAATGGGAGAGGCTTTGGAGAAGTCCTGGAGGCGAGCATGGGAGCAAATGCACAGCAGGAAGACTGAGGAAAACAGTTTGGTTTGGTATTTTGAGGTTAGTTCCTTGGCCACTGCTTCTTCCTTAAGCTTACTGATTGAACAATGAAGGAACTGCAGAGCATTAATGAGGCTACCCCTATGCTCCCTCTGGGGTTGATTTACTAAAAGCAAATAGATTGTGCAAAGTTCAGTTGCTCCAGAGCTTAGTAAATGAGCAGAAGCTTCCATCACCCAATCATGTGCAAGCAAAAATTATGTTTTTTTAAATTTTCCTTGCTTGTAATTGGATATTATTTGCAGGGGGGAATGGCGTGGCCGACTTCTGGGATGTATGTAGGCAGCTATTTTCTGGAGCTTCGTTCTACCCGCCTGTATCCTGCACTAATCCTGCTGACCCAGTGGTCAGAAACCGCCCGTTTTTGCCTGTCCAACCTTCCTCCTTGTATTGTGCCTGCTGGAAGATGGTAAAAATCAGGCATGCTGGCGCTGCTGCGCCGGGCTTCAAGGCTCCTCTCCCCTCATGTGTCTTGCTCCAAGATGGCGCTGGCTCCCCTCATGGCTCGGGAGACCCAGAGGCACAGCCTCCCTGCTCAGCACAGCCTGCTTCTACACAGGGTGGGTCTGTAGAGATCATAGATCCTGGCTTGGCTGAGCTGCCAGCTTGTCTCCTTCCTCAGGCTGAAGCACAGGAGTCCCACAGCAGTGCAGATTATACAGGGAATCACACTGAGCCACTCAAAAAAAAAAATATGGAGGCCATTCAACAGTGCCAGGCTGCCCTTAGTACCCAAATCGATTCAGCCCAGACGGACTTATCATTCCTAAAAAAAGATGTGCATAACCTCAATCATAGGGTTGTTAACACTGAGCAGCGTATCAGTGATCTGGAGGATACTACACGCCCATTACAAGCTACTGGTAATGATTTATGCAAGGATCACGATGCCACCGTGGGTATTATTTGCAAAGTGAAGATTTACCTAATTTACTAAGCTCTGGAGCAACTGCATTTGCAGAGTGCAACTGCATTTTGCAAAGTGCACAGTTGATTTGCCTTTAGTAAATCAACCCCTTTGTGTATACTGTTATTTTGACAAGCATTGTGGAAAACAATAGAATCCTATCACTCCATCTCCACTTATGCAAGCAAGATTTTAAAATACTTTTCATGATTTCAAAACTATTGGAGGAAAAGGTGTTTATTATTCCCTTGGAGTTCTGGTTCAAGAACCATTACCCTTTATTTGGCAGTATCTCATATTACCTCTACACCCCATATTTCTGTGGCTTCCATTGGCTGGCATTCTATGGAACAATTCAGCTTAGGATTGGTTGTTATGGATTACCGCACTTTGCTCAAGGACTTATTAAATACACCAAACAGTTTTAAGATGTATCTAAAGCCAACAGTTTCTTTTCAGTATTGGATAGAGAATGGCTTAAAGCCCTAACAAGTTTTTTTTTTTTCTTTTATGCTGTATTTATCCCACTGGGAAGACTTCTTTTCATTCCTGTCTCAAGACAACAGGGAGTAAGGTGAGATCTCTACTAAAGATGTGATACCCTCTCATTGACAGTTGTCACAGTAATAAATGTCCTTACTCCAAGTTGTCCCCCCCTATTCCTGACCCAGTGACAATTCAAAATGTAAGATTCTCTCCTACTTTCAGTTCTGAAGGCAGTAATCACCAGGACAGATAGAGAAGCTGAAAACATTGCAGAAATTCAAACTCTTTCCTAAACGCTCAAAAACTAGTATCATTACCAATACCAGTTCAAAACAATATATCATTACAGAAACCTTAAACATATAATAAAGTCATTTAGCAGCTTGCTGGATATTTGATCTCTCTGGTTGACTTTCAGGTATGACTTTGTGGAGGTGGAAGAGTCTTCAGAAACAAGCTCCGTTATACGAGGCCGGTGGTGTGGAAATAAAGAGGCTCCCCCAAGACTGACATCTAAAAAGAATCAAATAAAGATCACATTTAAATCAGATGACCATTTTGTGGCTAAGCCTGGCTTCAAAGTTTGCTATTCGCTTGTGGTAAGTTAATATATTTATTTCTTAGGTAGCAGAAATTTTGGAGCATATTATTTATTGGCTAATCTAAAGAAGTTTTAAATCCTTTTTAGCACAATATTGATACTGGTAAGCACATTTGAAAGAAGTCCAGCTTCCATGGTGAAATTCTTTAAAAATCCTTTATCTTTCATAAACTTGAATACCAGTGCCTACTTTGAACACAGTGCTGTTGTTCTTAGGACCTTCCAGTGACACTATGCTATGATGTGCAACCAGCGCTACAACTACACCTTCCATAATCCCTGGTGCCAATAGTGGGCGAGCGTACTGGGGGAGTGAATGAGGGGGCTGATCATGCCCCTGAAATGCTGTGCTGATGTACACTACCTTGACATGTACTGCTGCAGTCCAGCCATAAAGGGGGATCATGTTGATTTCAATGGCAGAGCGTCAATGTTGTCACCCCATCAAAGGAAGTGACCGAATAGCTGGATTTCTGTTCTGCAACCTATGGATTATTATTATTATTATTATTTTTTTTTTTTTTGCCCTTCTATGCACATTACTATCACATGCAAGCTTTCATGACACGTTTTTTCCGGGATCATCCAATACTGGATGAGAGAATCACTTACTTATACACAAATCTACAGAGATATGAAATTTAACACCTTGATACTCTTGAGTGGTATAAGCTGTTGTTCAATGTTAGGATTTACACATAGTGACCCGGACTGGGAAGGGTTTTTATTGAAGTTGCATATGATTTGCAAAAAAAGCCCCTGGCACGATTCACATATAATGTGTCTATACATATAACATAAAACGATTGATTGAATGATTGTAGATTCAACAGAACGAAGAAAAAGTAAAAAATGAGTTAAAGGAAATGTGTTGTGGTTTTGTACATATGTTCTCAAACTATTATGGTTGAGTTTAAAAATTTGGATAATAAAAAAAAAATCCTCCTTTTCCAGTCTAGTCAATATTAAAGCCTAACTCCATGTTTTAATGAAATTTAAATACTGTATTTTCTGGCGTATAAGACTACTTTTGAACCTCAAAAAAATCCCCCAAAAATGGGGGGTCGTCTTATACGCCGAGTATAATATCTCCAAGGTAACCTAAGTATAAGTATTACTGGTAGATGAAAATTAGTGGGGTCATCTTATACACCCAGTCGTCTTATACGCCGGAAAATACGGTAGTTAGTTTGGACCAAACTTGACCAAGTTTCATACATTAACATTTATTTTTATTTTTGGTAATCATAAATTTATGTAGATCAGTCCCTTGGTGCAACATTTGCACTTTTGTACACAAATGCTGCTTACATGGTACCAATTCTGGGTTCACAGCAATTGTACCAAGAAAATAGTACTTGGTTCTTCATTTTTAGACTATATAGTATCTCTGCTATAAACCAGTGGCTCTGGATGCATACTCTTGGGTAATACAGTTGAAAAAGGCTGGTTTAGACACTAAGAACATTTAAGGAAGCTTTAGATATTATTTTCTTTTCAGTCTGGAAAGCCCTGTCAAGATGTATGCTTGTGGCTCCAGAAACAATTGTAATGATGATTGATATTGTATACAATGGGCCATACAAGTGCTGAATCAATCTTTATAATTATTTTATTGCTTTTTAATGTTTCGCTTTATAAAAGTCCATATTTGGCAAGTACCTCTTGGTGCAGCTCACCTTATCTCAGATACACTATGTTACCAAAAGTATTGTGACACCTGCCTGTACACCAGTGGCGGCCGGTCCATTAGGGGCACAGGGGCGCCGCCCCCCCTATCCATGTGTCCGGCCCCCTAATCTACATGCAGGGTGCCGGAAACGTGGATTCCAAAGGGGGATTTTTTTTTAAGCACGTGATTAGAGCCAGAGGCTGTAATAGGCTTCAAAAAAGGGTGAGCCCACCCAGCTGTGTGACAATAGCGAATTAATATTCGCTATTGCCACACTGATTCTCCTCCCAGCCAATCAGGAAGCAGGTCCTGAGACCTGTTTCCCGATTGGCCGAAAGGAGAAGGCATCCGATTGGCCAAGAAGGAGGGAGGAGACGGCTGCCGAGAGGGAACATGAAGACTGAGGGAAAGCCGCTGCCGTCGCTGCCTGTCAGTCCCGCAAGGTAAGTAAACTGGCACAGGGGGATATGGTCTTGTGGGCTGCAGTGATTTGGGGGGGTCCATCTGCCACCCCCCCGACTGATGGAGCACCAGCCGCCACTGCTTTACACGCACATGAACTTTAATGACATCCAAGTTTTTGTCCATAGCGTTCAGTATTGAGTTGGCCCACCCTTTGCAGCTATAACAGCTTCAACTCTTCTGGGAAAGTGGTCCACAAGGTTTAGGAGTGTGTCTATGGGAATGTTTAACCATTTTTCCAGAAGGGCATTTGTGAGATCAGGCACTGATTTTGAATGAGAAGTCCTGGCTCACAGTCTCCGCTCTAATTCATCCCAAAGATGTTCTATCAGGTTGAGGTCAGGACTCTGTGCAGGCCAGTCAAGTTCCTCCACCTCAAACTTGTTTATCCATGTCTTTATGGACCTTGCTTTGTGCACTGTTGCACAGTCATGTTGGAACAGGAAGGGGCCATCCCCAAACTGTTCCCATAAAGTTCGGAGCATGAAATTGCCCAAAATTTCTTGGTATGTTGACGCTTAAGAGTTCCCTTCCCTGGAAATAAGGGGCCAAGCCCAACCTCTGAAAAAGAACCCCACACCATAATCTCCCCTCCACCAAATAATTTGGACCAGTGCACAAAGCAAGGTCCATAAAAACATGGCGAGCGAGTTTGGGGTAGAGGAGCTTGAATGGCCTGCACAGAGTCCTGATTCCATTGACACACTCCTAAACCTTGTGGGCAGCCTTCCCAGAAGTGTTGAAGCTGTTATAGCTGCAAAGGGTGGGCCAACTCAATATTGAACCCTACAGACTAAGGCTGGGATGCCATTAAAGTTCATGTGCATGTAAAGGCAGGCTTCCCAATACTTTTGGTAATATAGTGTATATTTTAATACACTAAGTGGCCAAAATCTAGTGGATGCCTGACCATCACACATATTGGCTATTTCAAAACCATGGTCATGAATATGGAGTTGCATCTGGAAGTACCCCCTGGGGTACAGGTATCATTGATTTAGAACCCATGGCCTCATTTATTAGAGCAAGAATTGTTTACCTGGATCTCTCTGTGAATGTATAACACAAAGAAAAGATAAAATACAGTAACGATTGATAGAAGGGATTTATTATTCCCATAAATTATTCTGGTTGGAAACTGTTACAAAACACAAGTCATCATTATATCAATAAGAGTTTAATGCTAAGGGTTTGAAATTGTCATACGAGATTGTTCCATTTTCTGCTGTCGATTTTCTGATTCAGTTATTTATTGGTAAATTAGCTTTTGAAAAGCATACAAGTATGAAGTATTTTCTCAGACTCAATTAGGTTGTGTGGATTTGCAGATCTGGCCGTCATCTCAATTTATCAATCATCTTGATATGAGAGGCTGGTTACAATTGTATTCATATCGCAGACCGCTGTGCCTTGCACTTCACAGTGTAATGAAAAAATAAGCAGTGTTTTGAATGTCATTGGCGTGTAACATTCTTTGATTCGGTTGGGTGTATAATGCTTTTATATAATGCATAGAATTCCTGTTAGCAATAAACCTTATTTAATAAATCTTATATACAGGGACCAATAAACAGTTGATAGTTTGGTCACTCTGGCATTTTCCGTAAGAACTGATATTTATTAGAATACTTGTGCGGTGGTGGGTGATCCAAAACTCTGTGTTAATCAGAAGCAGTAAAATATGATCAGTGCAACAGTACAAAAGAAAAAAGGGTAATGTGAAGACTTTAGTAACCTATAGCGTTAGGGCTCTATGATTAGGTTCCAGTAAGGGGACGAAACATGTTAGTTGGAGGATTTTTGGTGGAGGGTTTGTAATTGTGCATGTGCTGAACAATAAAGTTGATGTTAGCCATTGGAAAGGGTGTGCGACTCCAGCACTTTGTTAAATGCGGTTTTGGAGAAACTGACCCCAAAGGAGTGAGTACCTGCAAGCTGAAGTTCAGGATTGCAGAGGAACAGCTTCATCTTTCATGAGTTACCTATAACATCAGTCAGATTTTTATTTTGCAATGCTCAGATTAGTTATGAGGTGACTAGTGAGTGCTATGGTTTACTGCACTTTGAACATTATACTCTCAGCACTGCTTTGCTGAATAAGCCTTTACATCTCTATGAACCCTGATTACATACATAAATGTGGACCATAAGGTTTTTTTTATTTTTTTATTACTGGGCTGCTATTTAATTGCAGTCCTGCCTTTGACTGATGCCAGGGGGTATCCTGGTTTTCAACACCTGGAACTGAGCAATGTCGTTTTTAGCAGAGGGCTTAATCAAAGCAAAAATGAAAAGGTGCCTTAAGAATGAAAACGGCAAACTTTGTCTCCCTCAACACATAACCTAACTCCCAAGGGAGTCCTAAACCTCTCCAACAGTAAATAACATCTTCTTCTGCACATTTCCTTTGCTTTGCATTGAGAACACGTGCTCCAAAAGCACACAGTGCTGCTGAAAAATGGAAGATATGATTGTTAAGACCCTGAGGGCCTTAAAACGGTAAAGGCATAATGATGCTTGTTTTAATCGACTCAGTAGAGTTGTGATATCTGCTATCCCTGTTTCTAAACAACATCTTTTTTTCCCAGGTTTCTTGAATTTGGGGTGACCTGGTATTACTTTAGAACTTACAACAATATTTTCCTAGCTGTTTCTCATTTAAAGGGACTGTCCCTTTTTTGGAACCTTATCCCTCCTCAGTTGTCCCTCTTTTTTGGTCTGTTATAGAGACTAGAGATCGACCGATTATCGGCAACACCGATATGCACTTTCTCCGATATATCTGTATCGGCATCTGAATTTGCTGATATTGCTGATATTTAGGGAAAGTGCATGTACCGGGGGGATGCCTGCCGCTAGAGGCATCACCCTGGTATGGGTGTCCATAGCCGACGGTTGGCTGACTTGTAATGACAACCGATGCGGCTGAGAAGCCACTCGTCTGTCATTACAAGCAGCGGGAGGGGACATCCCCCCCTCCCACCGCTACCGCGGCTCGCCCGGGTCTCCCGTCCCACCGGGAGACCCGGGCATCCTGCCTCCAGCGCCACCACCGCCGTCTCCATGTAAAAGAACGGGAAGTGACATCACTTGCGGGTGCTCGGCGCCGAATTAAAAAAAACTGACAGCATTCAAAACAGCCAAACTTGGCGTTTTGAATGCTTTTTAGTGCCGAGGAGGGGTTTGGGGTCTTTTAGACCCCCAGATCCCTCCACAAGGAGTACCTAAAAAAAATTTAAAAATATATATTTTTTTAATGTCGGCAGATATCGGCCGATATTGATATCCGATGACCAAAATATCGGTATCGGCATTAAAAAAAACGATATCGGTCAATCACTAATAGAGACCTCCATAAAAAAAAACACTATTCAACCCCTTTCTGATCCCTCCTGATGGTCCTTTAACTAGGTCTTAAAGTGGAACTTTAGTCTCCCAATTAACATTGATTTTTTTTAATCCTCATGTTGCTAGCATTAGTGAATAGATAGGAAAGTATATCATATATACTTGTTTGAAACTTTTCTTTTTAATTTCTTCAGTTACTTCCTGTTTTTTTGCCTAGGGAAATTATGTCATACATTCCAGAAGTCTTCAGGAGGGGAGGAGAGGAGGAAGGCTTTTCTCAGCTAAACACGCTCTCATGTATGCATGCCTGAGCTAATGGCAGTTGGATTCCAGGAAGTAAATGCTACACTAATAATTTGCCTTTACTCATGATGGCCACAGCAAGAAAAGCTAGGGGGTTGTTTTTCAAAGTGGTTTCTCAGCGAAATAGTTTTTTTGAATATTAAAAATTAAGTAAATAGTGTTTTTAGTTTGTGGTGCTCAGATACAGTAAAGAGCCGCTTTAATGCCAGGAGGCTGAAAAGACTTTCCAGTCATGGAATTACTGTCATTGGCTGTCAGTGATTACATGATCAGTAGCCCCTTGCCAACAAGCAGCTGTCTGTAGCAGCTCACTATCTTGGGAGCGCATTCTCAGCACAGAAACATCAGCCACCATAGACCCATACGTGCTGCATGTGGGTGTCAAGGCCCACCCTCCCTGCCACCGCACATATGTTTTACATGGTCAGCAAGAGGTTATCTAGCAAAAGTGTTATATTACACTAAACATGTCATGAGTACATTCTAAATCATAGTGAAAGACGTTGACTCTCCTTGCACTCCCTGCTTCTATTTGCCTTAATTTTCTTGTGTGTGTGATTGATTGCTTTCAATAGTGTATACACAAAGGGAAGGGGGGACACTAATATCAAGCTTCCCCCTTATATCAGTAACCCCCCCTACTTTAGTGTATTCACTCTGTGGATGGTGGTCTGTGGTCACCACAGCCCCCCCCCCCCCCACATCAGAGTTTTAGAGTGCCCAGCTTTCCCCCTTAAATCAGAGTCCTCGGAGTTGCTCTTTACATCAGAGTTTGCTGTATCCCCCTTTACAGTGCAAGGGGGAACACTTGTGGATCCTGATATAAAGGGGAACACTGTAGACTGTCATGTAAGGGGGAACGATGCGGACCTTGATGTAAGGGGGAACTCTGGGGATTGTTGTGTAAGGGGGGGGGGGAGGCTCTGGTGGTCAGAGCCCCCATTACATCAGATTTTCCCTTTGCACCAGAACCCCCTAGACTTTAGAGTCTGCATAGTTCTCCTTTACATTAGACTCTAAAGCATTTTGCCTTACTTCAGAGTCCACAGTGTTCCCTTTTACATCAGGGTCCACAAAGATCACCTTAAACTGTAAAGGGGAACCCTGCAGACTCTGATGTAAGGGGGAACTCTGTGGACCTCTGGTGTAAGTGGGAACTCTAAGGACTCTGATGTTAGAGGGAACTCTCTGATGTAAGGAGGAATGCTGTGGACAAGGCCACGTGCCGAAACACGTTAGCTTGCTTTTTAATCACCTTTATGCCATAAATAAAGTCTTCCAAAGGATTTCGGAGTTGCCAGCTCTCTTTACTAAACTTGTACTGAGATCATTTGATTGCATAGCAATCATGTGACATCCTATCTGCTCAAAGCGGCTAGTTTATGCAGGAAGTGATTAATGATCCCTTTTTTAGTTCCTCTCACTGTCTAACCATGCATACTGATCGGCGTGGAGTGCTACGCAAGCCGCAGAACTTATTTTTTTTATTTATCCCATGGTGCCCCAGGCCTTTCATAATCCTAGTCATGCTTACATTTTATGCAAGAAACCGCCACTTACCAAAGCTGGTCCTAGTATGGATGTATACATGTAAAGGCCTCAGTCAATGCTGGGCCACGCCCCCTGACATGTTTCACCCCACCTATCGGGGCTTAATCTTAACTCCTTTAAAATCTTTTGAATCATCCTCTCAATATGTAAATAAATCTCTATCTTGACACATAATGGAAATATCTTGGTATGCGGTGGAAGCGGCAGGTGGCAGTGTGGGGCCCCAGGTCAACTTTTGCATTGGAGCCCACAAGCTTCAAGCTACGCTTCTGCATAAAATTATTTACTGGCAATAACCTTCCGGCATCTAAATTTCATATCAGTTTATAGTGCAATATAAAATACCTGTTTAGTAGAAGGAGAGCTATGGTAGTATAGTGTATGGTACGTACCTCTTGTGGTGCTTTAGAATGACAATGTCGTCTTTTTTTTATGGTGGTTTAGTTAGTGGCTATTTATTCATTTTGTTATTATTACAGTTTAGTAAATTAAAGTAATAATTGTGATATACCGCATATTGGCCCATATGTTACCATCTTTTGACCACATCTGTGCCTCTTAAAATTTTTGTGAATATGGTTATGGGCCAGCATCCCATTTTGGATAAGCTAGTCTGACTGCTGTGCACACTAATATTATGTGGAGGCCCATAGTTCCTTGTTGAGGATGGGTGCTGAACTCTTTTAAATTTTAGTAAACTTGATGCACTCAGAAATAACTGTATCCTGTGCTTGTGTTCATGCATGTATGGATTCTGAATGCACTGTTTTCTTGCAGCCCTGAGCTTCTGGGAAAAAATCTCATAAGGGATGGTACACAGGGAAGGCGCTACTTCCCTGTGTACCATCCCTTATGAGGGCACAGCCAAGGCCAGTTGTTTCTCGGTCCAAACCCCCCCAGAGCGACCTGCCCAATACCCAGTCAGTGTCCCTGCTGTCACAGCCATTGCCGGTCAACAACAGCACAGGCTGTGCAGCAATCAGAGGGTCTTGCTGCCGCCGCCTGCTGTTCTCAGTTCTAGGATTTGGTTGCTAGGACTGCCCATATCCTAGTAACCAATCACGTGATTGCTCCTCCCTCCGGCCCCAGAGGAAGTTCCTCCTCCAAACCTACCTAGTCTCAGTGCCCAGCCCTCCAGCTACTATCTGTCCTGTAGCCGACTGCTGAGAAGGAATAGATCCTGGTGTAAGCTGGGGTCTTCACAATACTCCCTCCTTCCCTTCCATTACCCCAACTATTCTCTTAAACCTCTCCACTCTACTTACCCCACTCTGCTCTTCCCTTCTAACTTTGGGGACCTTATTGAAAGGGAATAGGCTTTAGGGACCATGATGTGAGGGGGTTTTGGGGCCATGATGTAAGATTGCTTTAGGGACCCTGATTTAGGAGGGCTTTAGGGACCCTGACGTTAGGTCGCTTTAGGATCCTAATGTAAGGGGGCTCTGGGGACCTTAATATAAGGGGGGTGACTTTGGGGATCCTAACAAAAAGGGGACTCTGATGTAAAGGGGAACTCTGGGGACCCTGATTTAAGGAGAGGGGACCCTAGGGACCCTGATGTACAGGAGAGATTACTCTGGGGACAATAATGAAAGGAGGACCCTGATTTAAGGAGGGGGACTTTAGGAACCTTAATGAAAGGGGTAAATTCTGACATAAGGGGGTCATGCCCAGGGTGTGAGGCCTAAAGCTGTTTAAGGGCTGCCCTGTTCCCCACACACTATGCCACCGTTCTGCATACTACTGCAGAATTGGATGATGTTAGCTGGAGATGAAGCTCCTGCAAACTTCAACCAATCCATGAAGAAGAGGTATCCAGCCAATGAGGTGCCACGCAAGCCGTGCGGCATGCAACATCACTTCCTCCCAGCTCTCCACCCTAGTCAGTGTCCACATGGAGCTAACGTTGGCAAGGAGGTGGGAAAGCTACAAGAAATGGGCAATTTGGGACTTTATATGAGAACTGGCGAGCACTGCACAGTGTCTCCATCCCTGTCAATTGAAAAACAAGATGGGATAAATGAGGGTGTGTGAAAAACAGCCGATCCCTAGTTTGAAATACTTACCCACCAGTCTGCTAACAAACCAAAATAAACCTGTCTAACAAATAAGTTAAAAGCAGGAGTTAGTTAACACATATTTGCAAATGCATGCGGAAGCTGCAAGGCCAGCGACAAGGCATCCTGCGTTCTTGCAGAACCTAACACTAAATAACACTACTCAACCTGAGTGTATAAGTGTCTTCACAAAGGGAAGTACATGCTTGCTAATAGGTGGATTGGAAACAGATGGGATTGGAGACCGCCCAATCCTCCCCCACCTGCTCCAATCCACGACTGGCAACGAAAAACGCATGGCTGCACAAAAAAGCCATGGGGTGCAAACTAAATGTGATCAGCTGGGAGACACACACCCCCATCCCTTTAGAAAGAAAGGAGCATTTTTCTTTTACACATGCCCTGGGATCACTCTGGTCATTTCCAATTGAATGGGATAGCGATGTTTTAAGCCACTTATTACCGAACTGAAGTAGGACTGAGGAGACAGAACGGAACTAGGGATCTGATAAGGCTTGTGAGGGAGCGATCCCCAAATATCGACCTGTGTCCCACCCCTGCAGGGGTACCTAAGTCCGGTAAGTGGGGGACTTAAGGAGAGGGGGAGCACCTTTTCCTTTCCCGCCCACTCACTGCACTCCGGGCTATTGCAATAAGAGCACGTTATCACTTTCTGTGGACTTTTTTACTACTATAAACATATTGGACACTTTTTTATCAGATTGTATTTATACTCTGTAGTGGATTTATGTATATTGATTACAGGATGGACTGATATTATGAATTCTATTAAGGAAGCCTTCCCCCTTTTTTAAACCTTTTATAGAATATTTATTTGTACAAGGTTATATATAGGATATTAATTGTCGCACCACTGGCATTTGTACTTTGTTAACCACACTTGTCAGATTTAGCACTTTTCAGCTTGTTGCATTAAGGGAGCACAACCCCCCTATTTTTTACACATTACACTCTTAGGAATATATATATTTTTTACACTTTTAGGAACATTCTCATTTTTTCATTTAGCACATTTTGTGTTCTGTTACACTTTTATTCTACCTATTGAATACAACACACTGTTACATCTTATTCACATTTTTGGGAAGCACATTTTCATCCTTTGATACATTGTACCCCTTCTTTTCTATAATACACATATTTATTTGCACTATATAATTTTTTACACCAAAGAGTTCCCCACTCATATCTTTAGCTACATATCTTTTATTTTGCAATACACCATCAGCATACTTCATAATTAACCCACCTTATGTATTACAATAGTTATTAACCCACCATCACCAGTACATTTACTTTGGTTACTCAAGGCCTTACGTCTGGTAGCGCCAATCACTTACTTTATTTTTCCATTTGTTAAAGTAAAGCTACACCTTCCTATCCTTTACAGCCAAAAAAGCTGCATCTTAGCATCCGTTTGATTTGCAGTTAACATGCAGATGTGGTTCAGCTAAGACGCCAGCCAAATGATGGCTTGACAGTTCAATTGAGAGCACTAGAAACTGTGACAATTATCATTCACAACATGCTTTGAAAACAGTTGAATCAATGGGTTTAATTCCGCTTTAAGAGGCTGCTGCATTGAATACCAGTAAACACTCCTATTTATCAAAACAGTTTTTCCAAGTGTTACAATAACAGTTCTGACGTTCATAGTTATATTTGTTCTTGCAAACATTAGATTGCTTTTACCTGGAAGTCACATTTCATATGTTGTGCTTTTTCGCAAATGAGTTAGATAAATAGTAGCCTCAACACAGAACATTCACAGGCCTTTTTCCTGGAACTCTGTTGTCTTCAGTAAGAAAAACAGATGTTACATTAAGTGAAATATTTACAGACTTATGAGCATATTTAATAAGGTAGTGTAGAGAGTCATCAAGATTTGCAAAACGCAGAAGTGCAATCAAAATGTATCTATAATCAAAAGAAAAATGGTAAAAAGAAATGGATGCACTGGGTATACTTTGCTGCACTTTCTTGCCTTGTTATTAGCCCCCTTTATTTGCTACAAGTTTATTTTACTCATTTTATTTGCATTGGATGAAATGTTAAAGTATGACTAAACGCAAAAACAAAAAGAAAGTATATATTGCAGCTTATCAGTCCTTAGATGAAGTGACAAGACTAGACATTTTCATCTGATAATCCTAGAAATAAAACACAGATACAATAAACCATAAAAATGTGATAAACTGTGATTCAAAATATCAAAATAAAATACCTAAATGCTCTTAAGGCAGTTTCTCACTTTCGACGGCCGTAGGAAAGAAAAAAACGTATCTCAAAGAGCAAAACACTACTATAATCAAATAAGTTCTAAAGTGAATAGATCTGCTGAATTAGCATGAACATTAGACAATTACCCTCGTCTACCAACAATAGCCCTAGTTGCAACACAGATCTGTAACCAATTAACAATTCGCAGTACAACTTCAACTTATAAAATAGACTAAATACGTGGGAAAAACTTAGCAAATAAATTTGCTCTACACAATAAAATAATGTGACTAATAATATAAAAAGATGAACAGTAAAATACAATTCTTACGAACTTGGAAGCAGAGGTTAGTAAAGATACTTTAGTTTATATCTCACCACTGCTTAAAAAGAGAATCTGTTCAAAGTGTTATGGGATGGGTTGATCAGCAGCAAGAAATCAGCGATATTGGTCAACGGGCAGCAGTCTTCTCAGTATCATCCAGGAAGTCTCTCAAAGTGTTTGTCCTCTTTTTTCCCTCATCTTTTCTACTTTTCCTTTTTCCTCTTTTATATGATCGGGAACCATTAATTGTATTGACCACTCCCCAAACGATATTGACTGTCTTCTAATTGGTGGGTTAAAAAATGGGCGCTAACTGGTCCTTTCTCATCTGCCCATTGGTTAACAGTCCAGTTACATAATTGGGATTCAGATTGTCCTATAATCTAATCTGGCACTGCTATAAACCATATTGTTAATAAGAGTCGTATTTACGGGGATCTGGTGATTTCCCACCTTCGATGCACTGTGCCATTTTCGCGTACGTTGCTGGTTGTAGGAAAATTTAGTAACTTTAATAATTATTATGCGAATGTCATTTATTCCTGGAGGAAACTCTTTTTTCCCTTTTCCCAATAATCTTTGTGCAAAGAGTTCCATTACAATAAATTCAGAGGAATATATCATGTCCTTTGTGGTTTGGTGTTTCACAGAACGATACTTGTGATTTGAAATATGGATCATCTCTGTTTATGAGTTATTCCTTTTAACGATAATGGGAATCTCCCTTGAAAACTTGTATGAATTTATCATACTGATCATTTTCAGTGAATTATTTCTAGTAAGACATGCCCGGAGCTTGAAGGAAATGATGAGCATAGGGCATGCATGACAGGGTGGAAGTAAAAACCAAGCAGTAGGGGGTTGAATTAGTTGTTGGCATATGAGATGTCAGGACTCTTATCTTATTAGCAGAGAAGACAAGGTGATGGGGAGGAGCAGGAGAGAGAGTAGTTGGAGGGTAGGAGTGAAGGGGCTTCACTTGCAG
Source organism: Pelophylax lessonae (assembly GCF_965119305.1). Taxonomy (NCBI): domain Eukaryota; kingdom Metazoa; phylum Chordata; class Amphibia; order Anura; family Ranidae; genus Pelophylax; species Pelophylax lessonae. The sequence goes on from NC_138769.1 coordinate 668,256,007, forward strand.
ACTGGAGATCATAGAAGAAATGTACCTCCCGCCCTCCCTAGTGATGCTGTTTTCTGTCACTCTGCTAATTAGGTTGGATGTTGGTGGTTGGAGTCCTTGACGAGAGTCCAAAACATGGGGTTGAACGATAAAATGGTGGGACCCATCTCAGGTATGGAGTCCTATGATTGGTCTGGTTCAGTCTAGACCGACCAGGTAGTGTAAGGTGGTAGGGGTCTGTGGTCAGTTAGGATAGTCCTCAAGGCGATGTTTTGGCGGCTGGGGACAGAACCTAACTTAAAGCGGAGTTCTGGCCTATTTCGCAGTGATTCCTGGAGTGCTCGCTATGCTGATCAACAATTGGGCATTTTCAATTTTTTTCGGGGGTCCCTTACCTTATTTTCAGGGCATTTTTGATTGTACTTCCTCCTTCTTCCCCCTCTGTGGCCACGGCCACCAACATCACTTCCCCCTTTGCATTGCATCGTGGGAGCTGTTTGTCATCACTCCCAGGAGGCTGGAATCAGGAAGAACTCCTAGAACACTCCCTGGAATCAGGAAGAAGGACACAGCAGATTACACTGCGGCTTCAGATGCCCACATCCAAGATGGCCACGCTCAGACAGCATTTTTAAAAGTAAGATTTTTGACTAAAATCCAATACTATACACCTTGTAAGTATGAGAATAGCGGTTCTGTAGAGGGCGATGGATTAGTATTATAGGGGTATTTTTAGTTAAAAAAGGTATTTGAGGCCGGAACTCCACTTTAATGCTACCACAGACTCCAAAGTTGTGGGAGATGGTATCGTCAAGGATCTGCAACCATTCTTTGATCTGGATTGGTTTGACTGTTTTATGTTTTTCTGTTATTTATGGTTTTGTTTAATAAAAGGCCAAGCCGACTATTTAATCCCAATGCTCAGTTAGTGTTGTCATTTAAAGGTAAAGGTGTTGGGTACTGATCCAGGTAATATGGTTAAACAGGTGGGATCTGAACTACCCTAGTCATGCATTGTCCTTTGCACATAGCAAGCACTGTAATTTAATCTATATAATGATATACATAAATTAAAGAATTTTTTACTACTTTGCTGTCCTCTGGGAAAGTAGTAAATGATTTGTATTGTCAGCTGAGTAAACACTGGATGTCTCTGGAACAGGTAACCTCAGCCTTGGAACAATGAGGGCAGTCCATTGCTTTGTTTGACTGGTATCACTTATCTTGTTTCTCAGATGAAGTGCCATCTTTTCCTTAATCTTGGGTCTTTTTTTATTACATACTTTTATTTACTGACTTCGAAGGTGGGGGGGCGTTCAGCATTGTCAATTGTGGTTGAACGGATACAGAAGCCTGGAACTTGATTTGCACAATTTAAGTTTGGTCAATATAATTGTATGAAGGACAAGTTTCTCAAGGTTTTCTTCCTAACCTTGTCTTAAATGTTTCATGAAAAGAGCAAATTCAATTATTGGAAAATCATAGCTCATCAGTTTATATAATTTTATATACAGTGCCTTGCGAAAGTATTCGGCCGCCTTAAACTTTGCAACCTTTTGCCACATTTCAGGCTTCAAACATAAAGATATAAAACTGTATTTTTTTGTGAAGAATCAACAACAAGTTGGACACAATCATGAAGTGGAACGAAATTTATTGGACATTTCAAACTTTTTTAACAAACAAAAAACTGAAAAATTGGGCGTGCAAAATTATTCAGCCCCCTTAAGTTAATACTTTTTAGCGCCACCTTTTGCTGAGATTACAGCTTTAAGTCGCTTGGGGTATGTCTCTATCAGTTTTGCACATCGAGAGACTGAAATTTTTGCCCATTCCTCCTTGCAAAACAGCTCGAGCTCAGTGAGGTTGGATGGAGAGCATTTGTGAACAGCAGTTTTCAGTTCTTTCCACAGAATCTCGATTTGATTCAGGTCTGGACTTTGACTTGGCCATTCTAACACCTGGATATGTTTATTTGTGAACCATTCCATTGTAGATTTTGCTTTATGTTTTGGATCATTGTGTTGTTGGAAGACAAATCTCCGTCCCAGTCTCAGGTCTTTTGCAGACTCCATCAGGTTTTCTTCCAGAATGGTCCTGTATTTGGCTCCATCCATCTTCCCATCAATTTTAACCATCTTCCCTGTCCCTGCTGAAGAAAAGCAGGCCCAAACCATGATGCTGCCACCACCATGTTTGACAGTGGGGATGGTGTGTTCAGGGTGATGAGCTGTGTTGCTTTTACGCCAAACATAACGTTTTGCATTGTTGCCAAAAAGTTTGATTTTGGTTTCATCTGACCAGAGCACCTTTTTCCACATATTTGGTGTGTCTCCCAGGTGGCTTGTGGCAAACTTTAAACGACACTTTTTATGCATATCTTTAAGAAATGGCTTTCTTCTTGCAACTCTTCCATAAAGGCCAGATTTGTGCAGTATACGACTGATTGTTGTCCTATGGACAGAGTCTCCCACCTCAGCTGTAGATCTCTGCAGTTCATCCAGAGTGATCATGGACCTCTTGGCTGCATCTCTGATCAGTCTTCTCGTTGTATGAGCTGAAAGTTTAGAGGGACGGCCAGGTCTTCGTAGATTTGCAGTGGTCTGATACTCCTTCCATTTCAATATTATCGCTTGCACAGTGCTCCTTGGGATGTTTAAAGCTTGGGAAATATTTTTGTATCCAAATCCGGCTTTAAATTTCTCCACAACAGTATCTCGGACCTGCCTGGTGTGTTCCTTGTTCTTCATGATGCCCTCTGCACTTTAAACAGACCTCTGAGACTATCACAGTGCAGGTGCATTTATACTGAGACTTGATTACACACAGGTGGATTCTATTTATCATCATTAGTCATTTAGGTCAACATTGGATCATTCAGAGATCCTCACTCAACTTCTGGAGAGATTTTGCTGCACTGAAAGTAAAGGGGCTGAATTTTGCATGCCCAATTTTTCAGTTTTTTATTTGTTAACAAAGTGTGAAATATCCAATAAATTTCGTCCCACTTGTTGTTGATTCTTCACAAAAAATTACAGTTTTATATCTTTATGTTTGAAGCCTGAAATGTGGCAAAAGGTCGCAAAGTTCAAGAGGGCTGAATACTTTTGCAAGGTACTGTAGATGTAGCACCCTACAGATAGGAGCTAGGTAAAACCATAGTGGGCACTGTCTGCTTAACAGCAGATTTATCTAGCCAGGGTGTCAGGGCTTCCAGATGTGCCTGCTGAGGGGAGAAGTATCCCCACTGGCTCCTGTGAGAGGCTTCTCATAGGGCAGTGTGGGAAGCCCAATCAGGGGACACATCCCAGCTTGTAACTACCCCAGAAGGCAGATTATGCTGCACGGGATTCTGGGAGTGGGTATAAGTTGGGGGGAAGTGCGTGGCACAGGAGCAGAGACCCAGAAAGGAGAGTGCGGCTGTCTTTCCTCCTGTCTGAGGAAGGTGGATGTCTCGGGTGTCGTCTGAGAGTCCAGAGAGTGCTGAGTTGAGCTGAGGAGGATCCGGTGTGCCGAGAGCCTGCGGAGAGAGAGAGGGGTCCAGTTCCAGGAAAGCCTACACAGGTCATGAGTACTGTGGATTGCCCCTGGGGGTCTGCCTAGTGTCAGAGGGGACCACTCCGGAAGAGGTTCGGGGATCCAAGGTCAGCTACCTGTAAAGGGGGTACCTAGGTTGAGGACCCTGAAGTGTAAAGGGGGTTCATAGTCAGTGGACCCTGAAGAGTTCAAGGAGCAAAGGGGGCACCTGCAGTCTGGGCCCTGACTTGTATTGCGTGTGCCAGTTACAGTGTTAGCTATTTGGAGTTCTACAAAATACTACCTCAAGCTGTGCCAGGCGGGGGAAAGTATTCAAAGACTTACACAGTGAAGCAGTGTCAGGAGTTCTACAGTTCTCAGTCTTGGATCTACTGGACTATAGGTCGGGGGGATTCAACACTTCCTCTCAGAGTCAGTGAGCATTGGCTGGCGCTGGCTAGTGTCAAGGAAGCGCCAACAAGCATTTTTCCAGGCTCAAAGTCCCAATTGTAATTAGTTCAAGCCGAGAGGAGTATTCCACTCATTCTCTTGTCCCATCCCCTTAATTTATAATAAAAACCTCAAACAAAGATGCCGGAGTTGTCACTGTTACAGTTGTCACACCTGGGGACTCAGCTCACATGGGCTAGAGAGGATTCCGGTACTAATGGCAGACCCACATCAGGCCACGGGCCTGGAAACCTTGCTACATAGATATACCCTGACAGGTTTAGTTATCCTTTACCACTTGCCATTCTCCCCATAGCAGATTTACTGCTACAGGGCAGCTCTCCTGTGCATAATCCTGTAAAGATTTTTGTGATTCTCTACTTCCACCGAGGGGGTGCCCTCATGCCGCCACTGGCCAGCTTCTTCTGTGATTAATCACAGCGGAAGCCAATCTGGGGGTGCCGGGCACTGGATGTCTGCCATCATCTCCTGAACACACAGAACGGAGATCTGCCTATGAAAATAAAGCAGATCTCCGTTCTTACATGGAGGAAGGGATGGATTTTGTGTCCCTGAAAAGCAGCACATACAGTACACAAAAACACTGGCTAGGCACACAGTTACCCTTTGATTGCCCCTAATGTTTAACCCGTTCCCAGCCAGTGTCATTAGTACAGTGACAGTGCAAATTTATTGTAGCACTGATCCCTGTATTAGTGTCACTGGTTCCTGAAAAGTATCAGTTAGTGTCTGATTGTCCGTCACAATGTCGCAGTCCTGCTATAGGTCGCTGATCGCCGCCATTGCTAGTATAAAAAATATAAATAAATAATAATTCCATAAATATATCCCATAGTTTGTAGATGCTATAACGTTCACGTAAACCAATCAATATACACTTATTGGGTTTTTTTTTTAACCAAAAATATGTAGCAAATTACCTATTGGCCTAAATTTATGAAGGAATTTGATTTTTTACATTATTTATTGGTTCTGTTTTATAGCAGAAAGTAAAAATCCGTCTTTTTTTGTTTATAGCGGGAAAAATAAAAAAAGAAGATAGCCTAAAGAACATTTGTTTTTGCCCAGAAATAATGTACATGCATATCACTGGAAAAATGGCTGTAAAATGTATTAAATAAATAAACCTTCCATGGCTTCGTCTGACAGAGCCTTCCAGTATAATGGGCTAAACAGTCTCTTTAGGTAACAAAAGCAAAAAGCACAGGGCAGGTCTGAGTTTCTGACAACAGGTATTTTTGCACTTATAAAACAGACATAACAGAATGCTTGTAATGGTAAATTAAATAGACAAATAAGGGAAGTTCATTGTTAGGGATCTCATGCACTTTAACAGACAGTAAACGCATTTTACTGACCTCTTTAGTTGCAGACACTGTATGGCAATGTTTTCACAAACTTTGCACTTGGAGCACTAAAGCTGTGTGATTCATTCTCTCAGCAGCTCAGCTCACTCTGCTCCACTACCCAGAGTTCTTGTTCTGCTCCTTTACATTAAAGACTGGAAGATTGCTGAGTCACAGCAGGAAAAGGGAGAAGAGATAGCTGAGCCGCTGAGAAAACAACTTGGAGGACTTCAGTGCTTCTGCTGTGAATATTGAGGATAACTTGTTCCACAGTATCTGATGTTACAGAGCTCCATGAGGGTTTGTTTAAAAAGCTCACTTACTAATTGTTAAGAAAATATACATATTGATTCTCCAATCTATAGCATGGCCACAGTTACATTTTAACACTGGTCCCACAAGCTGTTCATAGCTTCCTTCCTTTCTTTCATTCCACCACTGATCCATTTGGCCATGTGGGGCAAAGACAGTTAGCTTTGTCTAAGCTCTAAGTTGCTGAGCTATCTCACCATTATGTGACAACATTGGAGGACTGGGCAGCCAAGCACTTGTTCTATAATCTGGGAGAAAGAGGAATAACATTGTCCCCTTCACCCGAAAGTACAAGGTATTTATTTTTTGGTGGCTTAGTGGAATGTCAGGGGAATAAAAGGAAGGGGAATGTTTGCTGCTGGCTGGCCACTAATAAAGAAGTACAGTCAAAGCTTGTTTGGCTGTACTTCTCCTATGGATCCCAGGAGTGCAGTTCATTCTGCACTCCTGTGACCCTTTTTTTAGCAGACAGCGGGCTGATGTCCTCTATCAGCTGACATCACAGAGCCGGTCCATACTTGGGCAGGATCGTGACAATGGAGGTGGGTTCCCCCCACATAGCTGGACCTGCACCTGTCTAAGCCTCTCAGTGGGCCTCTAAGAGCCTGAGCCGGGCGCTCCCACCCCTCCACAGGCCAGAGCTCCAGCGATCGAGTAGAGGGGGGGGCAGAGCAGAGAACCGGTGACTGACAGCGGTGTTTGATCACTCAGTTCTCAGTCTTAGAGGTGCCTGGGGACAGATGCAGCCTTGGATCGATGCTGCATCCACCTGGGTGAATACGATTATTAAATAAAAAGAAAACCCATACTTCTCTTTTAAAGGGAACCTGCTGCTTTACACTGTATTTAAAAAAAACAAAACAGGCTTTCTTAGAAAGATTTGAAAGTAAAATAACCCTAACCTGTAAAAGAAGAATATAATTACCTTTCCAAGCTGCCCATATGTTAAAACTCTGCAGTTTTGCGTATCCCTGGCCATTACAAGTATCAAACTCTACTAGGTTTATTAAATACCTGCTTGTTCAACCATGCATGATGTGGTTCCTCCCGGTGGCTTGTATGTCCTGTAGTAGTGAGGGGGTCAAATGAAAATTAAAACTGAGCTGCCAAGAAGAATGGGCACCATAAAGTGCCAGATGGTACCCGTAGGTCCTAGCTCCCACTTCTCCTAGGGCTGCTGCACACTTCTATTATTATTTTAATACTTTTATGAGATCACTCAGGTCCTAGATCACCCAGTACTGTCACATGGGGGAATGTAATTGTACTCTCCCCATACTATGGAATTCAGGGCTTTTCAGCAAGTTGCTGTACAGTAAACAGAACAAAACTTCTGATGCCAGGACACTTGTTGCATCTGCTGGATTACATTTGCATGCTAATAATGACTTTTGCTGCCTTAAGTTGCATTTTAACTAGCAGTGTTTGCTAATCACCCTCCAGACTAAACTTAATAATTACTTTTAGGTGATGCACTCTCTTAACTGATTTGGCCTTTTATCACTGCGCTAACTTGTGTTGCAGCTCATCGAGCAGTAAACTTTTTTTTTCAATTAAAAAGTAGATTAAAATACATTTTCTGCCATTAGCATTTTTCTGTTTACATTGCACCGAATCATTAAAACATAAATGAATATAATGAACTCAAATTTACATTCTAAATGCCCAATTAAAAATAATGATATTGCCTACCTATATTTGAACAAAGCGCCTGTGTTCTAAATTTGAACCTTTCAGTTTTGTCCTACGTGCCGCTAAATAGTCATTAAGAATTTTCTGCCTGGCTCCGAAGCCAGCAAGGGTCTTTAATCATGATAGGATTTTTTTTTCTTTTGTTGCACATAAAAGACATCTGTTACAATCCTTTTTTATTTTAGCATCTCATCTTTTTCCTGAATTCATTATATACTTGGCTGCAAAACGCCTGATTGCTTCCACAACTGTCTGACACACTTTATTGTCATTTTATCTTCTATTGTAATTTATGAAATATTCTGTAATACTGAGTTGGCAGCAAACCATCACTGGTGGATTAAAATGGTGAGAGTAGTGGATTGGATTGTTCTTAACCGGTGCCAGACTGGGACTAAGAAACAACCCTTATATATAAAATATACAGCCTGGTTTGCGTGCAGTGAAAACATTGGAAAAGTACATTCAATAAACCAGCTGCACTTTCCTTCACATTTAAAGTATATAAAATGGCAAAATATGTTTTTTATTAGTTTTGGATAAAATGGGTAAAGTTTTTTTTTTCTCTGAAATGCCTGCCACCTGCAGAAGATGGTGGCTGGCATGCCCATTACCCATTCTAGAACCCTTCTGCGTGCAGGTAAGGGACCCATCTCAAAAATTCACTGATTTTCAACTTCCTCACTACCCAGTCTTCTTTTAACTATGCCTGTCTTCAGTACCCTTGAAGACATATAGTAAATCCATTCTGCAACATTTGCTAAATGCAGCCAAATCCTGTATTCCTGCTCTATGGAAAATTTCTGCTTCAGCTATTGGCACGTAAAGTAGAAGAGATCCACAGAATGGAGGACTCCATCCTTTTAGCCCAAAACAAATATGAGATATACATGTCCACCTGGTTTACTGGGATGCAGTGCTGGGACAAGGTCATCCAGCGCCCAGGGAAAAGATGTCAAATTGCGCCCCCCCTTTCCCCTAGGGTTAGGGTGAGGGCACCCCCATCCCTGCAATAAACCATTGCACCCAGGACAGCCACCCCTCCAGCCCACCCCTTGTCCTAGCCCTGCTGGGATGCCTTTTCATTTACAGCTGAAGGACATGCACTACTGTTTGGGAGTGACCCAGAGTAGTAATCAGCTTCTCCTTCCTGAGGTCCTGCCTGTCCGGTTCCTCCTTATACCCCTATCCTTCTTTCCTCCTGTTTTTCCCCTCCCTCTTCCGACTTCCTTACTGACATTTCCTTGCATTTTAAGGCCCCTCTGCTGGAGTCTGCCTGCTCAGAGGGGAATCTGTCCGCTGATTCCCACTGAGCAGGCAGATGACTGGCCCGTGTCCACTCCACTTATGCAGAGTGGACACAGACACAGCTCACTCCTCTATGGGCGGTCGGATGTAAACCGACCGCCTGTCTATTTATAACCGACAGCCATCTGATCCGATCCACCAGACATATGGGGAACAGATTCCCATCTGTCTGTTTTTAGCGGACAGGATTGAATTGGATGTCAGCAGGTGTCAAAGGACACATGTTAGTTGACACCCACCGCTCCATGGAGGAGACTGGAGAGAAAAACTGACAGGCAGACCGATAGGTCCGCCTGTATGAAAGGGCTCTTTCCTGCCATACCGCATACCATCTAAAACCTTAATTACCAGGTCATACTCCGCCCCACCCTCTATCTCAGTTGTCTCGTTACGCTTCGGTGTGCAGGTACTTTTGACTTTGTAACATGACATCACCTCTTTGGAAAAGGCTGTGATTGACAATCCTTTTTGCATAATTTGGATATTTCACTTAATGCTTCACCCTTTGTATCATATCCAAAAATATATGTATAGTATTTCTCATGCCAGTACCTAAATAAATCTTAAAACAAATCTTATAAAAATACAACAAAATAATTTATAAAAAAAAGGGGGAAATGTTAGAGCAAATTTTCTTTGCAGTCTATGTCACTGTTGGGAAGATGTAGCAATCTTTTTCTCTGGTCACAAAGACAGAAAGTAAGGGGAAATCCTAAAGTTTAGAGTAGGTGTAAGAGAAAGAGATGAGCAGAAATCTTCTGACCGTGCTGGTGTGCTGACCGAAAAAACAAAAAAACAAAAGAACAAATATATTCCTCCAGCCATACAAAGGAAGTAGATTGAGGAATTCTCCCTGCCAGGACATTGTATTCTGACAGCGGGACCAGGCTGCAGCTGCCGATCGAAAAAAAATTTTCAACTTCTACGTTCGACAGAATTTCGGTCCTTCTATGGCCAGCCTAAGATTAACCTCACTTTGGAGAGATTTCCTTTCATATTCTGATGCAACTCCAAGATGGGAACCAAAAGCAAATTTCCCCAGCAGGAGACAACAAAAAAAATAACCTGATCTGGAATTTACATACCTATCAGGGGGCTATACATACACTTTAAAGAATATGCTCAGGGAACAAGAAAATCAATAAATGGAGTGCTAACACCATCCAGCAAACATTGCCAATGTGCTACAGCTTTGAAGTCCACTCAGTTTACGTTATATACAGAGTTTGATGTAATCCATTGAAACCAGATTTTATTGAGATCCCCATATGTAGGGTGGTAGGGTCTACATGTGGAAACTGCTCTGTGTATTTTCTCGCTCTCTCATTCAATCTCTCCCTCTCCCACATCTTGTCTTATCGTTAAAACTTTAGATTCAAGCTTCCGAGCCTCGTGGCATTAAAAGAACTGCATAAAACTGACATTTTGATACATCAAGATTTTTGTATGTGATTATGCTGCAAGGACAGTGCAGTGAATTTGCTTGTGAATAGAAACTTTGCAATACAGATGGGTAAAAAAAGGAATGACTTTGTCTGTTCACCTGACAAATTGTTTCTATCTAATTGAATATTCAGACAGGTGTGAATAAGCTAGAACACTTGAGGGGGAGTGTCCTTCCTCTATCTTGCCACAAGATTTTTTAATATAAATATAATATAAATATATTCACATTGTATACAGTAAATATATATACATAGACTGTGTGTATATACAGTGTGTATATATATATAGGGCTTTTTTTCAGCTGGAACTTGGTGGAACTCAGTTACACCACCTCTGGCTCTGGCCCTCTGCTCCCTGCTCACCACTATCACTTGTAAACATAAAAGTCCAGTTTTTGTGTTTACAAGTGACAGCTTGTCTCCTAATGGCTCCCACAGATCTGATCCCCTGAGTGTCTCTCACTGAGTGCAGGATGGGGACAAAGAGGTGCAAGTGCCTGGGCTGCAGTGCGAATGCTGACACACCCACTGAATAATCTCCCTGCAAGTGAGAGAGGTGGAGCCACCTACAGTGTGCAGGGAGGTACTAGAGCTGGCTGGGTGCTTCAGTTTATTACAGCAACAAAAGTAAGATATGTGGAAGATGGTGGAGCTTTTTTTTTTGGGGGGGGGGTGAATGGGGGCAGTGGAGTGGAGTTGCATGCAAAGGTCATGGAAGTGAGATGTGGATGGGGGATGCAGAGGTAAGCAGCTGTGGAAGAAGGCTGAACTCTGCACTGTGTATGCAGCGCACCCCTGAACTCTGTACATAAGGCACCGAGAACTCTGCACTCTGTGTGTAAACCCCCCTCCCTCGCACTCCCAGGATTTAATGCCCCTTTAAGACCCTCCCACTGTTATTACAATTTGACCACACCCACTATTTAATGCAGTTTGAAGGGGGGGGGGGGTTTGGGCGTCGTGGCTAAGTTCCTGCACCTGTTTTCTGAGAAAAAAAAGCCATGTATATTTATATATATATATATATATATATATATATATATATATATATATATATATATATATATATATAATTTTATTTTATTTTTTTAGGGATCACTACCAGTGATAGAACATTTTATGTAGTCAGTCCAAAACTGCATTTCAGAGTGTTCTGCCTTGTTTAATCATTCATTACAGACTGACAACCCTAAGCCCAGTAGCAGCCAGTGTTCCATTTGTTTCAGCACTTACAGATGTAGACAGATCTCAGCATCCCAGCCTAGACAGGCCCTATTTGAGCACAGTCTCTTCCTTTTGTGAACAAGCCTACATGTCCTCATTTAAACTACTTGATTTGGTTACCTGTCCCAAGCTGTCAGGCACCCTTTATCTCCCACAACTGGCTCTGCTGATGCTATCTACAACATCCACACTAGTTCTCCCAGTACTCCTGCCACAAAGTATATGTAATTACCCTGAACTGTGGTTATTTAAAGCATTTATATGCCTGTACTCCAACTCAGTAAATATATAAAAACGGGATATACAGTATGCAGTGATCCTAGTTCAATGCTGTGACTGACTTATTTAGATACACCAGCAGCATTCAGAACTATTTTAACTAGTTCAGTTCTGGCACCTGTATGCCCCTTATAAACTAGAGCAATTTAAAATTTTCAACTTTGGGGCTAATGATTGGGTAACTACTTTGTAATTACCCAAGGTTACTTAAAGTGGAAGTCCACCAATCACTACATCTACAAGCATCCATGATTTAAGACTAACCTATCTAGCTCTGTAAAGAAGAAATCAATATATATACCTTTTTTGAAGCTGCTTCGGTCCGGTCTCCAGCGGCGGAAGCTCTGCAGAGGACACAGCCGACAATGGCAGTGAAATTAATGGGAAGTGACGTTACCCATAGAGTTACATTGGGGCTTCCTATATCGGCTGCCTCTCCTGCACACTGCCTCCACAGTGAAGCGGCCGCTGACAGCTCAGCATGGGACCATACCGCATGGCTTCAAAAAGGTATGTATACTGATTTCTTCTTTACAGGGCTAGATAGGTTAGTCTTAGATCATGGATGCCTGTAGATTTAGAGATTTTAGTGTTAGGCTGGACTTCTACTTTAAGATAACAAAGTAATACATATGTTAATTTTCAGTATAAAAAAATACTTTCTTTTCTAGGAAATCTATAGAAATGGTTGGGTTCACTTTGGTCAACACCTGGAGTTCCAGAGGCGAGCTACGTTTGGGAAATGCCTCTCTACATGTCTGCAGCAAACAAATGAAAACAAGAACACGTTTAAAAATTACTTGTAATGATAGAAATTAAAAGCGGAAAAATAATAGCTAAGGAGAGAAGGGGAGGAGGGAGTTAGTTAGGGCTAATTAGGGTTAATTGAGGGTTACCAATGGGTTAAATAGGAACACTTTTTTTAACTTGTAAAGTTGCTTAGCTGACATCATATGCAGATCATAGGTCACACCTTTGATCTGCTATGAATAAACTAGAGATATTAGAATGCAGCAATAATAACGTTGCGTCATTGTAATTTCTCTAGTTTATTCATAGCAGATCCTTAATCTTTAATCATTATGTTTAATATACAGCATTAATATTAATATAAATGTGTGTTCCATTTTTAAATATAGGTTTGCTTTAGGAGAATGAAATATGGACATTAAGGGGCCAATATGTGTATTCATTAGATACTTGCTACCGGGGTACAGGAATTAGAACTAGCATTAAAACTTGGATGCATTTAACCTCAATGCAGAGTTTGGTCTTACATGCAGCGAGGACAATAAAATACATGTGCTTTCCATAGGATGGGAAAGTAAACAAAGCCAAAAATCCAGCTCAACTCACTCAACATGAAGGTCATCCAAGAGTCTTTAACCACAATGGCTTGAGATGCAATGCATCCTGTATCAAATGGCCAGATGTGTAATAGTTATTCCTTGCAGAGAAAAAGTACTACAGTCAGCATAAATGCACAGTAAGCTTACAGTATATCAAGTTATGTAAACTTGCTACCCTTTAACAAAGTTAATGATTTGCCATTTATTTTCAATTGTATATCAAGAGAATAAGATTTTCGCTAGGGAAGGGGGGCACACTGCAAGGGTTAAATGCACAATAAGATAAGGGGTAGAGGAATAAGGTGTAATACTTATCTTATACCTCTAAAGAAGACTTCAGCACTCTTTTTTTCTCTACAACATTCTGGATTGTAGGCAGGCCCTCACTATCATAACATAAAATGTATGACTATTGACTCTGCATTGTACTTGATGACATCAGCATGCAGCCACTGGCCAGAGCATCTTAGCAAAGAGGCCTTGTGGGCCTGGTCACACAGATGGAGTGAGCCTGTTAGAGTGAGCTTTAATTATTATACCTTATTCCTCTGCCCCTAAACTTAACAGACATGTAACCCTTGCAGTGTGTTGGTGGTGGTGATGGTGTGGGGGAGGGGGGGCCCACTGCAAGTGTATTTCCTATCTTATTTTCAATGCCTGAGTAGGAAATTAATTTGGTTGCCTTAATGCAATGCACATTAAACATAATCCAATGTGCATTAATGCTATGCATCAGAACAAGGTGGGCTTAGTTTTTCTGCTCTGATGGTTAATGGACTCTGTTGTTAGCTAGGACTTTGTTACAGAGCAGTAAGAACAGACCTTAAGACTTCATTTACACCTCAGCGTTTTGAATCAAGGACAGATTTGTTGTGATTCTGCCAGGTGTGAATGACAAATCGCAGACGCACATTTGAGATGCCATTCATTTGAATGGCATCTAAAATCATGGTTCTGCCACAATTGTCGCTTGATAAATCGCGCTGCAATAACGGCAGCTCCATTTATTTCGCGACAAACCGTACCATGATTTTAGGTGCCAAAAAAATGGATGACATCTCAAATGTGCATTCTGCGATTTGTCATTCACACCTCGGCATTTTGAAATTGCTTGCAAAATCATTGCAAATCTGCCCGCGATTTAAAACGCCAGGGTATGAATGCAGCCTTAGACTGCGGTTGTGTCCAATACAGGAGAGCTCTCCCACTGCTAAATAGCAGGCAAAGGACAAATTACCATGGGAGGCTGCGCATGACCCAACTGTCTTGGTCCATGTTGGGATCAATGAGAGAATACATGAAAGATGAATGATCCCTAAGAATCAATTCTACTAGGCTGCAAGTTGAAGGGAAAAACCTCCAAGGTTATATTCTCTAGACTATAACACTGGAAAGGCAGGGGGAGCTTAGACAACTGAATGCATGGCTAAAGACCTGATGTAAGATGGAAGTTTCATTAGAGTATAACCTATATGCTAAATGGAAAGGGGTTAAAGGTTTATGTGAAGGCTAGCAAAGCATTTTAACTAAAATTGTGGGGGAAGGAAAATTAGAATATAATGACAAGGTGTCAGACACTAATGGAAGATGAAACGGGGCAATGATGATAAGAAATTTCCCATATTAAAAACAACCATTGTCAATTATAGTATTATTTATACTTACTTAATACTACAAAAATGATGTGCAAAACAAGTGCAAGATGCAACAATGTTTAAAATGTAAAATGTTTAAAATGATTACACCGTTTGTTCACCAGAAGTCAGGCAAGAAAAATGAGAGCCTTGGAAGCTTTGGTGCATGATAAGAACTATGACTTAATTGGTATTGCTGAATCTTGGCTTCATCCTTCACATGACTGGGCTATTAATATTCCTGGCTATGCTCTCTTTTGGAGAGACGGGGTAAAATGAAAAGGTGGTGGTGTCTGTTTTTATGTGAGAAATGATCCCAAAGTGAATGTGAAAGAGGATCTTATTGATAAGTGTTATGGTGTTAAAGCATTATGGGTAGAACTGCATATAGTGCACACTTCAAGGTTAACTATTGGAATTTGTTGCAGGCCCCTCAGTGTTATACAGGAGGTGGAGGCTCCTTGCACAGATACAAAGGGCTTGGACAGTGATAATAATGGGAGAATTTAACTTCTCTGAAATTGTCTGCAGTAATGTCACTGCTGGAACAGTAAAATAGTGAACATTTATAAACATATTACAAGACAATTTTATGGTACAGTTTACAAAAGTCCCAAACTAGAAATAATGCACTGCTGGATCTCAAACTATGCAGAGCATATTACTAACATTAATATAAAGAATATCTGAGTAGCAATGACCAAAACATGATTTCATTTATTGTAAGCTGTAAACAGAAAGCACATATTGAAGAGATAAATACACCTAAATTTAAGAAAGTAAATTTCTGCTCCCCAAGAATTAGACAGAGAGGGATCATTGTCATTGAAGAACATAGAACATAAATGGGAATGTTTTAAATTGGCTGTATGCAAACACATTGCAAAGTATATTCCCATGAGCAATATGTTTAAATGGCTTGAAGTAAAACCTACATGGCTCACATGCAAAGTTCAAGAAGCTATACATAACAAGAAAAGAGCAATTTAAAACTTTAAACATGAAGGAACACTATCATCATTTAAAAGTTAGAAAAAATATGACAGGATATATAAAAAGGAAAAAAGGAATCAAGGCCCAGAAATTCTGAATGAGCTTCAGATTGCAAAGGGGACTAGGACAAGCTCTAAAAATGTTTCAAATATATCAATAGTAAAAAGGTCAGGTCCAAGGATGTGGGCCCATTACAAGATAATTTAGGGTTGTGTCTGAGGACAAAGAGAAGGCAAATTTATTAAATACATTCTTTGACTACAAAGGAAAATAGGAGAGTTTGAAAATGGGGATATTATTGACACTCCAGTGGCTCAACACTGAAACATATAGACAATATAAAGATGAATAAAGCACCTGGACCAGGTGGCTAAAGTATATTTCACCAGCACACCAAGGATCATTGAAATAACTTCCAAGTGTTCATTCGGTATCACATCATAGTGGTAAAGTGCAATGTTTTGGGGTCATGCACTATCTCTTTATCACTTCATTAGGTATGCCTGTTGATCCAGAGAGTATCTAATTGCCTTCTGGGGTATCAGGAAGGATTTTTTTTACTTGCTGGAGCTAATAGGATCATGGTTAATAGGGGATTTGTTCTTTACCTTCCTCTGGATCCACTACAGGTATAGGAGTATATAGAGATTTTCTATGTATTTATTTTGTATTGTTTGAACTAGATTTACTGTTTTTTTTTTTCAACCTTACTATGTAATTATGTAAAAGTTTTTACTGGCTTAGTCTAATGATCTAATTTCCAGCATCTTCTGTTTATTTTGTTTTTGAGAGTTCTCTAACTACCATTTTTACATCATAGTTAAATAATGATTTTTTTTCTGCCCATATTTCATATTTTATGTGGATCATAAATGAATTTCATTTTGTTTTATTTCTCTAGTCAGGTTTTAAATCCAGTAAAGCATGCTGGATTCCCTAATGCATTTTTAGTAAAAACTCACATCTGCAGTTATATTGGGAGCAGATACAGTATACAAATTAAATAAAATAAAGCACGTTGTTGAAAGAGTGTCTGATTATTCCCTGTTGTTAGACTCTGAAGTTACCAATTTGCATGTGACAGATAGCACATAATGTGCAAATTGTGTAGATGAATACGTTCAGGACCAGTATATGTCTGCCTGTCTGTTCAAAACTAAGATTTCATTTGAGAGAGATGCGTAAAAAGTGGACATTTAGGGATTGATTTACTAAAGGCAAATAGACTGTGCACTTTGCAAAGTGCAGTTGCACTCTACAAGAGCGGTTGCTCCAGAGCTTAGTAAATGAGGGAGAGCTCTGCTGACTTCCATCATCCAATCATGTGCAAGCAAAAATACTGTTTTTTTTTTAATTTTCCTTGCGTGTGATTGGGTATTCTTTGAAGCTTTACCTTTTTTAATAAGCTCTGGGGCAACTGCACTTGCAGAGTGCAACTGCACTTTGCACAGTGCACAGCCTATTTGCCTTTAATAAATCAACCCCTAACTGTTTTTCATGCCTGGAGTTTGACATTTCTGTTCTTGCTTTCACAGATCCAGACATCAACCACAGCCATTATTAATGGGGTCACGCAAAAACTGACCATGTTCTGGTTACCCATAATCTTTGACCATCCCTTTATGCATGCCAGCAATCATTGTTCCTTGCCCATAATCTCTGATCTGTTGCATGCTGGAAGGCTCTGACCATCCCCTGTTTCATAGTCACAGACTCTGATCCTTCCCTGTTACATGTCCACAGTCTTTGGATGTCTACTTTTTGCATGCCAGCAGTCTCTGAACATCTGCTCTTGTATGACAGCAATCACTAACAATCTCCTGTTCCATGTCCACAGTCTCTGATTGTCACCTGGAGCCTATTCGTAATCTGACAATCTCCTGTATCATGTCTGCAGTCTCTGACCAACTAATGCTACATGCCCTCAGTTTCTGACCATCCCCTATACAGTAAAACCTTGGTTTGAGAGTAACTTGGTTTAAGAGCGCTTTGCAAGACAAGCAAAATTTCAAATAAATTTTGATTTGATATACAAGCAATGTCTTGATATACAAGTAGCCTCAAGTCACAGCTGAGTTTAAAAGAGAAGAGAGGCGCCTCTAAGTGTAGCAATATGGTTAAATTTAAAGAAGGTACAACATTTAGCAAATCACATGGTTGATGATTGGAACAGGCACATCTAAGGATGTAGGCATCCAGGCTAAAGCTGTCCACATAGACCATCCTCCGCACCGCCATCTATGTCATCCCTTCCATGCTGACCCTCGCTTTCAGATCGCTTTACTGCAGGGTGGCCTTCCCGGTCAGGATTACAGACTGGCAGCCAGCGGTGCAGAAGATAGTCTAGTGGACAGCTTTACCCCGGATGCCTGCATACTTAGATGTGCCTGTTTTATTCATCAACCATGTGAGTTGCTAAATGTTGTACCTTCATTAAATGTAACCATATTACTACACTTAGAGGCGCCTCTCTTCTCTTTGATACTCTGTGGCTCCTTCTGGATTTTGCTTCTAATCCCCTTGTGGAAGCGGCTATTTGTGGATGGACATTTTATGGTTATATAACCTAACGCAATGCTATAATCTTTTTATATGGACTATAAACTGAAGGACTTATGAATAAATGGTTGTGGAACAAATCATCATGGGGAAATTCGCTTTGATATAAGAGTGCTTTGGATTACAAGCATGTTTCCGGAACAAATTATGCTCGCAATCCATGGTTTTACTGTAGTTTGTCCACAGTTTCTCACTATGTTCTGTAGTATGTCCACAGTCTCTGACATTTTTTCGTGGCATTCCATACACTAAAAATTATGTGAGGCCTTTGGGTGATGTCAAGCGCTGCATTTAACCACTAGCTGACCGCCCGCCGCAGATATACTTGCACGGCTGCACGTACCACCGTACCTGTACGGCGGTTCGTGGGAGCGCTCCTGGTGGCTGGAGGCGCACCCGCGCCCCCATTATCCAACGGGGAAGCTGATTCATGGGGCCGGCGTCCGCGATCGCCACCGGGCACCTGCGATCACTCCCCATGGAGAGAGAACAGTGGTCTGCTGTTGTAAACACAGCAGACTGTTGTTCTCTCAGGAATCAGCACTGAGCACCTGTGATCCTCCTATTTACGACCACAGGTCTCTGTGTTTATTCAATAAGCCCAGTTAGAGAACACCCTCTAGGCATACACTTAACCCTTTTGATTGACCTTGAGTTAACCCCCTTCCCTGCCAGTGTCAATATTACAGTAACAGTGCATATTTTTAGCACTGATTACTGTAGTAATGTCACTGATCCCCCTTCCCCCCCCGCCAAAAAAATGTCAGTTAGGGGTCCGATCTATCCACCGCAATGTCGCAGTCCCATTAAAAAACGCTAATCATCGCCATTACTATTAAAAATAAATAAATAAAAATGACATAAATCTTTCCCTTAGTTTGTAGACGCGATAACGGTTGCGCAAATATATTCAAAATACGCTTATTGGGATTTTTTTCTACCAAAAATATGTAACAGAATTCAAATTTGCCATAAAAGGATGAAAAAATTGAATTTCTGCATTTTTTTTTATTGGGAATGTCATATAGCAGAATGTGAAAAATATATATATATATATTTTTTTTTTTTCAGAATTGTCGCTCCTTTTTTGTTTATAGCACAAAAACTAAAAATCACACAGGTGATCAAATACCACCAAAAGAAAGCTCTATTTGTGGGAAAAAAAGGACATCAATTTTATTTGGGTAGAGCGTCGCACGACCGCGCAATTGTCTATTAAAATAACGCAGTGCTGCAGGGGTCCAGAAGTGGTTAAAGCCTTCTACTAAGTGGACCAAAGTTGTTTTTTATGAGTAGAGAACAGTAGATGGTACGGTTTTCCCACTTGTCCAAATGATATCATGATTCTTAGCATTTGCCTTCTGCGATTATTTTATGTCAGTTTATAATCAGATTGTTGTAAAACAGTGCTGAATTGGTATGGATTGAGCAAGAATTAGGTTAGTTTGCCTTTGTAAAAATGGACTCATTGGCCCCCAATGCATATAAAAAAAGTGTTTTTTGATTATTGGGGCTGCAAAAAACATTACTCCACTTGCACAGCAAAATGTATATGCCCTGTATAAAAACCATTGTGTGAATCGTGAAATCTAACAAAGAAAATGGCTGAACAAACTACTTGGGGAATAAGATGTCAGTCATGTAACTGAAGTCAATTTCAAGAAACATAACAGTGACTGATAAGTCGTTTCCCCAGGGTCCCATTGCCTTGCAGAGGAATCATTTATAAGCTGCAGCATTGGTAGGGCACAGCGCTGATTCCACATACACTAATAGATCAATCCAGTAATTGAAAAAAAAATTGCTTGCTCCCAGGCTCTCATGTATGCAAGATGGTATATCTTAAAGGAACAGTAAGAACACCGCTATTATTATGTATCTGTCTGCTTCCATATTGTAAGATTGACTATACCTTTGTAAAGTTATTCTTTAAATCAACCCCCCCACACACACACACACACCAAAAACACCCCTAAAGTTTAATACTTACCTGTCCATGTCCCTGCAGGCCGCACAGTCACCTTACAAAGCGTTTACCAACCCCTTTCTTCTTCTGGACATGCATGTAAGAATCAAACCCATCCCTATAAAGAGGCAATCTATTTATGGGAATCATTACAGACAGCCTCTGCATCGGATTAGATTGGATTTTCTTAGAAAAAGAGGTTTGCCAGGCAGTTCACAGCGTGACTGTACAGCTCCTTTTGAATTGTAGAAGATGCAGACCAAGCTTTGTTTGCAAGAGCACAAAGAAATGGTTACTGCCCACACCTGTAACTGGTCTCTGCAGTAAGGAGCATTGGAAGGGCAACGCATGTAACAAGACACAAAAAGGTTCCAAGCTCTCCTTACCGACCAGTCTGCGACCAACCAAATTGACCTGTCTAACAGTATGCGTTAAAAACAGAGGTTTAGTTGCACACATCTGCAAACATATGCATAAGCCACAGAGCCCCGACAAGGCAACACATTGGTTGGTTGCAGATAGGGATGAGCTTCGAGTTTGACTCGAACATTGGTTGTTTGCTTGTTCGTCGAAAGACGAACAAATGGGCTTCTTTGCAGGAACTTCGAGTTCCTGCATTATCACGGACTCTCTGAATTCCAATAAATAAATCACCGGCTGGCAGGGGGATTTGAACTCACAGCTCTTATCATTACAAGCCTGGTATTTAACCACCTATGCCAGCAAGCCAGCTTATGGTAAACATACTCTCCCTAACTTTTATCTCACCCACTGTGTGTAGGGTGAGATAGGAGTTAGTTAGGCAGGGAAAGTGTATTCAACCTAGCTGTACTTGATGGTGGCGTAGCTGGTAGAATACTAGACCTGCAACCTGCAATGTTGAGATCAAAGTTATTTATTTATATATATATATATATATATATATATATATATATATATATATATATATATATATAGGCACTTCAGTTTATATCAGTTTATATCAGCTTATGTCAGTATTGCTGAAAAAAACAGAGTGGGCCCCCTCCCCCCCAGTCCATACCAGGCCCCTCGGGAAGCCACTCAAAGATGTCAGCGGCTGGCTGGGATCGCCAGGGCACCGCATTGCTGAAGCCAAGGTTAATATAGTTCTGCTTTAAATATGTATTTAAAAAGGAATGCTGTCATGATAGAACTTTGGAGCTGCTATTGCCATCCAGTTTCTGGGCTGTTACCATAGCCCACTAGTTTGACTATTAGTCCATTAGTCTGGTCATTAGCAAGCAAATTTGAGAACATGTAGAAATTCTTACCTAAAATCCTTACCTTACCTAAAATGTACTGCATACTTGTCCCTGTTCAGTGATTCAGAGTATTGAAGACAGTCAGCATGACAGCCAGACAACTAGCATTTTTATGGGGAGAGGTCAACAATGGCATCCATTTTTTAAACTGGGATGAATATTTATGATCTGTCTGTTTAAAATATAAGCACATCATGGAAGCTGTACCCTAAGGTCTATGGCAAACCAAGTATCTGTGAGTACCTGAAGAAGGCCAGGACTTTGTTATTTTGTTAGCTGTGTATTTCCCATGGCAAGTTTTTCTGCCTTATGTATAGATTTATCCAATGTACTTTTTAGTGCGATTTTAGTGTGGCTGAATACGGGAGCCAGAAAGCGTGCGATTTACACACACTCCCGCACTCACACAAATGTGAACCTTTCCTTATACAGTATTGCTTTTGGGGCAAAGTTTAAAAAAAATCCCAAGCCACTCGTCACTTATCCACCAATACATATTGCCAACTATCTACTCCTCAGTCATTACTAGTTACATAAACTCAACAATTACAGACAATTAAAACTATAGGGCACAATGGCCAGATCGCAATATGGAAATTACCTTGAAAATGTGCTATTGCTCTTCCATATAATGTATTATTTGCATGAATATAATAATGAATACTACTACTTACTACTATTACTACCACCACTACTACTACTACTACTCAGGGCCGGGACAGGGGGTGGGCAGAAGGGACAGCTGCCTTGGGCGCAGTTTTATACTGCTATAATGGGGGCGCCGCCATTCTGACTACATGCCTGATGACAGCAGGGCTGCTGTTAGAAATTACAGGACCAAATACAGCCTACCTGACAGGGCCCCCTTACCCTGGCTGAAAGTGACTGAGGACATAGATTTATCAGACCCCTTCTCTGTAGCCTCAGCTGCACAGGTGAATGAATAGGAAGCGCTCCGAGGCTTCCTGCTTATTCACAAACTGAAGCATAGTAAACACAGTTTACTATGCTTCAGTGACGAATGACACAGGAGTGATTGGTACAGATTGCAAACTGTGTACATTCAGGAATGGAAGGGACCAGTAAATGACATATGTACAGGCCCCTTCCCCTGCTGTCCATCCTGAAACATCCCCTTGTGTACCCACAGCAGCTGCCGGCAGGAGAGAAGGTAAGTCGGAAGCGCTGCAGGGGAAAGGGGCCCACGGGGGCCTGGACAGCAAATGGAAGGGGTGCGTGTGCTAGAACCAATCCCCCTGCAGTGCAGCCAGAGGGAGAAAGAAGAGGAGAAGCTGGCAGCACTGTAGGGGATAGGGGCCCACGGGGGCCTGGACAGCAAATGGAAGGGGTGCATGTGCTAGAACCAATCCCCCTGCAGTGCAGGGAGGGAGAAAGAAGAGGAGAAGCTGGCAGCACTGCAAGGGGAGGCAGAAGAGGATCGGTGTCTGCAATAAGACAGTACAGTTACATAGTTTCATAGTTAGTGAGGATGAATAAAGACATCAGTCCATCCAGTTCAACCTATGATGTGTGTGTGTGTTTGCTGTTAACCGTACATTGTATACCCCTGTATGTTGTGGTCTTTAAGGTGCCCATCTAATCTTTTTTTGAAACTATCAATGCTCCCTGCTGATACCACTGTTTGTGGAAGAGAATTCCACATCCTTGCTGCTCTCATAGTGAAGAACCCCCTGCGTATTTTAAGGTTAAACCGCCTTTCCTCTAGTTTTAGTGAGTGGCCACGTGTCTTATTGTATTTCCTTTCTCTGAATAGGTTTTTCCATATGCTAGGGTTGCCAGTACAATATTTGTACATTGATATCATATCCCCCCTCAATCGTCTCTTCTCCAGAGAGAATAAGTTCAGTGCTTGTAGTCTTTCCTCATAGCTGATGTCCTCCATTCCCCTAATTATTTTTGTTGCCCTTCTCTGGGTTTTCTCCAGTTCCAGCACATCCTTCCTGTGGACCGGTGCCCAGAACTGGACAGCATACTCCAGATGTGGCCGGACCAGAGTCTTGTAGAGTGGGAGAATAATCTCCTTATTTCTGGAGTGAATCCCCTTTTTTATAAATCCCAGTATTCTGTTGGCCGGACCTACTACAGGTGCCCGGGCCGCCCTTCTGAACTGATGGGATCCAGGCCCAGTACAGGAGGGCTGGCTGTACTGCCTTATCAGCAGCCCTGCCTGACAGGAGTAGTGATATCAGCACCACTACTCCTGTCAGTCAAGCGCTGGGAGCAGTGCAGTAGACAGCCAGGGGGGGTCTCTCTGCCACAGGAGTATTGTGGTCCCACCATGCACAGCCTTAGTTCTTGCAATGACTCCACTCTTAATAAAAATCCTCCTATTGACAAGCAGATGACTACTGGGGAGAATCCCCTAAGCTTGCATATAATGGGGGGACACGGTTTGGCATCTTCGCCCTGGGCGCTGGATAACCTTGTCCCAGCATTGCTACTACTACTAATAATAATAATAATAATAATAATAATAATAATAATAATAAAAAGAAATATAATTAGAGCAACGGTGGTGTTAAGCAGGAAGTAAGTCAGGATATAGCTGAATTGTAAACTCAAAATTTGTGATATGTAAATGTGTGAGAATGAGTAGCGTTAATGCGTGTAGTATCACACATCACATACCGCTTAGAGCTAAACGACATACCAAGTAAGTATAGTCTGCCAAAATCAATACTATATTTGTAATCTAACAATCTAGCAGCTCTTCATTTATTAAATAGCTTGACACCCATAATAGGACATACAATAATATTGCAACTGAAAAAATGACACAATTATGTTTCGTGTATTACACCCATAACACTACCCCCATGAGGGCAGCTGAGTGATGTTTGTCCTCTAGAACTGCCCTAACCTTGCAAACACCTCTGACCTTCTGACACCATAGGTTCAGACATGAATTAGTAGACATTCTTCCTTGTCACCAACAGTACCCAGCACACAGTAGAGGCAATGAACCATAACCTCAATGAACACTGTTGTATTGCGTAATTCAAAGTAGTTCAGGTCAATAATAGTGACAATCGGCTTACAGCAGTTCACAGTTAAATGATATTATAGAAGTAGGCAAATTAAACATAGATAATAATGAAGAGGCAGTTTGAAACAGGTAACAACGAATCACTAAATGGAGCAGTATACAATACACAGTGCTTTCAGAGGGTGGGGCACTGACTGTGGAAAGGAGGCTTTCCACCAATGCAGATAGGCTCCACACAGCCATTGGTGCAGAATTTGGAGAGTAGTAGTTCTATATGGGTACACACTTTATCACCAAAATTATTTGGACACCTGCCTTTACATGCACATGAATTTTAATGGTATTACAGTCTTACTACGTAGGGTTCAATATTGAGTTGGACCACCCTTTGCAGTTATAACAGTTTTTAACTCTTTTGGGAAGGCTGTCCACAAGGTTTAGGAGTGTGTCTATGGGATGGTTTGATCATTCTACCAGAAGTACATTCGTGAGGTCAGGTACTGATGTTGGAGAGAAGGCCTGGCTCACAGTCTCAGCTCTTATTCATCTCAAAGGTGTTCTATCGGGTTGAGGTCAGGACTCTGTGCAGGTCAGTCAAGTTCCTCCACCCCAAACTCGCTCATCCATGTCTTTATGGACCTTGCTTTGTACACTGATCCAAATCATTTGGTGGAGGGGAGATCATGGTGAGGGGTTGTTTTTCAGGGGTTGGGCTTCATCCCTTAGTTCCAGTGAAGGGAACTCTTAAGGCATCAGCATACCAAGATATTTTGGAAAATGTCATGTTCCCAACTTTGTGGGAACAGTTTGGGGATGACCTCTTCCAAATTTATTAAAAATAATAAATGAAAAAAATGCCATGAGTCCTGACCTCAACCCGATAGAACACCGTTGGGATGAATTAGATCGGTGACTGCGACCCAGGCCTTCTCCTCCAAAATCAGTGCCTGACCTCACAAATGTTTTTCTGGAAGAATGGTCAAACATTCCCATAGACACACTCCTAAACCTTGTGGACAGCCTTCCCAGAGGAGTTGAAGCTGTTATAGCTGCAAATGGTGGGCCAACTCAATATTGAACCCTGTGGACTAAGACTGGGTGTCCAAATACTTTTGGTAATATAGTAAGGTGATTCTGAATATCTGTACAGTATGTGGGTAGGGAAATTGATTTCGCGTTTGAAGCTGATTTTTCTGCTAGCAATGAAGTATAGATGTCAGATCTGCATACAGTGAGAATAAGGTAGCAAGGACTCCGTAACTGAGATGGGGTAGTGATGTCTACTAGCAGTGTCCACGGCGATAAACAAAAAAAAAAGCACAGAGTAAAGGCTGGGCTGACTGCCCTTTCACCAATCCCAATTGAAGATAGGACTCTCGTGCAAGTAGGTGGGATGAGCAGGCTTTGGATCAACTGTGGGACTGAGTGGGGAGTGCACAGTGTGTGGCATTCACCTTGGTGGGGGCGGCACCACAGGGAGCAATCAGTGAGGATGTCTCTGTTTCTCCAGGCAACAAAATCCAACACAAGTGGGTGATCCCTTTTCCAACTCAGTGATTCTGTTTTTGATTTTTTTTCCTGACATGTTGGTGTTATATTTTTCACTTGGATGTTATAAGCTGCACTGTAGAGTAAATACAGTGTAGCTGAGATGCGCAGTGTCGCTGAACCTCTGGTGCTGGTGCAGATCACTTCAAGAGGATCTACGTGTATGAGTCTGGATCCCTGCCTCATTTTATAGCTGCGGGCAGAATGGTCGCAGCTGACTGACCTCTCAGATGTCCCTGGGCCAACAGAGCGAGCCCCCCAGTAACAGTCAAATGTATAGACTCTCACAGAATCCCCTGTTGTTCCAGATCACTGGGAGTTTCAGTAAATGTCAGCTGCGGGACTACAAATCAAAAAATCTCCTGCTTCAACACAGGAAGAACAATCTCCCTTTAGAAGCTGGAAATTATACAATGACTTTGTCCAAGAGTATGAGAGGGAAAACAAAGTCTATGGTTTATTTGGCAATATCTCATCTCTCCTGCTCATGGCTGCATATCAAAAGAGAGCTCTAAGAGCAAAAAAAATATACTGCTTTGCACCACTGAGGTCCTTAGTTCAAATCTCAATCAGGACAGTGGACACTAACCCAAATGGCTTTCATATATAAAACACATGAGATACTAAAGAGGTGTAACCACATGTTAACCCCTACATATTTATAGCAGGCTATTGGTAAAAAAAATGGGGATTCTTAGTTTTCATATATTGCAATGCAGCCAACTGCGTCAAAGTGATCCCTCTCTGGCCAGTCCCTACTTTACTTTGCATATAGCTGACCTCTTACCTAAACAGCATATTCATAAGAGTATGAACACTTAGGAGTTGATTTACTAACACTGGAGAATGCATAATCTGGTGCCGCTCTGCATGGTAGCCAAGCAGCTTCTAACTGCAGCTTGTTCAATTAAGCTTTGCCAAAAAAAAAAAAAAACTGACAGCTGATTGGTTTCTGTGCAGAGCTGCACCAGATTTATCATTCTCCACTTTTAGTAAATCAACCCCATATTGCCAGTGTGGGGCAACCAGATACAGCTGGAGGTAAGCCACAGACCAAAATCCAGGGATACATGTGCACAATAGGAAAATATACAGTGGATATAGAAAATAATCACTCCCTCCTCTTTAAAATAATCACATTTTGTTGCTTTGAAGCCTAAAATGAGGACAAACACAATTTTTGTTTTATCAAGCTGCATTTACTCGATGCAACTTATAATATCCAAGTTAAAGATATAACACCAACATGTCCGAAAAAAGAAAGAAAAAAGATTTTTTTTCAGATTTACCTTCTCAATGGCACACAGAGCCATATGATCAGCTGTGGTAATTTTGATTAGCTCAGCATGAAAAGAGCTTTCCTGGAGCATTTCAGTCCCTAGTAGTGCAACTGAAGCAAAGAATCAACTAAAGGTTTCAAGGCACTGTAAAAAGATCTCTGAAATAAAGTTGTGGACAGTAGATGGATACAAAAAAAATGCAAAAGCTGTATCAATGCCTAGAAGCACAGCGAAGTCTGTTATTAATTGGAAGGTATGTGGTACAACACAGACCCTCCCTGGATCAGGATGTCACTCCAAACTGAATGAAAGAGCCAGGAGAAAAATGGTCAGAGAGGCTACCAAGAGGCCTACAGCAACTCTGAAGCAGTTGCATGAATTTATGACAAAGAGTGGTCATTGTGTGCATGTAACAAAAATATCACAAAATATCCACAAATGTGGCTTGTATAGGAGGGTTTCAAAAAAGCCATTCCTCAAGAAAGGCCATATGCAATCATGACTGAGCTTTGCCAAAGCCCACCGTGAAGATTTTGAGGCCACATGGAAAAAGATGTTATGGTCAGATGAGGCTTAAATTTAATTATTTTGGCTTCAATATCAAATTATATGTCTGGTGGAAATCCAATACAGCTCACTATCCAATTAAAACCATTCCTACAGTAAAGCATGGAGGTGGTAATATCCTGTTATGGGGTTGTTTCTCTGCAGCAGGGGACTGGAGCACTTGTCAAAAATGAATGGAGCACAATACTGCCAAATTCTTGAGGACCATCTGCTGCCTTCTGCCAGAAAGTTGACAATGGGAAGAAGGTTGACCTTCCAACATGCCAATGACCCAAAGCACACAGCAAAAATGACCACACAGTGGAATGACTTATAGACTGCAGTCCACAAACATTCACCATCAAATGTAACTGAACTTGAGCAGGTCTGCAAAGAAGAGTGGGCAAATATTGCAAAACCTAGTTGTGCAAAGTTAGTAGAGACATATCCCAACAGACTAAAGGCTGGAATTAAAGCAAAAGGTGGTTCAACAAAATCCGACACAAAGGGGGTGATCCCTTTTCCAACTCAGTGATTCTGTTTTTGATTTTTTTTCCTGACATGTTGGTGTTATATATTTCACTTGGATGTTATAAGTTGCACTGTAGAGTAAATACAGCTGGAAAAAATGTCTTTTTTTTTGGGCTGCAAAGCAACAAGTGATTCTATTCTATACCCACTGTATACATGAGAAAATATATATATTATTGAATTTTTCATTTTTAAAAATAAATTACACGATAACCAGTGAACAACGTTTGCATTTTAAAGGCTCCGATTCTTGACCATAGAGAAAATAAAGATACCATAGGCAATTTTTGAACAGGGAGGACAGCCACAAATGGTGAAAGCTAGGATCAGTATAAATGTCACTCAATAGTTAAGTTGTATCCTCTGGGTGAGTTTAACTACAAAATGTTCATGTTTGACTGAAGTGTGCCTATATCTGCCCCTGTACACAGGGCATCACCTGCAGTCGTTTTTTTATATCACATGGCACGTATGATTTACCTCTTAGCACTTGAACTCTAAATCTGATAATATCCTTCCTCTCTTATTGTGTATGTGACTGTAATTGAAATCTGTGGACATCTGTGTGCCGCAAGGAAAGTGGAAAAACATACAAGTATAATAACCAAAAGAACAATAGAATTGCTGGGGCGGTTTAGAAAATCAATGGGGATATGAGCACACGTTCTGCATTGATACATGTGCTGCCTTGCAGTGTTTTTATTTGGAATGACTTGGCTGTGATTGGTGTGGGTGTAAAGGGACAAAATGTTCACCTTCTATTGTATCTACAGTTAAAGATATTCTCTTTTTATTTTACTCACCCCTCTTTAATTATGGACAATCAAAATTCTTCATCCCTTATTAAAATATTTGCTATGTACTTTCCCTACGCCAACCCAATAAATATTCAGTTTTCACCTTCCTTAGACCTTATGTATTTTGACAAACAGCATGATTTCAGGTGCATTTAACTTGCATTTTAAATATTTTTGAGATCATCCCAAATGTTTTTAGAAGTGCTTTTGAGCTGCCTTTGACTTCCTGCTTACATGCATCTAAGCTGCATTACGCTGCTTCTGCATTCCTATTCATTTGTATGAGAAGGAAAGTAGTCCTGAGAAAAAATTGTGCTCTAGAGATCTTAGGAGATCATTTTTCTTACCAGCACCATTAATATTCACTTTTTGCCTTTACTGCCCACCTCCCTAAATATTCATAATCCACCTTTCTTACACCTACCCCCATAAATATTTATAATCCACATAATTCATCCACTACCATAAACATTAATAATCCAAACTTCTTGAGTACACACAGGCTGAAAACAGTAAATTCGGCAGGAAACGGCCGACTTTCGGCCCGTGTGTACAGCTCCTTGTCTGACAGAAGATGGTCTCATAACCAGCTTCTGTTGAATGATCATGCTGGAAAACCAGCATCTGATCATCACTCGCAGCCAATGGCAGCAAGTGCTGATCACTGTGTTTTGGCTGA
This sequence comes from Pelophylax lessonae, assembly GCF_965119305.1. Taxonomy (NCBI): domain Eukaryota; kingdom Metazoa; phylum Chordata; class Amphibia; order Anura; family Ranidae; genus Pelophylax; species Pelophylax lessonae. Next base: position 668,285,751 of record NC_138769.1, read on the forward strand.
GGGGCAGTCCCCCTGTCAGAACACAACAGCTCAGGCAGGGCAAAAAGGGCAGCTTCCTCGGGCCCAGTCATTGTTGTGGGGCCTAAAGCAGCTGCCCCTTGAGCCTGCACTGCCTGAGAATAGTTGATAAGTGGATTTGGGAGGGCCCAAGAAAATGTTTGCCCAGGGTCTAATCAATATTAAAGACGGCCCTGGCTCAGTGGGGAGATCGCCACACTAGCATCTGATGTGTTAGTACAGTGATCTGTATGTGTATCTGGGCTGAACGTGTGTACCCAGCATTACCAACCCCCTTAAATATTGATAATCTACCCTTTTAACCACCCTAATAATATTCTTAATGCACTTTTTGTACCCACCTTCATAAATATTCCAATATTTATAATCCAGCTTCCTTACCAACCTTAATAGTTATTCGTTATACACCTAGTTTTATCTATCCCCACAAATATTAACAATTCACCTTTTTACCCAACTCTAATTAATATTCATAATCAATCTTTTCTATGGGTAGGTCTGCAGCACATCAATGACATTTCAGGGGCTTCCATAGTGGCTTACTTACTTACTTGACTTTACTCTGCCCCCTCCGGCCTCTATATTGTAAAGCTGGGGGTCCCACTAACCAAAAGAGGGGCCAAAAAGTGCAAACTTTTACAAGAAAAGTCAAGACTTGCATATTATTATACAGGATTTATATAGCGCCAACAGTTTGTGCAGCGCTTTACAATGTGAGGGAAGACATTACAGTTACAATACAATTCAAAACAGGAGGAACTAGAGGGCCCTGTTCGTTAGAGCTTACAATCTAGAAGATAATGTTAGCTGTCCCTATCACTGAAGCAAAAGTAAAGCTTGGCTCCACCCTCTCTCACCTCTAAACTTGTTGTTTAGTTATTCACTTTAAATTCATCACAAAGGACAAGGGGACACTCTTTACATCTGGAGGAAAAGAGATTTAACCTCCAAATTCGGAAAGGCTTCTTCCCAATAAGAACTGTGAAAATGTGTAATTGACTCCCTCAAGAACTAGTTCCTGTCCAGCTCAATATATTGTTTTTAAAAAAGGCTTGGATTCTTTCCTAAATGCACAGAATATAACTGGAAACTAATATTTATAGGTGATAACATCAGGGGTAGTTGATCCAGGGAATATACGATTGCCTCCTGGGGCATCAGGAAGTATTTTTTTTCCCCCGCTGGGCAAATTTTATTATGCTTTTATTGAGTTTTTTTCCTTCCTCTAATTCAACTGTGGATAAAGGATTGCATATACAGTTGTGTTCAAAATTATTCAACCCCCAATGCTGTAAAGGGTTTAGGGAATTTAGTGTACATTTGTAATTGTATTCAGAATGAAATCCTACAAGGACTTTTTAAAGAACCATATGCAACTAAAATGACATCAATTGGTTTTGTAATACAGTAGTAAATGTTTCTTTTGTGAATTCTTCATTGACACAATTATTCAACCCCTTAAAGACTACCACTCTGAAGAACAGAGGTTCATTGAAGTGTTTTCAATCAGGATGTGGATGTCAGGGAGCAGAAATAAAACCTAATAAGCACCAATTAGGCAGCTTTAAAATGACTGTGATACTCAGCTCCTTCAAGACATTTACTGGTGTGGTTACAAACATGGTGAAGTCAAGAGAATGGTCCAAGAAGACGAGAAGAGGTGATTACTCTTCACAGGAAGGGCAATGGCTATAAGAAGATTGCAAAGATGTTAAACATACCAAGAGACACCATAGGAAGCATCATTCGCAAATTCAAGGCAAAGGGCACTGTTGAAACGCTACCTGGTCGTGGCAGAAAGAAGATGCTGACTTCGACTGTTGTGCGCTACCTGAAGCGTAGAGTGCAGAAAAGTCCCTGTGTGACTGCTGAGGAACTGAGAAAAGATTTGTCAGATGTGGGTACTGAAGTTTCTGCTCAGACAATACGGCGCACACTGCGTAATGAAGGCCTCCATGCCAGAACTCCCAGGCGCACCCCCTTGCTGTCTCCAAAGAATAGGAAGAGTCGACTGCAGTATGCCAAAAGTCATGTGGACAAACCACAGAAGTTTTGGGATAGTGTTCTGTGGACTGAGGAAACAAAATTAGAACTGTTTGGGGGGGCGGAGCCGGCTAGCAAGGCAGATGGCAGCGTGAGCTAACAGCTCCTTGCTAAGCAGATCGTTCGGAGCAATTTCCACGGAGAGGGTCACTCCAAAATAGTCCATCTGCACTCCTGTCAACCCCGGGCATCACTGGAACATGCCACCCAAGCGGAAAGATCGACACAAGCCGAGTAAGATGATCGACTTCTTCTCCCCCAACACCAGGCCGCGCAGCCAAGATGGCGCCGGCCCGCCACACTCCTCTCATAAGCAACCCCATCTGTCACACCGGACTGATTTGCATCAGCCGAGACATCTCTCGGGCACCCAAGCTGACCCCACGGGACTCTCCCCACAGGCGGCTGCAGAATCACAGCCTTCCAGCCCTGCCAAATCCAAGCAAAAGACTTTCCATGATAGGCCGCTCTCCAGCCCCGGCATCACAGTAGATGACACCCTGGAGTTTTCAAGACTCCATTGCAGCCATCCCTGCAGGGGACCATCCCGTGATGGCATCCATGTTTAAGGAGATGATGCTATCCCTACGGTCTGCAATCCACTCTGATATGCTGCAACTGGTGTCCCGCTGCAACACAGCTGTCGCTGCTGTCGCTGATCGAGTCTCCACCATTGAGAACAAAATGGGTGAATTTGCGGACACATTCAATAGCATGGTGGATGCTCATAATGACCATGACGATGACTTGGAGTGGCTAAAATCAAAAGTGGCGGATCTCGAGGATCGCTCCAGGAGAAACAATGTGAAAATCAGGGGGATCCCTGAATCTATTAAACCTCCCGACCTGGCAGCGTTCCTCACCACCCTTATGCAGGAAATCCTTCCTGATGCAACCTTGGGAGACTTGGCCATTGATAGGATACACAGGCTTCCGAAGCCTAAGCATATACCCACGGGACGCCATTGCAAGAATTCACTTTTATACTGTGAAAGAACAACTGATGGCGAGAGTAAGAAAGGCGGTAGATCTCCCAGCTGGCATGCAAGGCCTGTCCTTTTACGCAGATTTATCGGCCCACACCATGAACCGCAGGAGAAACCTTGTGACTATCACTAAACCTCTCAGGAATCACCACATCCAGTATCGCTGGAACTACCCTGCCACCCTCATTGTTACAAGAAGGGACAGGGAATTCAAGATCTCTTCTCTTGAACGTGGAATTGAGCTCCTGCGCCAGTGGGGGATTTTGGAGGATGATACCCCCCCTGGAGATCACTCTCCTGACAAGGTTCCGACAACCTCCCCACCAAGATGAGACGGCGGGCTGACAAGGCCCTTCCAGCTACATGTCAGATGACCCTCTGATGTTCTAACTGCCTGATCTACAGTCTCCGAATGTTCTGTTCGGCTACGAATGGTGTTTTGTTTTTTTTCTTTTTTTTCCTTTTTTGCCAGTTTCCCCGTGTTAGCAGTTGGATAACTGCTCAGATTTCCACTTGGTTATCGTCCTTTTTTAAACACAGTTTGGCGCAGTTAGAGTTCCTGCGCCCAGTGCCATATCCATATTGTTTTGCTTAGAGAACTTGGCATTGCAGTAATACCTACTTGGTTGTCACGACTGTCATTGGTGGATTGTTTTGTTACCTTTTTTATTATTGTTTCTCTTTTTGTACATTACCTGTGACACACAGCAACGAGTGCTTCATCAGCCATACCCTCTCAAGTTCCAACCGTTAACTTCTCAACACACGCGGACCCCTCCAGTCGGCCACGACCTTGCACTGTCCCGGACTCTGCGATCTCGGGTAAGGTTTTATACACTTTCTTTTTGCCCTTCCTTGGTGGTGACATAGTCCCTACAACTGGACTCCTACCAACGAACTCTACTATACCACTTCACCATGGCCTTCAAACTAACCTCCCTGAACGTGCATGGATTGAATAGCCCTGGTAAACGTCATATGTTATGGAGGGAGATCAAGTCCCAGGGATGTGATGTTATGCTCATCCAAGAGACCCATTTTTGTGCTGCAGCTCCCCCTAGACTCACAAACAAACAATTCCCTCATGCATACTTTGCCAATGGCCCCAAGAAAAAGGGGGGAGTGGCCATTCTTATAAAGGACTCTGTGGCCTACAAGTATATCTCCCATATATCAGATCCAGATGGCCGTTTCATTCTTTTACACTGTGAACTCAACAATATTGTGTACTCCATCATTAATGTGTACGCCCCAAATGTGAAACAACTTACCTATCTGCGTAAACTTTGGAAACGTCTCAAGGTGGATATCAGGGGCCACGTGATCCTTGGGGGGGACATGAACATGGTCGCAAACCTACGTCAAGACGTTTCTGGGGGACCCCGGAAGTGTCCCCGCAGACCAGATCTTGCGGGCTTCCTGTCGGCCACAGGCTTACAGGATGTATGGCGCTGCTACCATTCTACAGAGAAGGACTATTCGTTCTTTTCAAAGGTCCACTGTTCTTACTCCCGCATAGACATGTTCTTCACCGACAAATTCTTACTACAAAAAATTGTGGATTCTTCTATAGGCCAAATAACGTGGTCGGACCACGCTCCTGTTTCCATAACTGTCGGTCCTCGGGCTTTTACAACGAGGGCCAACAGATGGAAAAATGATGTTCATATTTTTTGTGACCCGGGGACTTCCTCTGAGGTCCATGCGGCCCTGGAGGAATTCTTCAAGTTTAATGACAGTGGAGAGGTGTGCCCTTCCAGTATCTGGAATGCCCATAAAGCATTTATGCGAGGTATCTTGATGTCTAAGAGTGCCGTTATACGGAGGCAGAGGAGGCAGCGTATGGAGGATCTGTTGAACCTGATCCGAAACCTAGAACAGACCAATAAAACAAACCCACTCCCAGACGTTAGTAACCAGTTGACTCAAGCTCAAAATGACCTACGTTCTCTCTTGATTGGACAACATCAAGCTAATGTTCGTAGGCTTAAGGCAAATTTTTATGCGCATGGCAACAAAGCCGGTAAATTGTTAGCTACCCATGTGAAGGACATTCATGCTCGTCAACGTATCTCTAAATTGACGCATCATTCTACCGGACTGTCTTTAACGAATCCTAAAGACATTGCCGACGCCTTCAGCCACTATTATGGCTCGCTTTATAACTTAAAGGATGACCAGTCCACACCCCAACCATCTCCTGAGATCATTGACAATTTCTTGGATTCGGTCTCCCTTCCTGCATTAAGACCGGCAGAAGTGGCGGAATTAAATCTCCCGATCACCGACTTAGAAGTCACTAGGGCGATCCAGTCCTTGCCCCTTAACAAGGCTCCGGGCCCTGACGGGTTCTCTTCGGAGTACTACAAAAAATACATGCATCTTCTGGTCCCTAGATTGCGAAGGGTGTTTCACAGGGCTGCCTCCTCTGCTTCCTTTCCTCCAGAGATGCTGGAGGCTACAGTAGTAACACTACCCAAACCGGGGAAACCCCCGGATTGTGCGAAGAATTTCAGGCCCATATCTTTACTCAATGTGGACCTGAAGGTCTACGCGAAAATATTGGCCACCCGCATTTCCAAGTTTCTACCAAACCTCATTCGGCAAGACCAGGTGGGGTTTGTCACGGGCCGCCAAGCGACCGATGCCACAAGAAGGATGTTGAATCTCATCCACCATGCCGAATCTACTCATACTCCTACAGTGTTCCTGTCCCTTGACGCCGAGAAGGCCTTTGACAGGATACACTGGGGATATCTGCGAAAAGTTCTACAACGCTTCGGCATGGTGGGTGAGATACTGAATGCTGTGTTGGCCTTGTACACGGCTCCTTCGGCATATGTCTATACAGAGGGTCTGTTCTCCACAAAATTTGCAATAAGAAACGGTACCCGCCAGGGGTGCCCACTGTCACCTTTGGTGTTTGTTCTCCTAATGGAGCCATTTGCGGAACGCATCAGAACTCATCCAGGTATTCGGGGTATAGACATTAGAGGTTCCTCCAACAAGATATCGTTGTTTGCGGACGATGTTATTTTATCTCTGACCTCTCCCTTATCATCATTACCAGCGGCCCAGGAGGTTCTCAGGGAATTTAGTTCTGTCTCATACTACAAGGTTAATGAAACCAAATCGAACATGTTAGGCGTTCACATATCAGCTGATCTCACACAACATATTCAGAGTATAGTTCCATTTCAGTGGGGTAGTGGTCACATTGACTATCTAGGTATCAAGCTCACAAACAGGATTGGGGATCTCTTCAAGGCCAATTTTGCTCCTTTCCTTGACACTTTAACGCACGAACTGACTAGATTGGGCAAGTACTATCTGTCATGGTCAGGAAGGACTGCAGCGTTCAAAATGCTGACGTTTCCAAAACTTTTATACCTACTAAGAGCTCTCCCCATTAAAATCCCCTTATCGTTTTACCGTACGGTTCAGTCTTTGGTATCTAAATTCATATGGGACGGGAAGAAGCCTCGTTGCACCCATAGATACTTGGTCCAACACCCCACGGTGGGAGGTATGGGGATTCCGGATGTACGGGACTACCATATGGCTGCTATCCTTTCCCAGTCCCTCTATTGGCTGCATCCGACTCAGGCACCCACTTGGAGACAGATTGAGCAGTCGGAGGTGATACAGGGCTCTCTTGCTGATCTCATACTCAGTATCCCCTTTTCTAAATGTAGTTTCCGTACGGGCCATCCCACCATCTCAGCTACAGTACTGGCGTGGCAATACTTTTACACACATAGCACCGCGCAAGCTGGGAGGGTGGAAGTTCCTGTGCCTCTGACTGCTCTCTCCTTCCTCTCCCCAGACTTAAACGTGGCGCATTGGTCCTCTTTTGGACTTAGGACAATCCGAGACATTGTACAGAGTCCCCAGGGTTTTTCCTTTTCCTTATGGTGCGACAAATTTCCATCATTTGCCAAGGAATACCTCACACTTATCCGGGTATCACACTTGATTTCATCTATGTCATCGACACACATTCCTTTCCCGGAACAGATCTATGCCCTCTGTTTTGGAGCTAATGCGCGGCAGAAAGGTATAGGCAAATTCTACATCTCCCTGCACAACAAGAAAACCTTCCAAAAAAACACATACCACATAAAATGGGAGGGCGAAATTGGTCAGGTTTTTACGGAGGAGCAATGGTTGAGAGCCTATAAACATACGCTTACCCATACCAAATGCTCCAACTTTAGGGAGGGATTGCTAAAAATTCACCTTAGGTGGTACAAGACACCTTACACCATTGCTAAATTCTATCCAGAAACATCTAATTTATGCTGGAGACAGTGCGGGCAGGTTGGCACTCTACTTCATGTTTTGTGGACGTGCATTTCCCTGAGAAGCTTCTGGGCCTCCATCTCCACATTGATAGCAGAAGTCACCGGGATACTTAACAAAATTTCAGTTGAACAGGCGATTTTGGGTGTGAATATGGACAAATACCCACCCCAATATAGGACAGTGGTCCAGAATATCTTGTTCGCTGCTAGGTTGTCCATAGCACGTAAATGGAAGTGTGCCGACCCCCCAACTCGGAGGGAGGTTATCCAAATAGTAGGGGAGTCGTGTGTGTATGAGAAGACCCTGGCCTTACAGGCCTTCAAGCTACAACAATTTCACTCCAGGTGGTCCATATGGACCACTTATGTAGGGTATCATGGCCCCCAATGATTTCTGATGATTGTCTGCAGTATTGTTAAAGTTGCTGGGGTCCTGGGGGGGGGGGAGAGGGAGTGGGCGTTTGAAGGGAGGACGCAGTGTGTTCCCTTACGGGGCGTCCCTCCCGGTGGCGTTGACCACTATAGAGGTTGCAAATGACAGATACGTGCCCCCTCTCCTCCTTCCCTGGACAAACAGGTTCATACGGTTTCAATGTATTATTGTTCAAGATACGAAAGTTCATCCTATATTGTGGGTCCTTGCAAGCACTGTGACACTAGCAGTGCTCATAGACGTTTATCTTTATACTTCAATGTACGTCAATCGCATTGCAAATATGGTTTTCATAAGTTTATGTACGCTGCTTATTTACTGTATTTAAAAAACTCAATAAAAATACTTCTAAAAAAAAAAAAAAAATAGAACTGTTTGGGCCCATGGCTCAACGCTATGTTTGGAGGAGGAAGAACAAGGCCTATGAAGAAAATAACACCTTGCCTACTGTGAAGCATGGTGGGGGGTCAATCATGCTTTGGAGCTTTGCTTCTGCAGGTACAGGGAAGCTTCAGCGTGTGCAAGGTACCATGAATTCTCTTCAGTACCAGGAGATATTGGATGACAATGTGATGCAGTCCGTCACAAACCTGAGGCTTGGGAGACGTTGGACCTTTCAACAGGACAATGATCCCAAGCATACCTCCAAGTCCACTAGAGCATGGTTGCAGATTAAAGGCTGGATCATTTTGGAGTGGCCATCACAGTCATCAGACTTAAATCCGATTGAGAACCTCTGGTGGGACTTAAAGAAAGCAGTTGCAGTGCACAAGCCTAAGAATGTGACTGAACTGGAGGCTTTTGCCCATGACATACCCGTAGATCGCTGCAAGACACTTGTGTCAAGCTATGCTTCACGTTTAAAAGCTGTTATAACTGTAAAAGGATGTTGTACTAAGTACTAAGATTGAATGTCACTTGGGGGTTGAATAAAACTGATAATGATGTGAGCACAGAAAAGACATTTGTGGTTATTTCATTATAAATCTTATAAATCAATTATAAATGACTGAATGATCAAAATCAATGTCAAACTGGCCAAAACAATCAATTTCAGTGGGGGTTGAATAATTTTGAACACAACTGTATATGAGATGTTAGTGATTGGATTAATGATCAGGCCATATTTTGTGATTCGGCACTCAGTTACTTTAACTATTAATTTCGCAATTGTGCGACGCTGTACCTAAATAAAATTAATGTCCTTTTTTCCCACAAATAGAGCTTTCTTTTGGTGGTATTTGATCACCTCTGCGATGTTTATTTTTTGCGCTATAAACAAAAAAAGAGCAACAATTCTGAAAAAAAAAACAATATTTTTCACTTTCTGCTATATAACATTCTCAAAAAAAAAATTAAAAATCAAAATTTTTTTAACATTTTAGGCGAATTTGTTTTCTGCTACATATTTTTGGCAAAAAAATCACAATAAGTGTATTTTGATTGGTTTGCGCAAAAGTTATCGTGTCTACTAAGTATGGGAAAGATTTATGTCATTTTTATTGGTTGTTTTTTTACTAGTAATGGCGGCTCTCTGCGATATTTAGCAGGACTGCAACCGATCAGACATCTAACTGACATTTTTGACACCTTTGGGGGGACCAGTGACATTACTACAGTAATCAGTGCTAAAAATGCTAAATCAGTGCTAAAAATATGCACTGTTACTGTAATAATGACACTGGCAGGGAAGGGGTTAACCCTGTGGGTGATCAGGGGGTTAAATGTGAGCCTAGAGGAGTGATTCTAACTTTGGGGGGGGCGGGGCTTGTGAAATGATCACAGAGACCTTTGATCCTATATAGAAGGATCACAGGGACTCTGTGATCATTCCAGGGAGAAGAACAGTCAGCTGTGTTTACAACAGCTGACCATTCTTCTCTCTCAGCGGGGAACGATCGCGGGTGGCAGACGGCAATCGGAGCCACCTGCCCCATGCATTGGAGTCCCCGCTACCAAGTAGGGACGAGAGCGCGGCGGTGGCGGCGTGCGCTCACCCCCTAGCTGCAGGTGCGCGACCGACGTAGACCTACATCGGATCGTGCAGGAGGGCCAGCCTGCCGCAGTAAATATGCGGTGGGCGGTCCGGAACCAGTTAATAGGCTTTTTTTCCCCTCTGTTTTCACCTGGTGATCTGGCCAGTAACACGTCTGTATTTGAGTGCCCACATTCTTAAAGAAGGACACACATTTGGACAGCAGCATTGTCAGTCTATGAGAGGGGAGTCAAAAAGCAATAATTCTAGGGATCGACCGATTATTGGCACTACTGATATATCGAGAGCCGATATGCACTTTCCCCGGTATATCGAAATCGGCACCTGAGGTGACCGATATTGCCGATATTTCGGGAAAGTGCTTGTACCGGGGTGATGCCTGCAGCTAGAGGCACACACCCCCCCCGGTACTGGTGTCCAAAGCCAACGGTTGGCTGTCTTGTAATGACAACCAATGCGGCTGAGACGTCCCCCCCTCCCGTCGCCTTCCGCGGCTCGCCGGGGTCTCCCGTACCACCGGTTAACCCGGGCATCCTACCTTGTAAAAACCCAGAAGTGATGTCATGACATCACTTGCGGGTACTCAGCGCCACATTAAAAAAACTGACAGCATTCAAAACAGCCAAACTTGGGGTTTTTAATGCCTTTCAGTGCCGAGGAGGGGTTTGGGGTCTTTTAGACCCCCAGATCCCTCCACAAGGAGTACCTGTAAAAAAAAAAAAAATAAATAAAAAAAAATGTTTTACATTTCCAAAAATATTGGCCAATATTTTGCCCGATACCGATATCCGATGACCAAAATATCGGTATCGGCATTAAAAAATTGATCACTAAATAATTCTCTTGTGCTCGGTGGTATGTAACAAAGGATAATTGATCTTGTGTGGTCTTTATAGGCACCAATCAAGGTCTTGCTGCCCCCTCAGGACCAAGGGTATCCAAATACACTGAAAAACAAACAACAAGAGAGGGGCGCACCGACGTTGTGCATTAGCACTAAAAAGGTTTTTTAAAATCCAAAAGCAACATACATTGTACTCACAAACAAATGGTAAATACATACACGCATGTAAAAACAATGGGAACAATCGCCTCCAAAGTAGCCAGGGCACTCTTGTGGTGCTGAATGACCTGCTGGTGTCCGCATGAATCTGACTTGGCTGATGCGTTTCGAGGGAGGACCCTCTTCCTCAGAGCCAAAAAGTGCCACTAAACCACCATTTGCAATAGCAAGGTATTAAATAGTCAGTTTGCCCCGCCCTTCACATACCGTACCAGTGGTAAATGGTTTGTCTCAACCCCCTAAATGCTACATCTGCAGACCAGGTTGTTCTTTTTAAAAAAAAAAACAGACTTACTGACTAGATCACCAGGTGAGAGTAAAAAGTAAATGAGTGCAACAACCACATCTAGGAATTAGTAAGCTGCAATATAATAAATATTTATTTTGGGGTTTAATTCCACTTTAAGTGACATTATAACAAAGCGAAGGTATTTTCCTGGTGTTAAACAGCCAAGGAAAATAACAGTAAAGAATGCATAGCTGGATGTAAAAGATGTGTCAGTCAGGTCAGGGAGAAAACACAGCCATAAAGAAGTGAATGTCGTGCTGAAAAAAAATCTGTTGTTGTCACTTACATTCATAAGTCTATCCAACTCTATGAGTCATTATTTAATACTGTCATGAATGAATAAAAATGTGTCAGATCTTTATTTTTCTGTTTTGTTTATTGCAGTTCATGGCTCAATCTCCACCTACCACCACCTTCCTATATGTACAGCCTTCATAGAATGGAAGGCGTTGGAGGGAAATAAAACACAGCGTTATGGGTTTTATTGAAAGCCGAACATAAAAGACACACATTAACGCAGCTCTGCATTCATTAACCACTTCTGTACCAGAAGGATTTACCCCCTTAATGACCAGGCCATTTTTTGCGATTTAGCACTGTGTTACTTTAACGGACAATTTGGCGGTTGTGCGATGCTTTACCGAAATAAAATTGTTTTCCTTTTTTTCCCACAAATAGAGCTTTCTTTTGGTGGTATTTGATCACCTATGCAGTTTTTATTTTTTGCGCTATAAACTAAAAACAAAAGAGCGACAATTCTGAAAAAAAAAAAAAAAAAACAATATTTTTCACATTCTGCTATATGACATTCCCCAAAAAAAAAAAAAAAAATCTAATTTTTTCATCCTTATAGGCCAATTTGTATTCTGCTACATATTTTTTGTAAAAAAAATAAAAACCCCATAAGCGTATTTTGATTGGTTTGCACAAAAGTTATCACGTCTACAAACTATGGGAAAGATTTCTGTCATTTAAAATGTTTTATTGATTTTTTTTACTTGTAATGGTGGCGATCTGCGATTTTTAGCGGGACTGCGACATTGCGGCGGATAGATCGGACCCCTAACTGACATTTTTTACACTTTTGGGGGGGGACCAGTGACATTAATACAATAATCAGTGCTAAAAATATGAGGCATTACCAGTGTATATGAGTTAGGACACTTATCTTATTGTTGTGAAGTCCATGGGCCCATGAACATGTCTTTTCAATTTTATTTGGTTTACTTTTTCACCTGTATTGCAATTTATGCAAATTTTTTTGTCCTCCAATAAAGTACATTTTTCAATTTTTCAATACCTGTGTTTGAGCCATTTTTTGCAACTCTTTTTGTGTCGGTTTCTATATGGCTGGTAAGTTGAGCTGGGATTTTTTCTTTGCTGTTTGACATGTGTCACCCTTCCATGTGCTCCTTGCTGTGAAGGACAGTTATAGGTTGGGGCAGTTGTAGTTTGTTTGACTAGCCTATTTACTTTTGCTAAATTGACCCCAAATATTTTTTTTATGCAATAATATAAGCTATCTTTGTAGCTTACATTATAAAATTACATTTTCATAATATTCCACAATGTATCATACTACTCTGTGTATTCTTTTGGTATGTATGTATTTATTTAATATTTTTTTATTATTAATGTATTTTGTATTCTTTTAAATACAACAAAGAAAGAAGATGTTTTCTTTTGATAGTTCAGAATGACATTTCTATTGGTTATAAAGTGTCTTTTTCTTCGAGACGTGTGTTACCAACCATACATTATATTTGAGAAATGAAGAAAAGTTGAAAAAGAAATATATAAATGAGAGTTACTAATCTCCTCCACTTCTCGCCCAGGGCAGGGAATAGCGATTGGGTGTAAGCAGAGAATAGGTGCAGGAACCCCCCCCCCCCCCTTCATAGTCGCCTCTGCCCCCTACTCACCTCTGTGAACCGTTTCTTGTTTCCACCCCCTCCCCACGTCCCAGTACTGCCCCTTTTATAGAATACAGAACCAAGCATCATTTGTGGTGCTAAGCGATTTGTATGTAGTTTAGTAATGACAACAAGAAAAAATGAAATAGACTCCCTGTAGCTAGCAACAAGGGACCCCCCCCCAGCAATAATAGATCCACCACAGCAACAATAGACTATGAAGGACCAGCATTAAGAGACCCTCCAGCACCAGCAACAATAGACCCGTCCCTCAACAGTAGATCACTCCCAGTAACAATTGACCCTCTAGCAACAATAGACCTCCCCAGCAACAATCGCCCCCCCCCCCCACAAAAATAGATCCCCTCCAGCAACAATGAATACCCCTGCAGCCAGCATCAATAGAACCTCCAGCGCACCCCAGTATCCCTTGCCATTGCATACATTCAGTGGAGGTGCCGAAACTGCGTTCCCGCTGAAGAAAAGCCCTAGGTGTAGGAGAGTTCACCCAGGAATGCCAAATCTTATGGAATCATACTGTCATTCATTATCCACAAAAAATTGGTCTTTTGCACAACCTTGCACAGCTATTCTTGGTGAAGCTTTAACAACTTTCCTATTTTCTTCTTATCTGGTCTAATCATTTTAGTGGCGGTTACACAAAGTTGGATTTGTCACCATGGTAATAAACAGGTATATCAATATCTCTCCAGTCTGGATAACATAAGTAGGGAGCTATTTAAAAGGATATACGCATTATAGTAAACATATGTTAACAGTCTTGCTGTGGTGGATATATAAACAGTCATTCTGTCAGCTTTTGGGAAGGATTAGCTGAACTGAATTTATTCTCTCCTGAGAAAAGGAGATTAAGGAGGGATATAATCACCACGTATAAATACATAAAAGTGGTCTATATAGTGAACTTGGTGTAGAATTATTCACTTTCAGGTCCTTACAAAGGGCATGGAAGCACTCTTTACATCTGGAGAAATGCTTATTCATAGAAAGGTTTCTTCTTAGTAAGAGCTGTGAAAATGTGATATAGACTCCCTCAAGAACTAGTTCTGGCCAGCTCAGTAGATTGATTTAAAAACAGCTGGATGCATTCCTAAATGCACAAAAAAACTGGATATTAACATTAATAGGAAATGACATCATAGACTGTTGATCCAGGGAATATTCGGTTGCCTTCGGGGGATCAGGAAAGAATTTTTGTTCCCCTACTGGAGCAGATTGGATCATGCTTGATATTGGGTTTTCTTTGCCTTACTCTTGATCTGCTGTTGGTATGGGTTTCTGAATGTGGAGGTTTACTATTGATTTATTAATTATATTTTTTTGGTTGAACTAGATGGGCTCGTGGCTCCTTTTCAACCTAACTAAGGCCGGTCATACACGGAGTGAAATTCTTTCCTGCAACCTGAACGAAATTTGCTTGATTTCCCCATCAACAAAGACAGTGTTGATGAGGGAATCCCTCCTGCCAGGCTATTGTCTTCTCCCAAAAGGGGAAGCCATCCCCACCGAGAGAAGACAGTAATTATCGCTAGGGGCTATAGTAGCTGCTAGCAATAATTGCAAGAGAATCCAGCAGGCCGGTTGTACCCAAGATCAACTTGGTACATTCAGCCTGGCCATTAACTGTTCAAATATCGGGTGGTTCCTGCTGACCCAGCCGAGATTCGAACCATGTATGGCTGGCCTAACTATGTAACTATAAAAAAAAATGGAAATACCTGTACTCAATAAAATGGTAAACCAAGCTTTCTTCGGGGGTCTGCCAGGTCCAATGCGTTGGTAACTTGGTCAATGCTGAACGTGTTTTGGGGTCTGATGCTCAAGTACAAACATCCTGTCTGTGGCATTATTTAAAGTGACTCTGTAATTTGACCAACAGAATAAGGCAGTAGGTTCGCTTAAAATCTGTACCTAAGCCTGGACCTCTATCCCCCCTTTTAAACACACACACGCACACACGCACACATAAACAAAAAATTCTCCCCAAGCCCCTGCAAATAATTGCTGCAGAAATAAAAAGAAAACAAATCAAAAATTTCCTCTCACTTCCATAATTCTATGGTCACGTGACCAGGTCCCTTCTGTCTTCTAGACTGCAGAGTGGGAGGGTCCATGTTCAGGTCCATTGCTGCCTGGATGATGTGGACATTTCCTATTAGCAATTTAGCAGCAGGGTCCTCTCAGGCTTCTGTTGGCTGCAACAGCAGGATGGCGCTGTGACCTGAAGTGAGTCACATGCTCCTTAATACCCAGAAGTACTGGGTATTTCCTTCAGCTCCTGAGCAGTAAGGCAGTGAATATAAGGTAAGTAGATGCTTTAGGGTGGAACGTTTAACTTTAAATGTATAAAAAACAACTGTTTTCAGATCTTGTAAGCCAAATTTCTACTGCATTTTGGCTAAAAATATATCTGCAGTACAAGTAGCAGTAGAAATGGTATCTGCACAACACATGTATTTTAACTACTTCAGCTCTCATAGCTATATACTCCTTATGGACCAGCACAATATTTACATTTTCACTATGGACCTGTTTAATTGACTTTTAAGAACTTTGCCATTGCTTAAGAAAACAAAGTAACATTTACATTGGTTTCTATCAATAGACAAAAATCACATACAATAAAATTATAAATAGTTTTTTGTTAATCTTAAAAAATGTAAAAGTAGTTCTAATGTAAATAAAAATTACAATTTATTTATAACGTGTTTTTTTTTTTTAATTTTACACATTTCTATGTGATACTGACAAAATAACAAACAGAAATAATGAAAATGTAAAAAAATAATAATATTAATGGTAGAAAATATAGAACTAAAAAACAATAGGCTGGTAAATAATAGCTAAAGGAAGAATAGGAGGAAAAAGTTAATAAGGGGTGTGATGGTTAACTTTGGGTTGGTCAGGGTAAAAATAGGAATACTTTTTTTTTTTTTTTTTACTTGTAAGGTTCCTTTAACTGATAAGAAGATGAAGGGTCACATGTGAATGAAATTGTAAATTCAATGAAACAACACATTGTTACATTGGGTTTACCTGATGACTCTTGAAGATTATCTAGAAGTGTCTTTTTACAAAGAAGTGGCTGCTCTTGCTGTGTAATACATAGCAATTGCTGGCTGTCATTTTGACAGCTGGTAATTGCTGGTAATAACAGCATTGGGAGAGATGATGTTGGAGAAGGGCAGGATGTAAGAAATGTGCCTCTAGAAACCCTGTTGAAGAGTTTTAGGATGTATTTCTTATGTTAAAAAATAGTGGTTTATAAAGAAGATACTTTACTATATCTCTCTCTTGAAAGTTTATGAAAAGCTCAAGTACAGAACACGTGCATTTTGACACATAAAAAAGTGTAAATGATAAATTTAGACCCCACTGCAGGATCTAATCATAGTAGTGACTTGCTCCTTCAGATTATAACAAGGAAGTGGTACAAGCAGGGATCCATTTTTTTAGGTAAAGTGTAATATAAGCTAAAACAATGTTTTGCTTTTTGATTGTAGTCTCTGGCTTTTGTCTCTGAAACAGAAAGTGATGGGAAAATCAAAAACTTTGAGTTTTTACCTGAACAGTAAAAAAGAGGAAATCAACAAGGACACCTGTTCAGGTGCTAACTGTCGAAAAAAGGGTTTTGCTTCACTTTTGGGAGATTTCCTCTCCAGTTATGTCTACAGGACAGATAATTAAATCACTCCAACGTGATACAGATGGCAAAAAACAAAAAATACTTACAGACCGGACAGGAGTTTTAATTATTGCAAACTATCCAAAATGAAAAAAAAAAAGGCTGAATTGAAGTACATTGTAGACATACTTTAACATCATATTTAGGCCCCACATTTTATTTAGGACTTGATGAAGTAGAGCTGCACTTCTATAGATTATTGCTACAAAATGGCAGAAGTTTTTTTTTTATGCAAACAACCCCTACCAAAACCCCACCCTCTCCCACCTTCTTAAAGCTCCACCCCCAACATTTGTCTTTTTTTTAGGAACTCATACTGTTCTTTGAAAGTCCCCTGGGTGGTCTACTGACATCGTGGGTTCTTCTTCGCTGCAAGAGTCCATGATGGCATCATGACGTGCCACTAAGGAGCTTGTCCATGGTGACCTGGGTTTGAAGGAAATTGGTTGGATTATTCTGGGTGTCATTAAATCCAGTGGAGGTCTGGCTTTTCAAAGCAGTGAATCTGAAGTGTACAATGTCAGTAAGGTGGTGATTATTGCAGGAGCAGACTGTGCTGGTGGTAGGGGGACAATTGCATGCCGCCTTAATGCCCCATTAAAAAGGCCGCACTGCTTCTGCTGCAGACATGCTTAAAGGCTTACTGCTGAAGAGGACTGAAAATTCCTCGTCGGTGTCCTACTGAGTGCAGGATGAGGAAGAGGACAAAGCACAGCCCCCCTCTTCCGAGCATAGGTGGTGTGCGCTGTGTCCGAACAGAGGTTAGCTCTGTGCCCCTCCAAAGGCTCTCTTCCCTGGTCAGCCTCAACTGATTCACCCCCGGCTCCCCCCTGCAGCCCCTGGCTGCTCCCAGCTGGCCAGTTCGGTGCCACAGGTGCTGTCTAACCCGTCCGGTGAGCAGAGGGTTCCTGGAGTGGAACTTCAGCCTGGGATGGGGGTCAAAAGGAGGCAGGGAAGAGGGAGATTGAGAGGGGGGCTGCACCATGGGCCTCTGTGTTGTTCTTGGCCCATAGGCCAAAAGTTGCCAGTCAGCCCCTGTTGCAGCCAGACCTACTTTTCCACCCATTGAGCCACTGTTTTCCTTTTTTAAAAGGTGGAATTAACTTTGGAAGTCCATAACGTCACAACCCCCGTGTTTAGCAGGAATCTTACATAATGCGACAATTTCGCTTTTATTAAATCTATACATCCAGTTTGTCATATATAAGATCTGCTGCTCCTTCTTGAATGAACGAGGCAGCGTACCAGCAAATTTATGTCATAACCTAAAAATACATTCTCCGCTTCTCAGATGTTCTCTTCCTGAGCTTCATTTTGCTGATGCAGTTACTGAGTGCTTAGTGTATGACTCACCAGGCACAACAATGACATGAAGGAGAAATACACAATCTCCAGATTTATACCGGGGAGGTTAGAAGAATGTATTGGTTGGCTTCATCTCCACCGAGGTCCACAGGATCCTCAAGCAAGTATATTTCTAAAGGGAGAAGTCATATGTTAAACACAGCTAATAAAACACTTTGGCCCCAATTTAGTTTTGCAAAAAAAAAAAAAATCTTAATCACGGTTTAGTGTGGATAACATTTTATAACTCCATACATACATTGAATTTGATGGATTGTTTATATTCAGTCTTGTAATATTCTTTTGTAAGGTTTCTGCGCTTGGTATTTATTACTAAGACACACAGCAATACTAACAGATGCTCAGTTTGTGTGACAGCTGCAAAGTCGTAAGGTTGCAGGAGAATTTGCTGGTAAAGGTGAAATTTCTAGGTGCTGAATGATAAAACTGTCACACCTCTACAGTATACACGCAATATGTGCTGGGTTGATAAAGATTTACATAAGAACAGAGTATAGGCTCTACCTTTAAAAAGGTAATTCTACTTTCATGGAAAAATATAGCAAATAAAAAAATAATATAGCATTTGTAATTGCTACACAAGCAAAGTTGTAATTTAATGTTAATAAACATTCCCTTTCCTTTTCAGCCTGAAGCTGCTTTAATATTCTGTAAAACTCAATGCAATATGGCAACCTGGAGGCATTCTGTACACCGCTAGTGTACAGGATGCCCCCAGAAATTTAATTTCATGCTTATGTGATTGGCTCACAGTTTTTTTATCAGAAGTCTGCACAAATTAACTATTAGGCAGCACCTTCAATATTGAATTTAACCTTCCTAGCGGTATTCCCGAGCGTGGCTCGGGGTTAAATTTCAGTGCCAAAAGCGGTAACCCCGAGCAACACTCGGGGTACCGCTAGGAAGATTGCTGGATCCTGGTAGGGGGGTTGCTTACCTTGTCACCGGGATCCAGCGATGTATCCCGGCGGTGTGCGGCGGCGGAGCTTCCTCCCGATTCTCTCTGTGCCCGGCTTCCGTCTCCTGCGACGTGACGTTCGCAAGGGGGTGGACCGGCGGCAAATATAAATGTAAAACACACCAAACACACTGATACAATGCAAAATAAAATATAGTCACATTAGTTTGCCCCCCATACTATATATATATATATATATATATGTGTGTATATATACAGTATATATATATGTATACATACATACATACTTTAACTTATTTATAGTTTTTTATTATATTATAATTTATGATTTTGTGTTTCAAACTTTATCATACCCGAGATGTTATAAAGAAGAACGCACAGAAAAAAATCATATGTAAATAATTGGTTTGGGCTGCTCATTCATTAAGCACCTAAAATCCGAAAGAATCATACCGCCAGGGAGGTTAAAGAGGAAGTAAACCCTCATAAAAAAAAATAGAAAAAAAAAAACCTGTAAAGACAAAGGCATAATGAGCTAGTATGCACCGCAATCATTATGAAATACTTACCTTAAAACGAAGCCCTCGCATTGCCGCCCGCTCAGCTACAGGATGGCCGACATGTCCAGCCGTCCTGCTTCCTTGTTCGCGTCCTCTGTCCATCTGATTGGCCAGAGGCACGATAATGTCACTCCCGCTCATGCGCGCGGGAGCCGCCGTTCACTGCATAGGGCTCTGAAGGAATGGCACGGGTGGCTGTTCCTTCAGAGCGCATGCGCCGATGATTTCATCGGCTGCATGCACTGTAAATATCTCCTAAATGGTGCAAGTTTAGGAGATATTTATAGCACCTATAGGTAAGCCTTAAAATAGGCTTACCTATAGGCAAAAGACTTTAATCTCCCTGGCAGTAACCCCGAGCGTTACTCGGGGTGGATTTTTCATACCAGGATCGGTAACCCCGAGTCACGCTCGGGGTAGATGTGCAGAGAGCGCAGCGGTGTTCTCTTACCTTCTCCTGGCGATCCAGCGATGATCTATCATTGCTGTGACCACCAGCCGAGATCCCCGCCGCTCTCCGTCGGTGTGATCACTTCCTAGTTCCGTTCCCTGCAGCAGCAATGCTGCATGGGAGCGGAACTAGGGAGGGAAATTCAAAAAAAAAAAGTTGCACATAACACATTTTATATTATAAAATACACATTTTATATTATATATATTATATGCATATATATATATATATGCATATATATATATATATATATATATATATATATATATATATATATATATATATATATATATATATATATGTATATATATATATATATATATATATGCATATATGTATATATATATATATATGCACACACACACACACACACATATATATATATATATATATATATATATATATATATATATATATATATATACCTATATACACACATATATATATAAAATTATATTATTGATTCGATCATAATTAATGCATTATATATATATATATACACACATATATATATAATATATATATATACACACACATATATATATATAATATATAATGCATGAATTATAATCAAATCAATAATATAATTTTATTATATATATTATTATAATTCATGCGTTTGTGTTTCAAATTTATCACATCTGGGATGTCTACCAGAGACTTGTTTTGGTCAGGTTTAAGTCAGTAATTACTAAGAATTGTAGGCCTATAATACATAACGCCAAATTTCCATGAAAAGAATTGTACCGCTTTTGGTATGTAATTCCTGACAGAATCATACCGCCAGGGAGGTTAAAGTGGGTTTACAACCACTTTAATTGTTACTAAACCCAGGAGCCTGCATTCACTATATCTGGTTTCCCATAGCACAGAGAACATGGAAATACTATCATTTTAGTAAATATAAACTGCATCAGCTGTATAAAGCAGTCGTGTGACTTCTATCAGTGCCCATCCTATCAGGATGCCGGACTCTCTGTCTGGACAGTGCTTATTGGCCCTGCTCTGATCACATGCACTCTTCCAAGAGAAAAAAAAACTCTCTAGCAATACATACCAAACTGAGCATGTGCAGCCTGACTCCAGTAACTGTCTTACCTGGACATGTTTTGGGGACAATGCAAGAAGAGGAGGATCTGTGCATACAGGATCAAACAGCCTTTTTACTCAATGCAGATGATTAACCTCTTAGGTCCCACAGTGAGTATAACAAGCATGCTTTACTGCATATACACACTGATTTTACTGTTGTGGGTTTAGTAACATTTTGAGGCTTCTTGCACACTGCAGCTTGAAAAAGCTCAGTGCAGCTTTTTTTTTTACTGAGATAAAATACAGCCCATTAATTGTAATGTGCCTATTCACACAGGCACATAAACAAGTGCTGTGCATTCTTCAGTAAAAAAAAAAAAATAAATGCAAATATCTGCTCTTTTGGTCAGTAATTTATGCCTCATGCGTGCAAATGTGTGCAAATGTGCACAAATGCCCATTTACACATTGTGCAGAACAAGAACATGAGAATACATTTTTATGCAATTACATGAAAATGTGCGCATGCACGCAAAATTGCATGAACACATATATGCAAAAGTGCACGAGAATACATTAAAAAAAAAAAAAAACGTGACTGGCTCACTGTTTTTCTTAGAAGTCAGCACAAATCAACTTTTAGGCAGCACCTGTAATATGGAATTTAAGTGTTATTAAACCCAGGAGCCTGCATTCACTATACAGTATCTGGTCTCCCATGGTAGACAAAACATGGAAATGTAACTTTTTTTTAGTAAATATAATCTGCTAAAGTGGGCGGCACAGTGGTGTAGTGGTTAGCACTTTCACCTAGCAGCAAGAGGGTCGCTGGTTGGAATCCCGACCACGACACTACCTGCCTGGAGTTTGCATGTTCTCCCTGTGCCTGCGTGGGTTTCCTCCGGGTACTCCGGTTTCCTCCCACACACCAAAGACATGCTGGTAGGTTAATTGGATCCTGTATAAAAAAAAAAAAAAATTGTCCCTACTGTGTATGTATGTGAGTTAGGGACCTTAGATTGTAAGCTCCTTGAGGGTAGGGACTGATGTGAATGTACAAAGTATATGTAAAGCGCTGTGTAAATTGACAGCGCTATATAAGTACCTGAAATAAATAAATAAAGTAGATGCTCAAACAGGAGTATCATGTGCAAGAGGCCTAAGTGTTGGGGAGATACTCCCCAAAGGTTTAAATACTTCTAAAGAGATGCAGACACTGCAACTTTCCTTAGTAGAGAGAAAGTGCTTTAGCTGATTATAATGAACCAGTCACTCAGAATCAATATGCAATCGTAGGCCAGTGCTCTGATACGTGTGTGTTTATTGCAATGGGCATGGAGTTTTTTATTTTATTTTATACTCTATTTCGGTTGAGAGGGGATGAAGTAACATACCATAATATGTAGAAATTTTAGGTTTTAAGGCAGGATTCATGTCCTGTGTCAGAAAGTGGGGCTGGGACTACATAGCACAGCCAGGTAATTCTTTTTTTGTTTGACCGGAGTCCCTTGCTATTGTTATGAGCAATTCTGCTTGGTGCAAAAAAAAAAAACACGTTTATGCATGGGCTTTCAAACTGCAAATGCAGGTGACACATTATATTCCACCAAAACAAGACAATATACTCAGTCTCCTTTCTTTGCCAAGAATAAAATCCAGAGTATCAACATATTTTCTTCTACTCTGGAGAGGTATGATTAGAACAGATGTTGTGCCTCTGGAATATGCCTCGTGCTGCTGATACCAGATTAGAATTAAGGCTAAACATCTTCCCCCTACGTTCTAGAGGAAGTAAACATCTTGACTGGCGTTGCTAGAGCGTGGAGTTAGTGTATTGAACAGCACATGCGCATCCTTAGGACATATTTTTAAAAAATTCAAAATTCAGTAATGAATAGTTAAAGGGGACCTGCATTAATAAATACCTGACATGCTTCAATATACAGCAGCAGTATAATTCTTTTAGGAAACCTCTTTCCCTTCTTTTAACTCCAGACCGGTAACTTTTTCCAAAATGTCGCTATGTTCACTTTCCTGCGCTGTGCGATAAGTCTCAATGTGGTGTCAAACTCCTATCTTGACATATTATTGCATATGGCTAATGTGTTCCTCGCTGCCCTCAAAAGACTGGGGACGTCCAATATGACTGTAAGTATAGGTATGCGCGTGGGCCTAGCACATTATCCTCAAAACATGTTTTATTAAATGGTATAAAACAGAGATGAATGTACTTACAAATTCACTAACCAATGCTTGCATCATAGCTTAGACATAACATCATACGTAAATTCACAATACTCGTAGACACATCGGCTAACGCGTTTTAAGGTAACCCTTTTCTTCAGCGCCTAAAGAACATGCCCATTCCATATCTTATTATACGTGGTAAGGAATCACCTTTAGTATTAACAACTCTATATAGGTCAACCTTAACTATACAGGGTGGCCTAGTTTGTTCTACGGTGATAATTTCCAAGGTCGAATGTATAAAAGATGTACTATATATAAACAAGATCTATACACACATGTGAAAAACATGTATCTAAATAGAATATACATGTATATATAAAAAGAGACTATAGCATACATATTAGCATGGGCGTCCAGAGAACTTTTTTCAGGGGGAGCATCATTTTAAGTTCACCCATGCTCTGTCCCTTTTCTTTCCCATAGATCCCCCATTAAAGCAGGCCAGGCCAGGGTCCCCCATAGATCTCCTTTAGAGCAGGGTCCCCATAGATCCCCCTTTAGAGCAGGCCAGGCCAGGGTCCCCCATAGATCCCCTTTAGAGCAGGGTCCCCATAGATCCCTCCTTAGTCTTACCTTCACCTATATTCCCCATGCTACCAGGTTTTCCTGCACCACCAGGTACTCCAGGCTCTCCCTGACAAGAATATATATATATATATATATATATATATATATATATATATATATATATATTTAGCAAATATGACCCCCTTTATAGCAGACCAGGATCCCCATAGATCCCCTTTAGAGCAGGCCAGGCCAGGGTCCCCCATAGATCCCCCCTTAGAGCAGGGTCCCCATAGATTCCCCTTTTAGAACAGGCCAGGAAATTTCCAGGGGGGGGGCACTTGCCCCCCTTGCAGACCTCCATGCATATTAGTAGTGAGTGGTTACATCCTGTGTAAAAGTGAACAGCCATAGTCCTTTTTTAGAAATTCAATCATAGTAAAAAGTGCAAACAGGTGAAAACCTATGGAAATGCATGCATATATATATATGTATATATACACACATAGATATGCTTACGCATTAATGCACACGTGAATGCAGGGGTGTAAGGAAAGGCATACAATCATAATCATAGTAAATAGTGCATGAGATGGATATTCAAAAAAGGAATAGATACATATAAAATAATATATAATAATATACTCAGTATAAAATCATATAAAAAAATGTATAAAAGCAATACTTGTAGTTTAGCTTTCAGACTCCTCAGAGTTTCCTCATATATATATATATATATATATATATATATATATATATATATATATATATATATATATATATATGTGTGTGTGTGTGTTTACATCCATCTCATGTGCTATTTACTATGATTATGATTGTATGTTGTATGTTCTCCTTACACCCCTGCATTCACGTGTGCATTAATGCATGAGCATATGTATGTGTGTGTATATGTATATGTACGCATTTCTATATGTTTTCACCTGTTTGCACTTTTTACTATGATTGTTTTTAAAAAAGGACAATGAGGCTCCATTCACACTACCGCGACTTGTCAGGCGACTTGTCAGCCTGACAAGTCCCGGTCCCTCGCGGTCCATGCAGTGCTATAGGACCCATTCTAATAGGAGCGACACAAGCCGCTCCGACTTAGAAAAAGGGTCCTGTACTACTTCAGGGCGACCTCGGAGCGACTTGCATAGACATTCATTATATGAAGTCGCGGTGCACGGGACTTCACAGGTCGCCCCCGAAGTCGTGCAGGAGTCGTACCGCTTCAGTGTGAATGCGGTCTGAATGTTCAAAGACAGGATGTAACCAATCACTACTAATATGTATGATATAGTCCCTTTTTATATATACATGTACAAGCCTGATTCAAAAAAAGTTGGGACACTGTACAAATTGTGAAAAAAAAAAAACAGAATGCATTGATGTGGAAGTTTCAAATTTCAATATTTTATTCAGAATACAACATAGATGACATATCAAATGTTTAAACTGAGAAAATGTATCATTTTAAGGGAAAAATAAGTTGATTTTAAATTTCATGGCATCAACACATCTTAAAAAAGTTGGGGCAAGGCCATGTTTACCACTGTGTGGCCTCCCCTCTTCTTTTTATAACAGTCTGCAAACGGCTGGGGACTGAGGAGACAAGTTGCTGAAGTTTAGGAATAGGAATGTTTTCCCATTCTTGTGTAATACAGGCTTCTAGTTGCTCAACTGTCTTAGGTCTTCTTTGTTGCATCTTCCTCTTTATGATGCGCCAAATGTTTTCTATGGGGGAAAGATCTGGACTGCAGGCTGGCCATTTCAGTACCCGAATCCTTCTTCTACGCAGCCATGATGTTGTAATTGATGCAGTATGTGGTCTGGCATTGTCATGTTGGAAAATGCAAGGTCTTCCCTGAAAGAGACGACGTCTGGATGGGAGCATATGTTGTTCTAGAACTTGGATATACTTTTCAGCATTGATGGTGCCTTTCCAGATGTGTAAGCTGCCCATGCCACACTCACTCATGCAACCCCATACCATCAGAGATGCAGGCTTCTGAACTGAGCGCTGATAACAACTTGGGTTGTCCTTGTCCTCTTTACTCCGGATGACATGGCGTCCCAGTTTTCCAAAAAGAACTTCAAATTTTGATTCGTCTGATCACAGAACAGTTTTCCACTTTGCCACAGTCCATTTAAATGAGCCTCGGCCCAGAGAAAACACCTGCACTTCTGGATCATGTTTAGATTTGGCTTCTTTTTTGACCTATAGAGTTTTAGCCGGCAACGGCGAATGGCACGGTGGATTGTGTTCACCGACAATGTTTCCTGGAAGTATTCCTGAGCCCATGTTGTGATTTCCATTACAGTAGCATTCCTGTATGTGATGAAGTGCCGTCTAAGGGCCCGAAGATCATGGGCATCCAGTATGGTTTTCCGGCCTTGACCCTTTCGCACAGAGATTGTTCCAGATTCTCTGAATCTTTGGATGATATTATGCACTGTAGATGATGATAACTTCAAACTCTGCAATTTTTCTCTCAGAAATACCTTTCTGATATTGCTCCACTATATTTTGCCGCAGCATTGGGAGAATTGGTGATCCTCTGCCCATCTTGACTTCTGAGGGACACTGCCACTCTGAGAGGCTCTTTTTATACCCAATCATGTTACCAATTGACCTAATAGGTTGCAAATTGGTGTTCCAGCTGTTCCTTATATGTAAATTTAACTTTTCCGGCCTCTTATTGCTACCTGTCCCAACTTTTTTGGAATGTGTAGCTCTCATGAAATCCAAAATGAGCCAATATTTGGCATGACATTTCAAAATGTCTCACTTTCAACATTTGATATGTTATCTATATTATATTGTGAATAAAATATACGTTTATGAGATTTGTAAATTAGTCCATTCCTTTGTTACTCACAATTTGTACAGTGTCCCATCTCTAACCTATGTTACAGGAGAGACTCGGCCATCTGGGACTCTCTCTCCTGATTTTCTGAGACACAGCAGTAGCGCCATTGGCTCCCGCTGCTGTCAACCAAACTCAGTGAGCCAATGAGAAGCTATAAAGGGGCGGGGCTGAACCACGCATCTGTATTTGAATGGACACATGTAGATGCAGCTTAGCTCGGGTGTCCCCATAGCAAGCTACTTTCTGTGGGGGAACTTAGCAGGAGGGAGGGGCCAGGAGCGCCAAAGAGGGACCTGAGAAGAGGAGGATCTTGGCTGCTCTGTGCAAAACCAACTGCACAGAGGAGGTAAATATAACAAGTTTGTCATTTTTAAATTTAAAAAACAAGATTTTACAATCACTTTAAGTTAGAGGCACTCTGACTTCATAAACAAAGAGCTAGTTTGAACCATGGTCAGGAGTAATTGTAATTTCTTGTTTTAAACTTTTTTTTTTTTTACATTTCTTCAGTGGCTTCCTGGTTCATGGCCAATGCAAAAATTATGTCATACATCCCAGGAGCCTTCATCTGGAGGAGGGGAGGAGGGTTTTACTCAGCTAAGCACACCCTCCTGCCTGCACGCCTGAGCTAAGGGGAAACAGATTCCAGGAAGTAAATGCTACATGAATGCCCTTACTCAGGATAACCACAGCTAGAAATACTAGCGGAGTGGTTTTCAAAGTCATTTCTCAACAAAATAAAGCATGGAAGACATGGATGGATGGGTGAGTATCAGTGGCAGGAATTACCAGGGTCGCAACAGTCAAACTTGGGACCGGGCCCTGTACTGTAATTTAAAGGGGAACTCTGATGTATGTTGGGGCTTTAAGGGGTTAGAGACCCCTTACATCAGGATTCCCAGAGCATCCTTTACATCAGAGTTCGCCTTTACATTACAGTCCACAGAGCTCCCCCTTAGGGCCCTTTCTCTCCACTAAGTGGATCTGCCTGCTCAGTGTGGGATCTGTCTGCTGATCCCCGCTGAGCAGGCGGATGACAGGTCTCCCTGGTGGATCGGATCAGATGACAATCAGATGTAAACGGACAGGTGGCCTGTTTACATCCAACCGCTCCATAGAGAACAGCGTGCTGTGTCTGTGTCCAATCTGCACAAGTTGATCGGACATGGACACAGCATGCTGTTCTCTATGGGGCAGTTGGATATAAACAAACCACTTGTCTGTTTACATCTGACTGTCATCTGATCCGATCCGTCATGTAGATGGGGAATGGATCCCCATCCGTATGTTTTCAAAAGATTGGATCGGATACATAGTATAAATGGACACATGTCTTTTTACATCCACTTCCCCATACAGAACAATAGGTGGTTCAATCAGTCCATCCTTGTGAAAGCGCCCTTACAGTGCAAGTGGAAATTCTGCAGACTCTGAAGTAACAGGGGCTCTGGGAACCCTGGTTAAAGGGGAATGCTGGGAACTATACTGACAGTGGGGGCTCTGGTTACCAGTCACCTCAATATATCAGGGTTACCCTTTACAGAGTCTGCAGTGTTTCCCCTTACATCAGAGCTCTTACTGTTTTCCCTTAAATCAAAGCCCACAGAGTTCTCCCTTATATCAGAGTCTGCAGAATCCCCCCTTACAGTTTAAGGGAACTCTGCGAGTTTACATATAAAGGGGAACTCTGTGGATTCAGATGTAAAGAGGAAACTCTGTGGACTCTGATGTAAGGGGGGACTCTTGTGATGTAATATATGCAATTAGAATTAGAATCCAAGGACAAAGTTATAATGACGAAATGCATTGGGACGTGACTGCACAGCAACTAAAAGTGACTTTACATGCAGAACCGAAAGTGGCGTTCCAGCAGGAAGTTAAACATTGGTCGGGTGAGACATGAAGTTTTATGTACTGACTCCACCGCAGCCATGATATGCCGGCTTTTTAGCACTTTACCAATGCAATTTATTGATTTACTACATGTGAGTGCAATATCTGTTGGTTTTTTTACGTTTTTTATAATACGTTTTTACAAACATTATTGCACTATTGGAGTATCCTTTGCTGTTTCATATACATGGAAGTTAAATACTCACCTCTAAGATTGCAGGACATTGCTGGATTATTCATAACCCTGAGGGGTACAAATCCTTATAGCTGAGCATGAGAGTGTGAGGCAAATATTGCTGGTGCGTGTACACCCTATAGGGAAGCGGTTACACGTTTTGCACGTGGTGTGGTGTGAAAACTATTCAACTAACAACATTTGATTTTTCACGGACTGTTATATGAACAGATTCAGTCATGGATTTGCTCACGTTGGACTTTATATGATTATATGCACTTCATTATCACTGGGTGTTATTTAGTGTATTATTTATAATTTATTTAGCGCCACTATTTACCTTTACTTTCTATTTGTTGGTAGATTTGTTGTTCAATTACAGAATATACGCATAGTGTACTGTATACTACAAAAAAAAAAAAAAAAACTTTTGGGGTTTGGCTTAAAGCAGAGCTCTGGCCTATTTTTCAACTTTTCATTTTCTGTTAGCATAAAATAACCTGAAAAAGAATTGGATAGTTATTATTATTTTTTTGTTTCACTTACCTTATTTTTTCAGAAGATAAACTTACCTTCCACTTCCTTTCTCTGCGGCCGCGGCCCCCAACGTCACTTCCTCCTTTGCATTGACTCCTAGGAGATGAGCATCATCGATCCCAGGAGTCAATGTGCCTGCACCGGAGTCACTTCCGGTGCCGGCGCGTCATTCCCTGCTCAACAGCTTTTGAGCATGCCCAGAAGCTGTTCAGGGATGACGCGCCTGCCCCGGAAGTGATGAGCAGGGCATTCTGGGACTCTGACGTCACCGAAGAGGACACGAAGAGGGACGCTCCGGCTTCAGCTGCCCACACCTGAGATGGCAGCACTGGACAAGACATTTTCAAGGTAAGTATTTCTTCTTACAGGTAAGTGAAACAGGGGACAGTTCAGAGGCTATCGTTGCTTAAATGCACTAGCCCTTACTGTCCCGGGGGTATTTTTAGGTAAAAAAAATGTTCTGCCCAGAACTCCGCTTTAAAGAAAAGATGGCAGCCCTACCCAAGATGGCAGGAAGGGGTCCCGCTGCAGGACCATAATAAAGGGCCTTGAGACGGGAGAAAAGGACCTCAGGATCAAGGGGAAGGGCCTGAGACTAGAGGTTAGGGGGCCCTGAAGGTTCTAGTTATGCCTCTGGTGAGTATGCTTTAAATATTAAAAAAGTATAGTTAGTTATACTACTCATTTTTCTTTCCCATATTTCATGTTACTTTACGGTGCTGTGTCTTGATCCTTCTGACTTTTTATATTCTGCTGTCTGTCCTTGGTGACCCGTAAGCAGGTCCCTCTCCCACTCCTTCTCCGTGTGAAATTCATGGATTGCACAAGAATCCACTAAACTTATTATAAATGCAAACAATGCTTCCCATATATGATCAATACAACATAGTTCACAGTTAGGCTTCCAAACAATTAACTGCAACTGTGTAAAAAAAAAAAAACATTAGCTTGCTAAAAATCAATTGGATTTTAGGACCAATCAATCCTTTTCAATGACAACCATCATTTATTGATTGAACCGCCCCATTTTTTTTGCAGAATGATATAATTCATTGACTGAAACAATCATGATGTCATTGAAATGACAAAAGCACACATTACTTTAAAATAGAGTAAAATAGAGTCTAGCTAAATAACACGTATAAGTGCATTGGATGAGTCTATGACTGTATTCTGGGTAGTAAAGAGGTGGGGTGTTACTTTAAATAATGACATGCCTTTGGACAGGGTATCATTACTTCCATTCTTCGGAATAACTATTTATAATTATACATTGCACTAGCAAAGTAAAGAGTGAACCCGGCGCTATAATATCCTCTAGCATGCCTGGCAATTTTTTTTTTTTTTTTCAGCCCGAGCTTGATTGAAGGAATTGGCTCTTTTTCCATTATCTGCAGAACGCCTGACAAGCCTCTACGCTGTATAGTTACCACAAAATTAAACAGAATCCTTTGAGAGAGGAATGGACAGAGCTTAAATAAATGGACATTCTAAAAAAAATCAATACACAGCAACTGTTTGTTGGCTCAGACAATGTCCTATTACTTTGACTATGCAGCTAAAATATAGAACTGTGCTGCATCTTCAATTACATTGCCTCGGCAGACTGCTCATAATTACATAGATCACAGGAGATGCTCTCCTTTTGGTAACAACCCTGAATTTTCTAACTTTTTCTTTTGATTCTTGTCTGTTGACTCATCATTGGCTGGAGGTAGGCATTGGGCCTGTTGTAAAAAAAAATAAAATAAATGGAGAAATGCGTTGCTCTTAGCATCTACCGCTACATGAAAAAAAAATATAAGCAACATATAAACTTATAAATTGTTATCTGTTGCAGAGGTTTTGAATAATGAATTATTTTGTAAATATAAAAGACTGCATATGAATATTTGATATCAACTCCTTGCAGCTAGTTCTATTCTGTTGAGCCTTTTTTCTACTTTGCTGTGATTATCCAGTGATTTTAGGTCCTGTCGTTCAGTGTTACCCCCTTAACCACTTTACCACCGGAGGATTTTGCTGTCTTCCGTCCAGGCCACTTTTTGCGATTCGGCGCTGTGCGACTTTAACTGACAATTGCGCGGTCGTGCTACGCCGTACCCAAATGAAATTTACGTCCTTTTTTTCCCACAAACAGAGCTTTATTTTGGTGGTATTTGATCACCTGTGCGATTTTTACTTTTTGCGCTATAAACAAAAAAAAGCGTTTATTTTGAAAAAATAACAATATTTTTCACATTTTTTTATATGAAATTCCCCCCCAAAAAAATGTAAAAATCAAATTTTTTTTAAATTTTTGGCCAATTTGTTTTATGCTACCTATGTTTAGTAAAAAAAATCGCAATAAGCGTATTTTGATTGGTTTGCGCAAAAGTTATTGCGTTTACTAACTAAGGGAAAGATTTCTGTCATTTTTGGTGTTTTTTTTTTTAACGCGTAATGGCGGTGATCTGCGATTTTTTTTGCGGGACTGCGACATTGCGGCGGACAGATCGGACCCTTGACTGACATTTTTGACACTTTTGGGGGTACCAGTGACATTACTACAGTAATCAGTGCTATATATATGCACTGTTACTGTAAAAATGACACTGGCAGGGAAGGGGTTAATTTTATTGGAGAGGGAGGGGTTAATGTATGCCTGGTGCTTACTGGCGTGTGGGGGGGGAGGTGACTGTGCGACAGAAGGACAGATCGGATGTCCAGCTATGCTGAACACTCCGATCTGTCAGTCCCTGTCACTATGGAGATCCGCCCGCTCTGTTTACACACAGCGGGCGGATCTCCAGACTCGATCCCCGACGATCGGGGCAGAGCAGCGGCAATCGCCGCTGCTTCTCCCCTGGCCCGACTCCCGCTGTGAATGAACACTTTGCCGCAGTAGCCTCCATGTGAGCGGGGCTAAAGTGGTTAATGACAGGCCATTTTTTTGCGATACGGCACTGCATTACTTTAACTGACAATTGCGCGGCCGTGCGATGCTGTACCCAAATAAAACTAATGTCCATTTTTTTCAGACAAATAGAGCTTCCTTTTGGTTGTATTTGATCACCTGTGCGATTTTTATTTTTTGCGCTATAAACAAGAAAACAGCGACAATTCTGAAAAAAAAAATATATATTTTTTTTACTTTCTGCTATATAAAATTCCCAATTAAAAAAATGTAAAAATCAAATTTCTCTTACGTCCTCCGACAGTCATCACCCACTCATACAGTCTTCACCAATGGGGTATTGACTTCCTCTCCTTAGGAGTAGCTAGGCAAAAGACTTGTTAAAACAAAAGCATTTCCATAGACACACCCATGGGGGCTGTCCCACTGGTCCAATACCCCTCCTGCAATAGCCATCTCAACTCAGTTTGTCTTCTGCCTAGTTCAGGAGTAGTCAGGATTCCCTGTGCTGGGGCTACAGTCTCAGCCTTATTCTTCCATTTTATAATTTTATATTCTGAAAAGTGTCATTTTTTCTTTGCTTTGCTAGCTGTTTATTTTGTCAGCTTTTAGATAGTCGGATCTTTGGATGAAGATGGAGTTTGCGGAGCTGGGAATCGGACTGGTCGTCCTGGTTATCCAGGACAGAGGATCAGATGGAATCCCAGCCCGCCATTGAGCGTTTTGCAGGCTATGTGTTTGCCCTGGCCTCACAAACGACCCATCCCTGTCCCCAGGGATGCAGCCTTGTGAGGTGGCTACCTCACCGGACACATGCACGGTTCGTCCGTGCACTCCTGGTGTCCTGTGTTTTTGGCTGGCGGCACTCCCCTGCCATCTGAGGGTGGGCGGTTTTCCGTTTATTATGAGGCACCCCACGCCATTGGGTACAGGTAAGTACACTCTGTGTGGGGCCTCTGTCTGGGGTTGGCAGTCCTCTGTGTCTGTGGTGTCCCCTGTGTCTGTGCGTTTTTGGGCTCCCTGATCCTGGTCCCTGCGGGGGTTTTGTCTCTCACAGCCTGCACTGTGTGGGGTTTGGGGGATCCCTCTCCTGTGTCACTAAGGTGCTTGGAGGTACAGACTAGTGTGGCGACCGCTGCAGAGTTAGAAACCACCGGTCCACCATTTTATGTGTGGGCAGCATGTCTGGCTTCACTGTGGGCGCTTGTATAGCATTGTGTGTAGTGTCTTTTGGCGCCTTACGACGCCATCTTGTGTGTGGCAACGATCGTTCCGAGCACATGTCGGCGGCCATTTTGCCGAAGCCTCCCATTGCTTTGCATAGGCATCCATGTTTCCTTAGCCTGCAGCCTCTGTTCAGTCTCTGCGGTGACATCACTTCCTTCTTTTACTCTGGAGGCTCTGTCCATTTTATAATTTATTTTATTTTCCTCCATTGTGCAATCTTCCTGGCTCAGTTTGTCCCTGTGGGGGTCTGTGTTCCACAGCCATTGTAGCGGTGTGCTGCGGGGGTCCGCGGCGCTCTTAAAGGGCCAGTACCTAAAAAAAAAAGAGTTTCCTCCAGCTTTGCTGGGGGATTCCAGTTCTTCTGAATCCTCTACTCTGACTAATTTGGCTGCTGTTGTGGCGACTTTGGTGTCCAAAATGGATGTGCTGATGTCTGAACGTGCTGCTAGAAAAAGGCCTAGGATTTCTTTTTCTTCTGATTCTGATTGTGACATGGTTGCTGTAGGTAGCGTGCCCCTTTCAGGGCAAGAGTACACTGCTGCCCCAGAATCCTAAGGGTAAGTTTTTCCGCGGTAAGCGGGGTCCCGCCTTTAAACCTAATCAGGGTTCCTTTCGTGCCTTCAAGTCACAGTTCAAGGGCCAGGGTGGCCAGAGACAGCCCTGGGCCGGCAAACAAAAATCCGGCCAAGCTGGTGCGGCGGCTCAGTTCGCCTCTGCCTGAAGGGGCACCCTCACCCATTTCAGGGGTGGGGGGAAGTTTGCACGGTTTCCTCCAACCTTGGCTGCTCCGAGTTCAGGACAGGTGGGTTCAGGATATCGTTTCATCAGGATACAAGATTGAATTTCTTTCACGGCCGGCGGACAGATTCTTTCCCTCAAATCTTCATTTGACCCCAGGGCGGTTACAAGACCTGCATCAAGCGGTGCAGGATCTCCTCGCTCAGGGGGTGATTGTCCCGGTGCCTCATTGGGATAGGTTTCGGGGGTTTTACTCAAATCTGTTCACTGTGCCCAGAAAGGAGGGCAAAGTGCGTCCGATTCTGGACTTGAAAGCTCTGAACCGCTTCGTGCGCGTTCGAAAATTCCGCATGGAATCGCTCGGCTCGGTGGTGGCCTCTCTGAGCCTGAAGGATGCGCATCTACACATCCCCATATTCGAGGGTCATCAGAGGTACCTCCGATTCGCTATCGCGGAGGAACACTATCAGTTCGTGGCGTTACCTTTCGGTCTCGCTTCGGCCGCAAGGGTCTTTACCAAAGTGTTGGCGCCTGTTCTGGGACTGCTGCAGGCGCAGGGCATTGCGGTCTTGGGTTATCTGGACGATTTCCTGTTAAGATCGAGTGCCAGTCAGAGCCTGCTGTGGGATCTGTCCACTACGGTCCAGTTGCTCCAGGAGTTCGGTTGGATGATCAACATTCAGAAGTCAACCTTGTCTCTTTCGGTTCGTCTCCCGTATTTGGGAATGGTTCTGGACTCTGCTCAAGCAAAGGTCTTCTTGCCGGAGGACAAGCTCCGGACCCTACAGTCCGAGGTCAGGTCCCTCAGGGACAACGAATCCTCGTCACTCAGGACCTGTATGCGGTCCCTGGGGTTGATGGTATCGGCCTTCGAGGTGATACCATTTGCACAGTTTCACACGCGGTCTCTCCAAGCAGAGATTCTGGCCAGATGGGGCAGACTACCTCAGTCCTTGGACATGAGAGTGTCTCTGAGCCGCCAAACTAGAATGGATCTCTTGTGGTGGCTTCAGTCCCCGGCTGTGTCGGAAGGGAAATCCTTCCCGCCGTTACTATGGACGGTGATTACCACAGATGCCAGCCTGTCGGGCTGGGGTGGCGTCCTGGGCAACCTATCTGCCCAGGGCACTTGGTCAAAGGAGGAATCCTCCCTTCCGATAAACATATTGGAATTGCGAGCGATCAGGCTGTGCCTGCTCCATTGGTCGGATCGTCTTCAGGGCCGTCCTGTACGGGTGCAGACGGACAATGAGACTGCGGTGGCATACATCAACCACCAAGGGGGCACCAGAAGTGCCCGGGCGGCCCAGGAAGTGACCAGTATTCTGTCTTGGGCCGAGACTCATGTCCCGGCGATATTGGCAGTTCACATTCCGGGTGTGGAGAATTGGCAGGCCGATTATCTGGGCCGCCAGACCCTGGACCAGGGGGAATGGTCCCTACACCTGGAGGTGTTTCAAATGTTGTGTGCGAAGTGGGGATCCCCGGATGTGGATCTGTTCGCATCTCAGCTAAACCACAAGGTGGAAAGGTTCGTGGCAAGAACACGCGATCCTCTGGCAGACGCCTTGGATGCCCTGGTGGTGCCCTGGCATCAGTATCGTCTGATCTATGCCTTTCCTCCGATTCAGTTGTTGTCCAGGTTCCTTCGCAGGTTAGCCTCGGAACCAACAATGGTGATTCTGGTGGCGCCGGACTGGCCACGCCGGTCCTGGTACGCGGACATCGTTCACCTGGCCGTCGAGCCTCCATGGCGGCTGCCAATGCAGGAAGATCTACTGTCTCAGGGTCCGATCTTCCATCCTGCTTTACAGCCACTGGCTTTAACGGCCTGGCAGTTGAAAGCCAGGTCCTGAGAGACAGGGGCCTCTCCTCAGAGGTCATTCCCACTTTAATCAAGGCTAGAAAAGCCTCGTCTGGTAAAATTTATTACGGAACTTGGAAAGCTTATTTTGCCTGGTGTGAGTCCAGGGGTTTCCATAAGTGTATATTGATTGGTTTGCGCAAAAGTTATCGCGTCTACAAACTAGGAGAAAGATTTATGTCATTTTTATTTATTAATTTTTTTTACTAGTAATGGCGGCAATCAGCGATTTTTAGCGGGACTGAGACATTGCGGCGGACAGATCGGACACCAAACTGACAACACTTTTGGGGGGACCAGTGACATTACTACAGTAATCAGTGCTAAAAATATGCAAAAAAGGGGTTAACACCAGGGGCGATCAAAGGGTTAAATGTGTCCCTTGGGGGTGATTTCTAACTGTGGGGGGGGGGGGGTTTGCTTGCTGCATTAACACAGAGACCTGTGTTCCTAAATAAGAGGAGCACAGGATCCCTGTGTTCATTACTGGCAGAATAGCGGTCTGCCTTGTTTACAACGGCAGACCACTGTTCTGTCTCCACGGGGAGCGATCGCGGGTGCCCGGCGGCAATCATGGCCTCCGGATCCGCTGATCAGCTTCTCCTGTGGGGAATGGGCATGCTAGCGGTCCCGCGAAGGGACATACATGTATGTCGTTTTCGCAGGAGAGAGCTGACCTGCAGCCGTAAAACTCGGTAAGTGGTTAAAAAAGGCAACAAAGAGTTGTGTAGGCACAAACTTGCATCACTCTTCTAAACATTAAAATGGAGTAGATACTGCTCCTAAATCACAAAGGGTTGCCAGCCCATATATTTATTAGGAGAAATCAGTTCTCTCTTCTGCCATATCTATAAGAGGAAGCACAGAATGGAGAGCTGTCATCCCCATCATTTCTATACTATGCTGTGAATGCCCTGTGATTCAGCTTATTAAAAAAAGACACATAGGGAATTAAAGCAGTAGTAAACAGTGGCATACTAGTACATTCTAAAATACTTACCTTAGAACAAAGCCCTCCAGCAGTGCACTGTCACCACTAACAGGTTACAGGGCTTCCATCTTCCCCCAGTGTTGCCTCTGGGTTCGAGGTTCCGGCAGTTTGAATGGCCGAGCCACGTTGAGGTCACTCCCACGCATGCGCGCAGGAGTCATGTCCATGGTACAGCACTCTGAAGGAATGGCACGGGTATGTTGTTCCTTCAGGGCATGTGCGCCGAGACGTCACCGGCTGCCAAAAGAGTGAATATCTCCTAAACTGTGTATTAATTTTACCTATAGGTAAGATTTATTATAAGTTTACCTGTAGGTGAAAATCACAAATTGGTCTTAACTACCACTCTAATGTAGAATTGTGCAAGCCCAAGCTTTCGCCACTTTTCTAAGCATATAAAAAGGAACAGCTGCCGCTCCCAACTATTGAAGGGGCACAAGCCCATTTGTTAATTAGGAACAAACAGTTCTGTTTTCTGCCTTGTGTGTGGCAGGCAGTACAGGGAAGGAGGAGCTGGAGATGGATAAATCCCCCCCCCCCTCCCTCGCCCTGTGATATTCTATGTGACCAGGACACACCTTTTGGGTATCTACAGCAGTTTTCTATATGGAACATTGCCGTATTCTCTCTGTTAATCGGGGAAGACCTGAATCAGTTTCTATTTCACTCTAAAATAGAAACTGGTGCAGGAGGTG
The DNA here is from genome assembly GCF_965119305.1 of Pelophylax lessonae. Classification (NCBI taxonomy): domain Eukaryota; kingdom Metazoa; phylum Chordata; class Amphibia; order Anura; family Ranidae; genus Pelophylax; species Pelophylax lessonae. The sequence continues at coordinate 668,323,478 of NC_138769.1, forward strand.
CAGAAAGAGGGCTACCTTCTTGGTTAACCTGATATACACCACTTCTGAGAGTTTTCTGTGCCATTACAATAGTGCAGGAAGTTTAGTTACATCCCCGAACAGAGTCAATGAGTCAAAGAGGAATACGGTGCCCTCTCTGTCTTTAGTGCATATAGAGCTGTATGGATCCTCAGTTAGAGAGAGACAGCCAAAATTTAAACAGATACTGCTGGGATTTTTTTAATGTAAAAAGGTCCAGCATTCTCTAGCAACAAAGTGTAATGGAAGCACCATATACTGTATTTAAAGTAGATTTTTGATTAAAAAACAAAAAAGGTCATACACTTTCAAGCATTCAGGAAAAATAAAACAAAATGTACCCAACAATCATTAGTTTTCCTTTCAACAGAATCTGTATTCTTTTTAATTTTAGATAAGTGGCTATTAGTCTGCTGACACATGCCTGAGCTCAGTGTACTGCCTTAAAGTGTTACTAAACCTGCATTCACTATATCTGGTCACCCACAGTACACAGAACATGGAAATGCAATTATTTTAGTAAATATAAACTGCTAAATACCTTTTCTCATCAGCAGTATATAGCAGTTCTGTGACTTCTATAAGTGCCTGGTTAAAGCTGGTAGGAGGAGTTTTCATACTGCACTGGCTGTCCTATCAGGATGCAGGACCCTCTGTCTGGACAGTGCTGATTGGCCCTGAGCTGATCACATGCTATTTCCCAAGAAAAAAAAAAAACTCTCTAGCAATACACACCAAACTGAGCATGTGCAGCCTGACTCCATTTACTCTGTCTTATCTGGACATGCTTCGGGGGCAGTGCAAGACGACGAGGACCTGTGCATACAAACACAGATCCTCAGCCAAGCAGCCTTTTTACACAATGCAGAGGATTAACCCCTTAGGTACCACAGTCAGTACAACAAGCTTTCTCAACTGCATATACACACTGATTTTACTGTTGTGGGTTTAGTAACACATTAAGTACCCCAGACCTCTGGTATAGGTAACAATATAGTGTGGAAGACCACACTGGAAACAAGGGACGCCAACAGCCATAAAAACCTAATAAGGTAATAAACCCAAAAACAAACATTTATTAAATTGCAGCTTAGCAATTCTTACATGTGATGGCTGCATTAGTTTTCTTTTTTGGGTTTTCTTTCTTTTATTTTTACCTGGTGATCCCGTCAAGGAGTACTGAGGCAGGGTGCTGTGATGTACAGCACCCTGCTGATTCCTCCCATCAGCCAGGATCTGCCTGCATTGGATAGAAAAGAACATAAGTCCAGAGATGAGATCACTGGGTTTAAAACAGGGGATGCAAATACATGCCAATTAAACCAGTTTTAAAGACTAGACCTGCAACTAAAGGACTTATGTGTATTTTTAATTTTTTTTTCTCAATAGTTCTTTATTGAATTTTAAAGGACTTATGCGTATTTTGAATACAAACTCTTAGTATCTCACTTAACATCAGTGGAAAGATTTTTTTGCTCTTCCATTTGGTTAAGTGTCCAGAGGAACAGTAAACTATTTACATGTTCTATCCACAGCTTTCACTTTGTTTAACTAATATTCCGAAAAAGCATCAATTAAAGACGACAAGTTCATTAAACAGTATCCGTAGCCCTGAACCTGGATGCTTTGCAATCATTTTATTTCATTTAGTCTTCTATCACAAGATGTACTCTACAGAAAGCAGTGTAGAGAAGGATACTCCTGGGGCCACACTTTTGGCATCAGGTATTGAAAGGCATCACCGCTAACCATATACGGCAAAGAAGAATTACGTTGCTATTTACATGGGTCATTAATATGTCAGTGTGGTGAAACGCGTGTGGTCCCTAATTCCCCAATACTATTTCTCTTATGCCAAGATGAACAGATGAAGCAGCAGGAGATGCTAGCTAGCAGGTGAACTGAGGACGCAGAAGTGGTGAACAGTCCTCATTCCTGCTGTGAATGACCACCTCATATCATGTAAGCTGTTAGTTGCTGTTATTACGAGGAAAGTATGCTCATTTTACTATATATATATATATATATATATATATATATATATATATATATAGATTGTAGGGGCAAGCTTTATTAGTAAAACGATAATATTTAGGAAAACAGTAATTATTAACATAACATAGCCTCAAGATATAATTTAGAAAAAAGGGGGGAGTTTGGGACTTTAAATGAGACTCACGGTTGGATATGCCGTGCGTCTCCATCCCTTTTCAATTGAATAAAAGAGGGAGGTCGGGACTTTATATGAAAGGCATGACCAGGTTGGCAGAAACAGTACAATATATTTATTGATGTTAACAGGTAATAAACATTATCATGAAAGATATAAAAAAGTAATAGAAGAACAAATATTCTTCAAGGTAGTACAAAAACTGGTAAATGGTCCTCAAATCCAGTATTCATAAAAACCAATATGGCAGTTGAGCAAAAGTAATGGAGTGGTCGCATAAAATCACAGTAACAATGGACTCAAAGTTGCAACAATAGTAAAATAGTTTGGTATCATCATGACATCAATGGACTCGAAGCATATTGTGGACCGAATGTACCACTTCACCAGGAGTAGATGTCTGATTCGTATCTAAAAAGATATATATTTGTACAGTATATATGTAAGGAAACAGCAACAAAGGTAATAAATGAAGACTGGACAGAAGAGGAAAAGGGGAGAATGGATCCCCCAATTTACCAAAATTTACGTTGCAAATTAAATAGGTACTGGCATAGGAGGTAGGACATGGCACCAGGTGTCTCCCACGGAAGCTGAGGGCACACAGGGCAGGCGGGTAAGGACGGAAATGCCATACACTGGAGAGTATGGGCCAAGCTGGATAAAGTGAGAATAGTTCATGTAAGCAGCAAAAGAAAACGTCCATGAGTAATATAAAGTAATAAAATAATGTGAATAGAATAAGAATATATCAAAGTGCTGCTTGCAGAGTGCAGATGTGAATAAAGTCCAGGTGATAGTAGTAGTGACACCAAAGAAAAGAAAAAATGGGACAAAAGTGTATAGGGCTAAAAATAGCCCAGGTATGAGGGATGCAAGGTGGTAAAGGGTGGAAGCCACCTGGTGCCATGTTTTATTATTGTTGCATTTTTGAGCCCATTATTACTGTGATTTTATACAACTACTCCATTACTTTTGCTCAACTGCCATGTTGGTTTTTATGTATACTGGATTTGAGGACCATTTACCAGTTTTTGTACTACCTTGAAGAATATTTGTTCTTCTATTACTTTGTTATATCTTTCACGATAATGTTTATTACCTGTTAACATCAATAAATATATTGTACTGTTTCTGCCTACCTTGTCATGCCTTTCATATAAAGTCCCGACCTCCCTCTTTTATTCAAGATATAATTTAGTGCAGTGTAGGAAAACATTTTTACTTACCTAAAGAGGTCCTTCAGGCTTTTGGAAAAAAATTAAAAGTCAGCAGATACAAATACTGTAATTGCTGACTTTTAATGAAAGAACAATTTACCTGTCCAAAGATTCCGTTTTGGGGTCCCCGGCACTAGGATGTTTAGCAGTAGAGGCATGCAAGGAGTCACAGCCGGCTTCCCAGTGCACATGCGTGAGCTGCGCTACACTGTGTGTGTGGTCCCACAGCCTGCTAGGACTGCAACGTGTCCCAGAAGGCTGGTGGTGGGGAGGAGGGGGACCGAACTTCGAGTAGAATCTTCTAAGCCATCTGGCTGAAAGTGGGAGTAGGTATCCACCAAAACTAAGTACCCACTTCTCCACAAAAATATAAAAATGTTTAAAAGTGTTAGAAGAGGGTGGGAGGAGGATATAAAATGGAACGCCCCTTTCAGGGTAAAGTTCTGCATTAAGTGCCTCAATGTAGCGGCCCAGGGGGTTTGAAATCCACACTGTTCTTCCTCTTCTTTCCCTTGGGACACCGGGACAGATTTGAATGATTCTGATGGATCAACCCAGAAACGTGACCATGTTGACCAATCAGAACCGCTCTGTTCTGTCCTGGCCTCCCTAGGGAAAGAAGAGGAAGAACAGTGTGGATTTCAAACCCCAGGACCGCTGCACCGGGCTGTAAGGTGTTAGTTCGCTTTTTCATTTTATCTGTGATAAAGTGATATTAAATCTTTTTTTTATTTTGATTCAGGAAGTCCATACCTACTATTAATGTATTGTCTTTTGTGTTTAACAATCTTCCTTCCTTTTGGCCTCCGTAATGGTTCCGGACAGAGATGTCCCCTCTCACCCCTTATCTTTATTCTGACCCTTGAACCCCTCCTATGCCATATCAAAGCTAAACCCAATATTAGGGAACAGAAACGAAGCTTGGAGAACACAGGATAGCAAGGTACACAAATTCATTATTGTTTTTTGTAACCTATTCACTGGTTTTCCTTCCCAATTTACTAGAATTCCAGAACTATTGCATCCTCTCCAATCCTCTCCAATTTCAAAATAAATCTTCAAAAATCTGTGGCATTGATTGAATGGATGTATTCCACACCCAACCCTCCATAACACCAAAACTCACTTTTGGTTTAATGGGCCCAATTGAAAGTACTTGTATATATTTCTTACTCCTTGGATTAAAGATGTGTTTTCTACCAACTTCTCCCCTTTCTTAACCTAAATAAGACAAGATTCCATAAGATGGTCATGAAACTCCTGGTTTGGGAGGAACAGTGTACCTAAAGATAAATGTACACCCATGCCTCCTGCAATTTGTCCAGACCCTACCGATGAGAGATACCAATGTCCTTAAACAGATAGAAGGAGAAGACTGTCAGTACATTGTGTACACTGTACACAGAACTATAGCATCATCTCCAATCCTCTCCAATTTCAAAATAAATCTTCAAATATCTGTGGCATTGATTGAATGGTTGTATTCCACACCCAACCCTCCATAACCTCAAAACTCACTTTTGGTTTAATGGGCCCAATTGCAAGTACTTGTATATATTTTTTACTCCTTGGATTAAAGATGTGTTCTCTACCAACTTCTCCCCTTTCTTAACCTAAATAAGGCTCCATGTACACGGGACGTTGTTAAAAGTCCCTTTGAATGCTGGAATTTTTAGGACGTTTGAAACGTCCGTTCAGTCGCGTTTGTACCCGCGTTTAGCGGGCGTTTAGCAGCGTTTGCAGGCGTTTGCGTTTAGAAGCGTTCCTAGAGGTCAAAAAAATTATTCCCCTTTAAAATGGAAAAACGCGAACGCTAAACGCGGGTCATCGCGTTCAGACGCGGTCGGACGCGTTTAGACGCGTTCGGACGAGTTTGTGCGTTTGAAACGCCGGGAAACACACGTTCGAACGCAAATAATTGCGTTCTAAAAACAGTCCCTGAACGCAACTGCCTGCAAATGACTGTAAACGACCTGGTGTACATGGACAGATAAGATAAAATGTAGATGGGTTCAGGGGCTTCTGAAAAAAACGCCCAACTGCTCCTAAACGGCCATTTCCAGCGTCCCGTGTACATGGAGCCTTAGACAAGATTCCATGAGATGGTCATGAAACTCCTGGTTTGGGAGGAACAGTGTATACCTAAAGATAAATGTACACCCATGCCTCCTGCAATTTTTCCAGATGCTACCGATAAGAGATACCAATGTCCTTAAACTGATAAAAGGAGAAGACTGTCAGTACATTGTGTACACTGATAATCAGGGCATTGATCATCAGTGCTGAGAACATCTCTCTCATACAGCCCAGAGCCTGCACTGACAGTTCCCCCTCCCTCCGTCTTTGAGCAAATGGGAGAGGAAACAGCCAATCTGCTCCTTCTCCTCCCGCCCCTCTCCTCCTGTGTGTGCACCTCTATAAGTGGGAAGCCCAGCAGCTGAATGATCAAATTCAAAGTCAAGAAACCCCCAAATAAGAACATCTGTTTCAAGATTTCACAGAAGGGTTTGATCATGAGTAGGACATAATGAAAACCTGCTGGCTATTTTAATAATGGAAGAATATTGTTTTGCATCTCAGTTTTCGGCATTCCTCTTGCTATAGTATACAGTATACATGCTATAGTATATACAGGTCCCTCTAAAAAAATTAGCATATTGTGATAAAGTTCATTATTTTCTGTAATGTACTGATAAACATTAGACTTTCATATATTTTAGATTCATTACACACAACTGAAGTAGTGCAAGCCTTTTATTGTTTTAATATTGATGATTTTGGCATACAGCTCATGAAAAACCAAAATTCCTATCTCAAAAAATTAGCATATCATGAAAAGGTTCTCTAAACGAGCTATTAACCTAATCATCTGAATCAACTAATTAACTCTAAACACCTGCAAAAGATTCCTGAGGCTTTTAAAAACTCCCAGCCTGGTTCATTACTCAAAACCGCAATCATGGGTAAGACTGCCGACCTGACTGCTGTCCAAAAGGCCATCATTGACACCCTCAAGCAAGAGGGTAAGACACAGAAAGAAATTTCTGAACTAATAGGCTGTTCCCAGAGTGCTTTATCAAGGCACCTCAGTGGGAAGTCTGTGGGAAGGAAAAAGTGTGGCAGAAAACGCTGCACAACGAGAAGAGGTGACCGGACCCTGAGGAAGATTGTGGAGAAGGACCGATTCCAGACCTTGGGGGACCTGCGGAAGCAGTGGACTGAGTCTGGAGTAGAAACATCTAGAGCCGCCGTGTACAGGCGTGCGCAGGAAATGGGCTACAGGTGCTGCATTCCCCAGGTCAAGCCACTTTTGAACCAGAAACAGCTGCAGAAGCACCTGACCTGGGCTACAGAGAAGCAGCACTGGACTGTTGCTCAGTGGTCCAAAGTACTTTTTTCGGATGAAAGCTAATTTTGCATGTCATTCGGAAATCAAGGTGCCAGAGTCTGGAGGAAGACTGGGGAGAGGGAAATGCCAAAATGCCTGAAGTCCAGTGTCAAGTACCCACAGTCAGTGATGGTCTGGGGTGCCATGTCAGCTGCTGGTGTTGGTCCACTGTGTTTTTTTAAGGGCAGGGTCAATGCAGCTAGCTTTCAGGAGATTTTGGAGCACTTCATGCTTCCATCTGCTGAAAAGCTTTATGGAGATGAAGATTTCATTTTTCAGCACGACCTGGCACCTGCTCACAGTGCCAAAACCACTGGTAAATGGTTTACTGACCATGGTATTACTGTGCTCAATTGGCCTGCCAACTCTCCTGACCTGAACCCCATAGAGAATCTGTGGGATGTTGTAAAGAGAAATTTGAGAGACGCAAGACCCAACACTCTGGATGAGCTCAAGGCCGCTATCGAAGCATCCTGGGCCTCCATAACACCTCAGCAGTGCCACAGGCTGATTGCCTCCATGCCACGCCGCATTGAAGCAGTCATTTCTGCAAAAGGATTCCCGACCAAGTATTGAGTGCATAACTGAACACAATTATTTGAGGGTTGACTTTTTTTGTATTAACCACTTTACCACCGGAGGATTTTGCTGTCTTCCGTCCAGGCCACTTTTTGCGATTCGGCGCTGTGCGACTTCAACTGACAATTGAGCGGTCGTGCAACGCCGTACCCAAACAAAATTTACGTCCTTTTTTTCCCACAAACAGAGCTTTCTTTTGGTGGTATTTGATCACCTGTGCGATTTTTACTTGCGTTATAAACAAAAAAAGAGCGTTTATTTTGAAAAAATAACAATATTTTTAACATTTTTTTATATGAAATTCCCCCCAAAAAAGATGTAAAAACCAATTTTTTAAAAAAATTTTGGCCAATTTGTTTTCTGCTACCTATGTTTGGTAAAAAAAGATCGCAATAAGCGTATTTTGATTGGTTTGCGCAAAAGTTATTGCGTTTACTAACAAAGGGAAAGATTTCTGTCATTTTTGGTGTTTTTTTTTTAACGCGTAATGGCGGCGATCTGTGATTTTTTTTGCGGGACTGCGACATTGCGGCGGACAGATCGGACCCTTGACTGACATTTTTGACACTTTTGGGGGTACCAGTGACATTACTGCAGTAATCAGTGCTATATATATGCACTGTTACTGTAAAAATGACACTGGCAGGGAAGGGGTTAATTTTATTGGAGAGGGAGGGGTTAATGTATGCCTGGTGCTTACTGACGTGTAGGGGGGGAGGTGACTGAGTGAGTCATGGACAGATCGGATGTCGAGCTATGCTGAACAGTCCGATCTGTCACTCCCTGTCACTATGGAGATCCGCCCGCTGTGTTTACACACAGCGGGCGGATCTCCAGACTCGATCCCCGACGATCGGGTAAGAGCAGCGGCGATCGCCGCTGCTCCTCCCCTGGCCCGACTCCCGCTGTGAATGAAAACAGCGGGAGCGAGCCTCCGGCGGCGCGCAAGCGCCGCCCAGAAGGGGGAGTGTCTGACGACGTAGTACTACGTCGTCAGACGATAACGAGCCACTCTGCCGCAGTAATATTACTGTGAGCAGAGGTAAAGTGGTTAAAAACACTTTTATTGGTCGGATGAAATATGCTAATTTTTTGAGATAGGAATTTTGGTTTTTCATGAGCTGTATGCCAAAATCATCAATATTAAAACAATAAAAGGCTTGCACTACTTCAGTTGTGTGTAATGAATCTAAAATATATGAAAGTCTAATGTTTATCAGTACATTACAGAAAATAATGAACTTTATCACAATATGCTAATTTTTTGAGAGGGACCTGTATAGTATACAGGTACAGTTAATTGCTTCGGTGGAGATGAGCTGAGCCACCACCTGAGATGTGATTGTGGAGTGTGGAACATGATCTCTCCTGGTTCTCTCCTCTACTGTGCTACAAAATCAAACTGAGTGATCTCTCACCGAAAAGATTATTTTTTTTTTTAGGATTCCAATGCTTGTGTCAACATCCCCTTTAATAACAAGCATGCTAAATTCTATTCAAATATATCACCTACCTCCCCCAAAAAAACACAAAAAATTAAAAATATTACCTTCATATATCAGCTACAAGGCAGTACAAGACAATTGGGGGACATTTCTAAAAAGAAAATGTCACTATATACATATCTACATTTGTAGAAATGGCTATCTTTTTGCATGTCACCCTGCCTTGGTATATAAAGACCCACTAAATGTACTTTATTTGATTTGGGAGAAAGTTATATAAGGAAACATCTCATGTGGAGAAGCAGTCTTCCACATCTCCTATCACACAATAAGTAGTGAAAGAAAACTATTACTGGATATAGGTATAACTATATGATAGGGCCAACAATGTTAAACATTAGACTAAAGCTCACTGCTTTCTGTATGCAGACTATAGCACAATGCTTTTCCAACAGTAAAAAAAAAAGACGTTACACTCTCTCATGCTTCAGGTTCAGGATAGTAGAGGCCAGCTCATCTCACTTCCTAATGAGGTATATAACTGTAATTTATTTAATTATTCAAGACCTGATGTCCTTAATGAGCAAATGCCCATACCAAACTTAGCAGCATAAACATGCCTTGGTATATTTTACAATAACTCTCTGACTAATATGCCTGCCAAAATCATTTTTACATTGTGTTTTTGGAACATATGTTATGTATTATACAGCTTTTTTGTAACTTTTTTTTTTAAATGTTATATTGTTTTCTTTAGAAATAGCATTTTTCATGCGTGCACTCTGTAAAATACTGTGACAACTGGAGTCAGAGTGGTTTGTTTACTAACAAACCTCATGTGACTATTATGTCACAGTGGTCTTGACAGTCACACGATTGGGAACTATGTTGATTAGCATGGTTTCCAAATGTTAGGCAGAGACATTGCAGCCTGACAGTTAGGAGCCTCACGCTTGTGCACGCTCCTAGCTGTCAAGTTGGAAGCATAGATTAACCTTTCCTTTGGCACTGACACCATGCCTGAAAACAGCTGTTAATGCATATAAGCTGGGAAAAAAGCTGTTAATGCATATGTTAAAAGTTTACGGCAACACCTGTTTAAAAGCAGGGGTTTAACTGTCTAAAATGCTAACCCCTTCCTACCCTCTCTGACTGTGCCCAGACATCCTTAATTGCCTAATGAAGTAACTCATAGTCCCTGATCCCTTAAGCAAATAAACATCAGGCTCTGTTGGAGTACCTGCTAAATATTATAAGAAACTCTTCCTATTTCAAACTTTCTGTGATGAAATGCTAAAACAGTATTAGCCCACCTGCAAATATGCTCCTAACTAATATGACATTACTTCTGGCTCCTAAAGAGGAACTGCAGTCTGCTCACATAATTTGTGATAAAAACATATTTGCCATTCTGAAGCTTCCCTCCAACCACTTTGCATAACATTTTATATATACTGTAGTTCTGTACTTGCCAAATGTGCTGCAGAAATCTCCCGCCATTAAGCCTGGCTGCAGCCATTTTAACTGTGGGCAGCTGCAGCTGCTGACTGTTCACTTCCTGGATTTACACAGACAGCAGAGGCACACAGATGCACACACATACACACACACACATATATATATATATATATACAGTATATATGTATGTATATATATATATATATATATATATATATATATATATATATATACAATGAGGATCGAAGAAGCCAAGGAAAGATGGAAAAATCTCCAAAAGGCATCAAATTACAGCATAAACATTCTTATAATATGTCAGCAAAAGTTAGATTTTATTTCCATCATTTACACTTTCAAAATAACAGAAAACAAAAACATGGCGTCCGCAAAAGTTTGGGCACCCTGCAGAGTTAATATCTTGTACTGCTCCCTTTGGCAAGTATCACAGCTTGTAAACACTTTTTGTAGCCAGCCAAGAGTCTTTCAATTCTTGTTTGAGGTATCTTTGCCCATTCTTCCTTACAAAAGTCTTTCAGTTCTTTGAGATTTCTGGGCTGTCTGTCACGCACTGCTCTTCCATTATGTGAAGTCCCTGCAAGTCGCTCCAAAGTCGTGGTGCATGGTAATGCACAAGTCGCCCCCGAAGTAGTAAGGAGTCGTGTCGCCTTAGTGTGAACCGACTCTAATACTAACTGACACTAACTGACATTGACGCTAATTAAAAAAAAAATAAAATCCTGTCCAAATTATACTGAGCCTGACCTTGACCCAAACATTAGCCCTGGTGCTGACCTAGATCAAACCTTGAACTAGGTATTTTTCTTTTTTTTTTTAAATAATTATTTATTTTACATTTTTTTTACAAACGCTTTTTTTTTTTCTTTCTGCAAGGAATGAGAAAGCTACATTGTATACTTCTACTCCATTCACAGAAAGAAAAAAAAAACAAAAAAAAAACAGGAGTGGGCTTCACAGTGACGGATCACTGTGGTAGCCAATCAGGGGCTACCACAGCGATCAGGTGACCCGGAATCTGGTGATCTGGGTCCCGATTGTTAGTTTGGGGCCCGGTACTCTCAGTGAGAGCCCAGTCTCTGTGCTGGGAGCGTGCCATACAGTATATGCAGCCCCACGTAAAAAAGCCCAGTGCAGTGAGGCTTTATATATGTGTTACGTTGGCGTGAAGGGGTTAATTAACCACTTGAGCTCCAGAAGGTTTTACCCCCTTAAGGACCAAGCCATTTTTTTGCGATACGGCACTGCGATGCTTTAACTGACAATTGTGCAGTTTTGCGGTGTTGTACCCAAATAAATTTGATGTCCTTTTTTTCCCCACAAATAGGGCCCTCAGCGGTTTTTATTTTTTGCGCTATAAACAAAAAAACACATTTTTATAAAAAAATATAATATCGTTTGCTTTCTGCTATAAAACATATCCAATAAAAAAAAAATCAAACTTCTATATCAGTTTAGGCCAATTTATATTCTGCTACATATTTTTGGTAAAAAAAAATCCCAAATATATATATATATATATTATATATACAGTACATATATTTTCATATATATATATATATATATATATATATATATATATATATATATATATTATAGCATCTACAAACTATGGGATACATTTAAGGACTTTTTATTTATTTTATTGTTTCTATTAGTAATAGCGGCGATCACCAATTTTTAGCGGGACTGTTACATTACGGCAGACAAATCTGACCCTAAGTGACACTTTTTGGGGACCAGTGACACCAATACAGTGATCAGTGCTAAACATATGCACTGTTACTATATAAATGACACTGGCAAGGAAGGGGTTAACACCAGGGGCAATAAAAGGGTTAATTGTGCTCCTAGGGAGTGCTTTCTATCTAACTGTTCTGTGTTATTGATTAGTAGGAACACTCTCTCTTCCTGTCTGACAGAACGGCAGTCTGCCTTGTTTACATAGGCCGACCACCTTTCTGTCATTCTCCTGAACGATCACGGGTGGCTGGCAGCCATCGATGCCACAGGACCCACTGATTGGCTCCCGCTGTGTTCATACACAGCGGGAGCGTGGCTCCGGCAGCGCGTGCGCGCCCCCTAGAGCATTTAAAAAAAATCATATACAGGTACGTGATTTTGCGCTTAAGGGCCGCCCTGCCGCGGAAAATGTACATGGGGCGGTCCATAAGTGGTTAAACAAGCTGAAGTTAGAAGCTGATTGGCTGCTTCAAATTGTGTTGTAACTGCTGACAACTCTCATATAAACAAAATGCTAAAAGCAAGTTGTGTTGCCTGTTCATTTTAAATGTCTGCCACATGCTAAACATCCACTATAAGCAGGAAAACATTCAGAAAGGGTAAAGAGTTTTAGTCTTAACAGGAAAGATCAGAAGGTTTCAGCTGGCATGTGCACTTTGCACCCTCCACAGTGTGCCGCCTAGTGACACAGCCCCTTTAAGAATAAAGAGAGAATATCTCTCTCCTTTCCATGTTTTGAGGGTGTCAGGCCAATGGGGACTTACAGCACCACCGGTAGGGATTGCCAGATGGCTCAATTATAGTGGATTTAGGATGAAAATTGACTTTAAACTACGGAAGATTGGAGCCTCAGCCGTCTGTACTTTACTAGATGTGCCATTTCTTGGAATCCTCATAATCTTTCCTGTTATTTCCGCTCACACTGCCAGCTCCTATTTAAAAGGTATTTGTAGGTAACATTACAGCTGAAGGAAAATTAGAGGTGGCAGAATCTGAATTTAAAATGTACTTCATGCAAAAAGTAATCAAACCAGGCTACTTAGTTTAATGGGAAAAGTGACTGCTTAGCTTAACACATTAAAAAAAAGCAAAAAGTGCAGCGCTATAAATGTGTGTGTCAATTCAATGTTCCAAGTGAAAGTACATAGTAAATGAATACATAAATTAATTGTGCAATGTTAATATCATAAACCACGTGACAAACAACGACAAAAAAAGTACATAATAAGTGAAAAAAAAATGAAAAACAAAGATGTGAATCTTCAAGGATTATTGCAAGTTTTAATTGATAGTAGTACTGGAAAAATCCTGAATAAGTCAACCACCACCGACATCAAGGGGCTTACCCGAAAAGCTTGAGCCAGTTTGGCGTAGGCCTAATGGGTCTACACAGACAGTGGTGTAACTTCACCTGGTTAGGGAAGGAGAGGATGATTGTGGTATATAGCATCACTTTCCACATCGCAGTATATTCCATCATCAATGGGGATGTCTCAATAGGAAATCCATAGATCTCAGTAAACCATATAGATATCATCTCTAGTAATACTCGATTATTAGGTGCCCAGACAAAGACAAGAAGGACAAGCATATGTGTATCAGAGGGAGAAATAGGAGAGCTTCACTGGTGTGCTTCTGGAAGATGGCAGAGCCATCACTAGTGAAGCTCTCCTATTTCTCCCTCTGATACACATATGCTTGTCCTTCTTGTCTTTGTCTGGGTACCTAATAATCGAGTATTACTAGAGAAGATATCTATATGGTTTACTGTGATCTATGGATTTCCTATTGAGACATCCCCATTGATGATGGAATATGCTGTGATGTGGAAAGTCTAGTGGAAAGTGGTGCTATTTACCACAATCATCCTCTCCTTTCCTAACCACGTGTAGTTACACCACTGTCTCTGTAGACCCATTAGGCCTACGCCAAACTTGGTCCAGCTTTTTTGGGAAGCCCCCTTGATGTCAGTGGTGCCTGACTTATTCACGATTATTCCAATACTACTATCAATTAACACTTTCAATCATCCTTGAAGATTCACATCTTTGTTTTTCATCTTTTTCACTTATTATGGACTTTTGTCGTCATTTGTCACATGGTTGCACAATTATTTTTTTATTCATTTACTATGTAATTTCACTTGGAACATTGAATTGACACACACACATTTATAGCGCTGCACTTTTTGCTTTTTTTTAATGTGTTGAGCTGTGTGTTTTTGCTTTTTTATATTGTATACAGACTGTCTTCTGTTGTGCTGGCTGCTCACACGTTTATTTTTCAGGCTACTAGCATGGTATATCTTTACACCATTTAGCTTAACACATTGTATGCTGCGTAGTTCATCCATCAGACGTATAAAATTATGTATTAGAAAGTGACTACTTAAAGTAGAAGTATAGGCAAAAATACTTTTTTTTTAGAGTAAGACCCCTGTCAGTTTATTTTTTGCCAACTTTGTCCCAATGGGGAGATTTCCCTTAAATCCCTTGGGGTCCCCCAGGTAACCAGAACTTATTCCCCTACTGGAAGATTTCCCCTCTTTTACTTTTCTGGGGACAATCCAAAATTTGGGATTTTCTTTTACTTTCACTTTCAATGATATTGGTAAACAGGACAATTAGAGAGGATGAATCTTCCTAGCGGGGACACAGACTGAAAAAAAAACTGACAGGTGTTCTAATCCATCTCCACTCCAAAATGTATAGGAAAAAGTTTTGCCGTTAGCTGTACTTTAATGTGGGCTTAGCATCAAAAATATGTTAAAGTGAATCTAAATTTATGAACAAAAATGTATTCAAAAGTGATACTAAAGCCAGGATCACTGGCAGGGGACCAGAGAAGAGGAGGATCAGGGCCGCTCTGTGCAATACCACTGCACAGTGAGTAGGTGAGTATAACATGTTTGTTATTTTAATTTAAAAAACTTTTTTTGACTTTAGTAACACTTTAAGTTTACTGGATGAGGGGGTAGTTTTCTTCCTGTATTTCACTTGGCGATCCTACCAGTAACACACTTTCTGTCCTAAGTTAACAACTAGCGATGAGCTTGAGTTAAATGCAAACCTGCATTTAGCCACACCCAGAAGACTCCTTTAACTAATGAGTTGCAGCTGGGAAATGATCTTCCCCACAGTTGAATGTACACAAAGGAGTGTATATGCTTGTAACATCATTAACCTAATATGGCCATATTAAGATAATGATGTCATGAGCTCTGAAGGGCCCCTTCATCTTTCATCTTCAGGGCTCCTGATAATGTTGTGAAGACAAAACATGTAAGGCGGAGCTGCATAGAGAAAGACCGCCAGACTCGAGATATAGGGGAGATGGTGTGATAAAATACTTTGTGATGAGCCTTTGATGTCTCGTTCCAATGTGAGTGTAACTGATTTTAAAATAAAATAGTTTTTATATGGGTTACACTATGAATTTTTACTTGTTTTGAGCGAAGCTTTGCCGAGATTTTGATGGCAAGCTGGTCTGAAGTTACCATCCGCAGTTGTTAATTGCATTTCCAGTGATAATATAAGGCTCCTATTGCCCCAATATTTGGCATTTTTTGTAAGGTGAGCACAGTGGATTTCTTTTTGGACTTAAGTGGGACAGTGGGACCTTTTGGATTTGATACACATTGCAATCTATTTTCTTTTGTGAACTGTGAAGCAATGTTCATATTTATTTGGTATTTTATCATCAGGTGAACTGAGCACGTTATGCTTAACCACTTGCCTACAGTGCACTTTCACCCCCTTCCTGCCCAGACCGATTTTCAGCTTTCAGCGCTCTCACACTTTGAATGACAATTACTCAGTCATGCAACAATGTACCCATAAAAAAATGGTGTCCTTTTCTTCACACAAATAGAGCTTTCTTTTGATGGTATTTAATCACTACTGGGTTTTTTATTTTTTGTGCTATAAATAAAAAAAGACTGAAAATTTTGTGAAAAAACGCATTTTTCTTTGTTTCTGTCATAAAATTTTGCAAATTAGTCAAATCGACCTTATTTGATCACACCTGATGTACTGAAGGCCTATCTCATTTCTTGAGACACTAAAAAGTCAGGAAAGTACAAATACCCCCCAAATGACCCCTTTTTGGAAAGTAGACATTCCAATGTATTTAATAAGGGGCATGGTGAGTTTTTTGAAGTTGTAATTTTTTCCCACAATTCTTTGCAAAATGAAGATTTTTTTTTTCTTTTTTACAAATTGACGTATTAACAGGTTATTTCTCTCACACAGCATATATATACTTGCAACTACACCCCAAAACACATTCTACTACTCCTCCTGAGTATGGCGATACCACATGTGTGGGACTTTTTCACAGCCTGGCCACATACAGAGGCCTAACATCCAAGTAGCACCTTCCGGCATTCTAGGAGCATAAATTACACATATAATTTCCTGACAACCTGTCACACTTTTGAAGGCCCTGGAGCACCAGGACAATGGAAACCCCCATAAAATGACCCCATTTTGGAAAGCAAATGCCCCAACGTATAATTTTTGAGGCATAATGAGTCTTTTGAACGTGTAATTTTTTTCCACAAGTTTTTGGAAACTGTGGAAAGAAAATGAAAATGCATTTTTTTTTACACAAAGTTGTCCATTTATGAAATATTTCCAACACATAGCATGTACATAGCAAAAATTGCACCCCAAAATAAATTCTGCTATTCCTCCTGAGTATGGCATGTGTAACACTTTTACACAGCCTAGCCACATACAGAGGCCTAACATCCAAGTAGCACTTTACACAAAGTTGTCCATTTATCCACTTTAAGACTGGGCCTATTTTTGACACTTGGTGTTTACAAGCTAAAATCATTTTTTTTTGCTAGAAAACTACTTAGAACCCCCAAACATTATATATATATATATTTTTTAGCAGAGACCCTAGAGAATAAAATGGTGATCGTTGCAATATTTTTTATCACACCATATCTGCGCAGCAGTCTTCCAAATGCAATTTTTTGAAAAAAATTCACTTTTAAAAAAAAAAAAGAAATAAGAAAACAGTAAATTTAGCCCAATTTTTTCCATAATGTGAAAGATAATGTTACGCCGAGTAATTAGATACTCAACATGTCATGCTTCAAAATTGCGCACGCTCACAGAATGGCGCCAAACATTGGTACTTAAAAATCCCCATAGGCAACATTTTACAAATTTCTGCAGGTTAGCAGCTTAGAGTTACAGAGGAGGTCTAGAGCTCAAATTATTGCTCTCGCTCTAACGATCGCGGCGATACCTCACATGTGTGGTTTGAACACCGTTTACATATGTGGGCCGGACTTGCGTATGCGTTCGCTTCTGCGCGCGAGCCAACGGAGACAGGGCGCTTTAATTTTTTTTTGTTCCTATTTATTTTATTTATTATTTTTTTATTTTTACACAGTTTAAAAAAAAAATGTTTTGATCATTTTTATTCCTATTACAAGGAATGTAAACATCCCTTGTAATAGAAATAGGCATGAAAGGTCCTCTTTATTGTGAGATCTGGGGTCAAAAAGACCTCAGACCTCACAACTACACTAAAAAAGGAAAAAAAAAATTGTTGAAAAAGAAAAAAAAAAGCGGCCCTTTAAACCGGTTGCTAGGCAACGACTTTTGACGTAGCTCCGGTCCTCCAAGACCATAGAGTCGAGTGAGGGCCATCTTGCCCTCACTCGACTTCCTGTCTCTGAGGATCCGGGACCGGATAGTTTTCCCCGCTGCCGGCGGGTCCGGTAAGCTGGGAAAACGTCTGGGACGCGGCGGGAGGGGGGGGGCATCTCTTCCCCTGCACCGTAAGGGTAATTCCGTAGCGAATCTGCCACTGGGACCGACCGCTCGCCGTTTAAAAAAATACTGGGGTTATGGCATAACCCCTGTATTTAGCTTTTAATGGTCGACGTATATAGTCGTTAGGCGGTCAGTAAGTTGTTGCATGTATATAGCAAAAATTGCACCCCAAAATACATTGTATAAAGGAAAGTGTACAGGAATAGTCCGAGTCCATCTCCGATTCGCTACTATAAGCGATTTCAAATTCCGAATCGGATTCGGGATTTGATTCGGATACTGATGAGAGCTCCCTGGTGTTCTCATCAGTCATGGAGAGGACCTGAAGGGCCTCCTCGTTGCTGTACATCCTTTTTGACGTGCTGGTTGTGATGGGCTGTGCGACGGTTGACTGCGGATGATCACTGATGGGTGGCAGGTGACTGATAGGTGGCAGGTGGCGGTCACTGATGGGGTGACAGATGACGATGACTGATGGGTTGACAGATGACGATGAGTGGTGGGGTGACAGGTGACGATGACTGATGGGGTGACAGATGACGATGACTGATGGGGTGACAGGTGACGATGACTGATTGGGTGACAGATGACAATGACTGGTGGGGTGACAGGTGACGATGATTGATGGGGTGACAGGTGACGATGATTGATGGGGTGACAGGTGACGATGATTGATGGGGTGACAGGTGACGATGATTGATGGGGTGATAGATGACGATGATTGATGGGGTGACAGATGACGATCACTGATGGGGTGACATCCAGGTGACGATGATTAATGGGGTGACAGATGACGATCACTGATTGGGTGACAAGTGACAATGATTGATGGGGTGACAAGTGACGATCACTGATGGGGTGACAAGTGACGATGAGTGATTGGGTGACAGGTGACGATGAGTGATTGGGTGACAGGTGACGGTGATTGATGGGGTGACAGGTGACGGGCGATGGTCACCGATGGGTGACAGGTGACGGGCGATGGTGCACGGCGGTACTGATGGCAGTCTCTGGTGACAGGTGCACTTTAGGCTACGTTCACATGTGGGCGTAGCGGATCAGGGCAGAATCACTGTGATTCTGCCCGCATTCCGGAAATCATTGCAAATCGCGGGGCGCCTGTGCGTTATCCGTGATTTGCAATAGCACCCCAAACGCTGTGCGATGTTGCCGCAATTTCCGCCTGCCAAATCGAGGTAACATCACGCAAACAACGCATGACGCCCCAAAGAGCTCTTGTACCTTTTTTGGGCATCATGCGTTGTTTGCGTGATGTTACCGTGATTCAGCAGGCGGAAATCGCGGCAACATCGCACAGCGGTTGGGGTGCTATTGCAAATCACGGGCAACGCACAGGCGTCCCGCGATTTGCAATGATTTCCGGATCGCGGGCAGAGTCGCGGTGATTCTGCCCGCGATCGCTACGCTC
Organism: Pelophylax lessonae; assembly: GCF_965119305.1. Lineage (NCBI taxonomy): Eukaryota > Metazoa > Chordata > Amphibia > Anura > Ranidae > Pelophylax > Pelophylax lessonae. The sequence goes on from NC_138769.1 coordinate 668,342,738, forward strand.
ACATGTGAACGCTATGGGTGTCAATTTCTGGGCACTGATGAGGTGACTGTTGGGTGACAGGTGCAATTGGGGGGGGGGCTGAGGACTGTGTGGGGACCTTTATTGGTGTGATTTTACTTTGTGACATGTGTACTTGTGACATGTGTACAGAGCAGTAACTCACTGTTTCTGGCTCTGCTCTCCTCACACTGGAAACTGTATGAGGAGAGAAGAGCTAGTAACAGTGAGTTACTGCTCTGTGTTTACATTTTGTGATCGGCTGTGAATGGATTCCCAGCCGATCACATAGTAAACAGTCACTGTCAGTGACTGTTTACTACTGCCGGTGACTAGCTCATATGACGTCCGCCCAGAACAATGGCCGCACCGTCCCGCCGTCATTTGACGGTGGGCGGGCGGCAAGTCGTTAATATATGTTTTATGTTACATATTGATATTTGTCAGACTTATCTTACATACATACATAGGTGTTGAAACCTCCCACTGTGAGCTGCAGTGTCTGGGAGAGGGAGAATATGAGACACAAATCAAGGAGGATTTTACAGGACGGGTAATGGAAGCTTTCTGTTTACCTTATAAAGATGGTTTATTACATATTAACTGAATTTGGGACTTGTTTAGACTATTATATAGGAACCTTTAGCTGTTCTTATAAGGCCTCGTGCACACTGGATGTTTTTACAGCGGCTGTTTTTGGTGCCAGATGTTTCTTTTCTGCAGCCAGTAAACTCCCCAGCATGCTATCCTATGTGTCCACGCACACATAGGCTGTTATCAGCAGTTTTTGAAAAAAATAAAATAAAATCTGGCGCATAAAGAGGAAAAAATGGGACCCACAGGTTCCACACTAGGGACCTAGATGGCAAGGAATTCAATGTAGGACAAAGGAAATCAATAGTCCATAAACATATAGTCCATAAACTTATAGTCCATAATTCAAGTCCATATATGATCCATATACAAAGCACTCTGTAGGCTGCACTGATGACAAGTAGAAGAGAACTTGGAAGCAACTGTAGGGAGAACACAGGCGCCACTCTAAGTGCAGTATAAAGGATTTATTCACATAAAATTACACATACATGGGTACTCACAAAGGAACATGTGAATGAGCATGGGGGTATCACTTGGTGTGAGGGTCCATCATTCTGGTGCTATGATCAGGATGGCTCAAGCAGTCACGATCCCCAGAATGATTGCCGATGGCTACCGGCTCTTCCTGGTATCTGGAACGCACTGGGGCTCACCCCCCGTCACTTCCGGGTATGACGTAATGGACCCTCACACCAAGTGATACCCCCATGCTCATTCACATGTTCCTTTGTGAGTACCCATGTATGTGTAATTTTATGTGAATAAATCCTTTATACTCTACTTAGAGTGGTGTATGTGTTCTCCCTACATCAGCAGTTTTTGGCAGGGGCGTTTTCAGGCTGTAAACCCCCCCCCCACCCCAGAACTAGTGGGTTTTAGAAGGCGTTTTTCAGCTGTAAAAACGCTCTAACTCTGATAAAAGCTAAAAATACGCCAAAGAAGGCAGAAAAACTTGGCTTTTCTAAATTTATCAAGGTTTTTGAGCCATAGGCTTTGGTGGAAGTATAGTTTTGCTAAAAAAAAAAAAAGCTAAAAAATGCTACAGCAGAAAAAAGCTAAAAACGCTGAAAAACGCTACTGCAAAAAAGCTGAAAAACGCCTTCTACAGCTACAGCTTTCTACTGACGTTTTGATAAAGTCCAGTGTGCATGAGGCCTAAATGGCGAAGAGATGTGAGAGTACTTTGGATATTTACTAACAATCCAAACCACAAAAGTTAATGCTTTCTCCCTGCCCAAATACAGCATGCATGCTCATATCCTACATTTTTTATTATGACACAATCAGCGTTCTGTTTAGTTTTATGGTAATTTATATTTTTGTAAATTATTGAATTGTTGTTACATTTTATTGCACTTAGTTACTTTTTTATAATTCAATATAATTTACAAGTTGTGGAAAAGTTTATTGGTGAAGATATAAATACGTAGCCCCAGGCAAGAGATGACACATCAAATTTACATTTTTTATTTCTCAGAAGGTAAACAAGAAACATTTGGGATGAATTCAAATAGAGCATTGGTTCCAGGCAGAGCTGTGTGCGCCAGCCGTGCATGCAGCTGTTAGAAGGCTGGATGGAACATTGCCATTATGTACAGGCTGCCTTCTTTTTCCTCTATGCTAAAGCCGATGTGTTCACAGTGAAATAAGATTCTTGGAGCAGGTGGCATACCTCATTATCTCAACTATTTGTAATAACTGCCTGTCAATGCTTATCGCAAATGAATCACATGTAAGATTAGATAATGTCAGCAACCAGAGGTAATTGCTGGGCGATCGTATGCAGGTTCCCTTTTTAAACCCAGAAACAAAGGGAAAAGTGTTTCCTCGCTTAAAAACAATTAACAAAGAACTCTGCATTTATTAAAAAGCAGGATATTGTTTTAAAATAAGGATCCACTCTCTAAATATAGCTAAATAACACTTGTATCTACTTATAATAGGAAATCATTTCACTAACCGAAGCCTTTAAAGTGTATTTCCACTTTTGCAGTCTAATTTGAGAAAACTCCACTATACAGTATATGTTTTATGTTCCCATTCACACAGCACATCTTAAAATAAATGTCTTAACTTTTTGCGGTTTCTAAGGAGAAGGTGTCATGGTTGATTCTAAGAATTTCTGGACAGTGTCACAGTGGGGTCGATTAACTAAAGGCAAATAGACTGTGCACTTTGCAACGTGCAGTTGCTCCAGGGCTTAGTAAATGAGCAGAAGTTCTGCTGACTTCCATCATCCAAACATGTGCAAGCAAAAACACTGTTTTTTTATTTTCCTTGCACATGATTGGGTATTTTTTGCAAAGTCAAACTTTACCTTATTTACTAAACTCTGGAGCAACTGCACCTGTGGGGTGCAATTGCACTTTGCAAAGTGCACAGTCTATTTGCCTTTAGTCAATCAACCCCAGTGTCTTTGTTCCCACACAGACTAAGCTATACCACATTAATATACAATGCAGAAGGGCAGTTTATTGAGGGTGATCACAATGGGACAAGTTAGAAAAACCTTGCTCAATTGCTATTTCACTTCAGAGGTGTCTACAGGGCCCCTTCCTCTACATTAGACCATCCTGCACTGTCCATGCTCTCTTTCCTTCAAAGCTGATCTCCAGCTTTAGTTTAATTTTAAATAGTTGTTCGGGCAAAGCTGGCTAAAACAAACTATTTCCCTCACTAACATGTGCAGCTGCTTGGTGTACTGTATAAACTGTATGTAGCTGAGGCTACTTAGAGTATACAGAGCTGTGTTCCAGGTGTGAGAGGAGACCTTCATATCTCACACCCAGAACAAAATAGCGTTAGCCTGAGCGGTGCTCAGCCATTCATAGGCAGCTTTATTGTCACGTACCTGGTCAGAAGCCAAAGTGCTGAGAGGGCTTCCCTTGCGGCTAAGGTTACCACCTGAAGGTGGTAACAGGCAGTGTTATACTCAAAGAAGCAGAGGTTGCCAGCTGTGATAGCCTGAAGTGATGTCCACTGGATGATGGCTGATGAGCAGGATACGCTGCTGGGCACCATCCCTCAGATGTACCAGATGAGACTTGGCAGAAGGGAGAGCCAGGAGCAGAGCCAGGAGCCAGGCCAGTAGTCATGCATGGAATATCAGCCAAGAGTAAGGCAGAAAGCAGAGTCAGGAGTCAGTTGGGGTCATAAACTGGGAATCAGGCAGCAGCAGAGTCAGAAGAGCAAGCCAAAGGTCATACAAGGATCAGCAGGCAGAAGCGGAAGTCAATGTAGCAAGCGGAGGGTCAAAGCCAGGAATAAAGACAAGACAGGTCAAAGGCAAGCCAGGTTGGTAACAGGGAATACAATAATAGCAGAGACAGGAGCACACAGGGGAGCTGAAGATCATTCAGCAACTTGTGGCTCAGCCTGCTGGCTTTAAATAGGGAACTGAACACCGCCATTCGCAGATATGAACACATGTGCATTTGCGTTGGCAAATGCCTGAGTGCCTGTAATCTGGGAACTTGCTGATTATTATTAGCAGATATGCCCGTTCTTCTACAAACTATTCTCTGACATTTGTATTCTATCAATGAATACAAAGCTTCCTCTAATTGGCTGAGTTGAACATTGTGACATTATCAGCCCGCCTCTCTGCCAATCAGAGGAAGCTTTGTATTCATTGATAGAATACAAAGCTGCCTATAATCAAACAGGCAAGCAAAAGATAAGACAGCGCTATCTGGGTGGGATGATGACCACTGTATCCATATGAATTGTAAGGTGCCAATGGAAAGTCTCAATGCAGTTTAATGGTAAACAATTGCGTTAAAACCTTTTGTCATTAAAAATCTATTAAAAATCAATACAGTACCAGGCTGTCATTAAAATGAATACAGTACCAGGCTGGGTCCAGATGACTGTTGGCATATTATTCATATGCCAGAGTATGTTTTAGTTACTCTCTTAAGGCTGAACTCCAGGCTGGAACAAAAAATACCCTTGTTTTGGGCTCCTCTCTCTGCAAAGATTAAGTGCTCATTATGTTTATGGGTGCCACGGTAAGAAAAAATACTTACCTTATTCCATGCTCTAGTAGGTAGCAACTAGGCTTGGGCAGCTTTCTTTCAACACCACTTATGGCTGCAGTCTCATGTGTATTGTTGAGTACCTGTGTGTTGTTGAGTAACTGATTATTGTTGAGTAACTGACCATTGTTGAGTACCTGTGTATTGTTGAGTAGTATTGAGTACCTGTGTTTTGTTGAGTAGTATTGAGTACCTGTTTATTGTTAATTTCCTGTGTATTGTTGAGTAATATTGAATACTGGGTATTGTTGAGTAACAGAGCAGTGTTGAGTATCTGAGTATTGTTGAAGTATTGAGAGTAATTGAGTATTGTCGAGTACCTGTATATTGTTGTGTATTGTTGAGTACCTGTGTATTGTTGAGTACTGTGGCGTAACTGAGTAGTGTTGAGTGATAAATACTGCTGAGTAACTGTGTGTGACTGAGGATTAACTGTGTGCTGAGAAATTAGAGTCAGGTAGCTATTTAACAATTAATCGGACAGAGTTAAATTCCCAATCCCCATTAGATTAGATTAGTGGGTACGAGGCCTTGTGGGTGTGGAGATGCGACTCGTTGCACATCTTGTGGCATGTATGCGTTCCTTGATCATACACAGATGCTCAAAATGTAAGCACTTTGCTTCCCTGGAAGCTCAGGTCCTGAATCTAGGGAAGCAACTGGCAACACTGAGAAGAATCCCCATACTAAAGGAGAGTTGGGAACTTACCTGACAGGTGCCGGCAGGGGCCAGCACAAAGGTGGGTGGAGATACAAGGGTGCAGGTACTAGAGTAGAATAGTTGGGTGACTGTTAGGAAGGGTAGAGAGGAAAGAGTCAAGGAGGCCGGTCCTGAGCTGGAACATCCCAATAAATACGCCTTCTTACGTGATGTTGGAGAAACCAGTCAAAGACTAGCATTACTGGAGCAGAGCAACGCTCCTAGCTTCCAGGGGAAGAACTCCTCCAGTGAGGGCGGGAGCGAGGCTAAGGATAAGGAAAGATAGATTGTGGTGGTAGGGGACTCAGTTATTAGAAGGACAGAGAGGGCAATCTGTCACAAAGACCGTAAGCACTGAACAATATGCTGTGTACCGGGTGCTCAGGTTCGCCACATCACGGATCTGGTGGACAGATTATTGGGTGGGTCTGGGGAGGACACAGCAGTCATGTTACACGTGGGTACCAATGACAAAATTAGAGGAAGGTCGAGAGTCCTAAAAAACGATTTCACCGACTTCGGAGCTAAATTGAGTAGTAGGACCTCCAAGGTAGTATCCCTGCTGATACCTGCAAGAGATCAGATTTTCTACTCTGCTGCAGATATAGCAGTATTAAACCAAAAAACAAATATTGGTAAATTGCAGCTTACCAATCCTTACATGTAATGGCTGTATTTGTTTTCAGACTTCCTCCCCTTTATTTTAACCTGGTGATCTGGCTAGAAATTCTGTTTCTTGCTTTTTTTTTCAACTTCCTTTAACAATCCAAACTGTCTAGATAAAATAACAGTTAGAAGGTCAAGGCGAATTATTTAACAGAGACAAGGGTGCTTACTATGATCAGCTTTTATTTATTAATGTAAAACTTTTATCCCCAAGTGATTAGCACTTCCGTCTGGCAGCATTAGGGTCACCGGTTTAAGTTTGCATGTTCTCCCTGTGCCTGCGTGTGTTTCCTCCTGGAACTCCGGTTTCCTCTCACTCTCCGAAGACATGCTGGTAGGTTGATTGGCTCCTGACTAAATTTGCCCTAGTATGTGTATGTATGAATGTGAATTAGGGACCTTAGATTGTAAGCTTCTTTAGGGCAAGAACTGATGTTAATGTATAATATATTTGTAAAGCGATGCGTAAATTGACAGCGCTATACAAGTACCTGTAACAATAATAATAATCCCAAAAAAAAAAACACAATCCATCTAGAATGTAGATCAACCAACAAAGGGGAGGGAAAAAATCATACAATCCCATATACACAATCCTATACCTGCAGTTGATCCAGAGGAAATAAAAAAAAAAAAAACAGTAAAGCATGATCCAATTTGCTCCAGCAGGGGAAAAAAATCCTTCCTGATCCCCTGAGAGGCAAACAGATATTACCTGGATCAACTTTACCTATAAATATTAGTATCCAGTTATATTATGTGTATTTAGGAAAGAATCCAGGCCTTTTTGAAACAAGCTCTGTTAGCTTGAACTTTTTAGGTCATTTGTTTGTTAAAGAGGATTTTTCCCTAGAAAGCAAATATTTAAAATCAGCAGCTAAAAATACTGTATCCCACTTCAAGGATATTTTTGCGTTCCAGTTCGGAGAACTTTTTTTTTTACATTAATGCATTTACAAAACAGTCCCAGTACTTTTTCTACCCCTGTCCCCAAACACTTACCTGGTATCCTTGTCACGACCTCTGGGTGTAGGATCTATCAAGATAAATTCCTGGATCCTCAGCAGACACTGAGGACAGCAGAGCAATAGGCCCCTGTTAGCCAAAAAAACTCAAAATGGTTGTGCGCTGCCACCTAGTGGTAAATAAAATGTGTGGCTGCTGCTATCACCTAATGTGTTCCCACATTCACAGCAAATATAAATGATAAATGTGTAATAGCGCTGCCCAATAAATTACATTTTAAAATAAATGCACATATACCAATAAATAACTAGAAATACACTCAATTCATGGAGATAATAAAGTGCAGGTGCTAACATTGGATAGAAAAAAGTGCAGTGCAGATGAATGTGCAATAAATGCAATGCAATGAATGTGCAAGAAGACATAAAGGAAAGTTGACTCGAAATACTACTCCAGTGGTAATTCTTCTTATAAATAGCTGCACTGTCAGCACTTTTTCTATTGAATGTTAGCACCTGTACTTTATTATCTCCATGAACTGTGTGTATTTTTAATTATTTATTGGTATATGTGCATTTATTTTAGGATTTAATTTATTGGGCAGTGCTATCACACATTTATAATTTATAATAGGCCCGTGTTGCCACCAATCAAACTGCTGGAGGAGGATGCCATGGCTTGTCTTGCCAGCGCTGTGTGTGTCTATGGATGCACTCAGCTCAGGGAGCCAGTACACATGGGTGTATCCTTAGCACACAGCTAACTAAGGAGAAACTCACAAAGAAGGATTTTCCCTTTACCAGTTTGAGTTGTGATTGCAAGAGGGTGATAGCAAGTCAAATTCAGGTACTTACATTGCTTGTTTTTAAACAAATACCTTCAATAATTAATTAATGGATACAGAGCTGCAAATTGGTGTCTTTTATATTTGCCTGAATCTCAGCTTTAAGAATCCAAAATTGTAGTTTAAATTAATATCACTTATCAAAAATATCTCTGTGTATTCACTATTATTGGCAAAGCTATTGCATTTATTTACTGAAACAACATATCATGATTTCAAATCTTTAATTCATTTGGTTACGTAGCCTCATTTGGCTAAAAATTTCACTGTAAACATTTTTAAAGTTATGCCAAAAAACTAAAGGGAAGAAAGGAAGATTGCTGTCCATAAAACCCCTTTAGATATAGCAAAAAAATAAGGGCTGCATTGGAAAAAAAATGTTAGAATCTTGTTTCGGTCATTCTTAGCTTCTTGACCATAAGGATATACCAAGATGGCTATAGGGATTCTTTACTGCAAACTGACATTTTTAAGTGTCAGAACAGTCAAAACAAAAATGTTCCTTTGTGGTGGGTTAACTCCTTTTGTGGTTTTCATATGTCTGTATTCACTCTCTGTTCAAGAGACACAATAGGAGAATATATGTCTCCTAAGTGATGGCAAGTCTTATAGTAAGGTGTCCTGTTTGGAAGATTTTCTCTCACCTCCTAATCTGGTGACATTTTGGATTTTCCCATTACTTTAAATGCCAATGACAATAGTCACCAGGGCAAATAGAGAGGATGAATCTCCCCAGCAATGGTACAGATTAAAAATCTAATAAGTGTTTTACCCCTCCCCACTCCATCCAAGACTAAAAAATCTAGGGAAATGTTGGCTTTAGATACATTTTAGAGTGAACTTGTGGCCAAGCTAGGAGCATTCAAGTATTTACACATTTTTTGCCCTCAGTACATTAGTTTTAATACAAGTCTTCACTAACCCTTGTAGCTGTAGCCACTGTAAATCAATTTATCCTGAAAGAATGTCCCAGCACTCTGCTGTCTCCCCAGTGCTGTGTCAGTGCTGCAAGTAAGGAGCAGGGTTAGCTAAGCTGCTGAAAGTAAAATTGAGCATGAATTACTCTATGGTACTTTAAGCTAAAAAGGTCAGTGGGGGCTTGTTTTTAAAGCACATTTACTGTTTGGTAAGAATATCTAAATATTATATATGTGGCCTGGCCACAGTTCTGCTTTGAATGTCTTTTTTCTACACTGAGAACTAATAACAGAGGCGTTGTTCACACAGGGCACACTACATGGGGAACAAAACCCTGAATGCAGACAGGTTGTGTTTGGGGTTGTGCACTCACATGGATGTCAAATTGGGTCAATGTCTGTGCAGCCACTGCATTCCAATTGACATCAATGGGACTGCCTGCATGTGGATGCACAGAACACCTGTGCATCTCTACGTGAGTAAACATGGCCCTTGCACACCCGTACGCTGTAGTAAGCCTTGTGTGAACGAGGCCTTCGTTTAGCATTAATTGGGTTGGGCAATTGGTAAAACATAGCTCCCAACTGTCCCTAATTTGGAACAAAGTCCCTCTGTCCCTCTGTCCTTCTTTTGGTCTGTTTCTATAGTTGTATATAAAATCCACTATTTATCTTTCAAAAAGTGTTTCACTGCTAAATCTTTCATCTTATTTCTAAATTGCTGCATTTGCAAATTTCCGAAGCCAGTATAAAGGAACAATAGTGGAAAAAAAAAACACTGGTTGGTTTAACTAATAATTTTTTGGTATAATTCTGCTTTAAGGGGCGTGGCAGGGGGCATGCCCTATACTTTTGCTTATATGTGTCCCTCGTTCCCATCTCAAAAAGTTGGGAGGTATGGGTAAAATAAGAGATGTAGGTTATTGTTTTTTTTTTTCACAATAGTAAACTTAAGCAAAATTAAGTCACATACAAATAGAAAACATGGCAATTTAAACGGCATTCGTTATGCAACAGAGTCACAAACATTGTGATATTGTAAGGTAATCATGGATGAATACAATATAAAATATAAAATGTGAGGCAAAGATCAGATTAAGCATTAACAGTGAGAGTGTATACGAAACCTCATACATATAGTACTAACTTAGAAACAGCACTTTAACCAAGGTTACCCAAATTGTGGCACCTAGAAAACTAGGGTCGCCTCATCCGTCGAGTCGGCCAAGAGTGACCAACCTGAGGGGCTCAAAAAAGTAGAAGAGGAGAGGAGGATTTAGGTGAGAAAGGAAGAGAACGAGAAGAGGGAAAAAAAAAACTAAATGGATACTGGTGATGGGCTTACATATGGTAGACTATCATCACATAGGAAGATCACTTATGTATAAGATCCTTATATTCTGTTGATAGAATAAATAATTGCCAAGGGTCCCAGTGTTTATGGAATTGGTCATTCCTTTCCACTCTAATAGTTAAGTTTTCCTCCATTTCGTAAATAGGTTATTTTTATCCCTCAGTTATGAATCTGCATCCTAATACCGGTATTAGTCATCTTATACATTACAGTATTTGTTCTCAAATGTTCTATGTAGCTTCTTCAAAATTTCCACTGTACATTCAATGAATAAAGGGGTCAGAACGTGGTCTTTAGCAGAACACAAACCGTTAATCTTTGAGCATTTCATTTTTTGTGCACCATCTGTAGCATCTTTTTCCATCTGATACTTAGACATTAACTTAGGGCATAGACCAACTCTACGCCTTGTAGCTGTCTCCTGCTATTTCAGAGCAAGCATCCATTCTCTCTGAAACTTCCTTTAATTGCCTTGTATTAAAGAAAGCAGTTTGTGCCCTGATTTACACATCTAAATATTTGCCGTGACATCTTTTGTACTTACCAAAACACAGAGTATCGTTCACTTGACAATAATTGCTCATTTTATAGTACTTTTCAGACATATTACATCTCCACAGGAAATGCTGTGAATGCGCATTATTGAATTTGCATAAAAATGCAATATCATGCCAAATATTTCATATTCTCTCCGCGTACGATCACATAAGTCTTGGGCGATTTTCCATTACTGTTTATTTTCATACCAAATGATAAAGCCTGGAGCAAGGATGTTTATGAAGCACTTGTATGTCATAATTTGTATTTTGGCAATGGGAGCGACTGCTTTGTAATATGAATCCAAATTCTTTCATATTATTTAGGAATATTTTTTAAAATGCCTTTCCGCCAGCTACGATAAACTTGCAAATTAAAGCAAGATCTTCTCTTAAAGGTGTAGCCTGTTTGTACTGGAGGGTAGAACCAGTTATTGTAACTTGGACATTTAGATATATTATATAGTATAGTGGTGCTTGTTGAGTGTTCTAATGCCTAGCTCAGTGTTTCCCAACTAGGGTTCCTCCTGAGGTTGCCAAGGTTTCCTTGAGTAATGGACAAAGGCGTGTTGGTCTCCCATCTTAATTCATCACCAATGTAAGAAGGCAATTTTCCACTAGCTACCAATGCTAGGGCTTGTTCACACTTGACTAAATTTCTATCACTTAACAAACGCTCCTATAGCGTTAGTATGGATATTAGACTCGCTTTAATAGGCTTTAGTATGAGCATTAGACAGGCGTTTTACTGGCGTTAATAATGAGTTAAAAATGCTCCCTAAATGCCCTATGGGCAGTTCTGAAGCATTAAGGTGCGTTAAAACTTCTCCACAAATGCCTATTACAGGTAATAAGCTAATCGCAACGCCCCTCAATGGCCTGCCACAGCATTTGCGAAGTGCTAGACTTTAATGGGAGGCGTTGAAAGGCTTCAAATGCCTGACTCGATAAGAGGCTTTAATTTTGAAGTGACGTGATGCTAACACTTCATGTTTTGACAGTGTGAAGAGCCCAATGGGCTGTCTATTGTATCTTGTGCATAGGCATTTGAGGGGCATTTTTTAACGCCTCTCAAATGCCTGCTTTTAATGCCAGTGTGAACTCTTAAGCCTTGTACACATGATCAGATTATCGAGGGATCTTTCGTCCGTTTTCTGCTGCATGCTAATCTCATATGGAGAGTGAAGAGGTTACTTTCATACGAAAAATTCTCGTACGACAGAACTCAACTTCAGAAGTGATGTCATGTGTTGAATTGTTTTGTATGTGTCCTTTCATTTCTGTCCTAATTAAACAGTCCTAATTAAATGAAAATCTGACGTTGTATTGACGTACGATGAAAATTTTATAGCCTGCACATCCAGATTTTGTCGTCCGAAAATTCATAATCGGCTGTCGAAAGCACCATACTAACAATCTGAAAATCGGCAGATCGTTCGTCAGACAAATTTTTACTTCCGATTTTCGTATCGTGTGTACAAGCCTTTAGGGTTCACTTCCACACTGACCACTAATTAGAGGACACCATAGTTTTTACTGTCTGCATTTCTGTTCTGCAGTTATTTATTTCAATTATATTACTACAAATAATTTTGGAGAGGGTTGGTAAAAAAAAAAATGATATGCCCTGGATGTCAAATATGCTAGGTAAACCACATTATTATTTTATTTAAAACTTTCTTCAAAGGATTGATCATGCTAATGTACCCTGAGATGTTGGTATTATCTTCTTTAGCAGGGATTCCCCCAGAAACTGAAAATTATTTCAAGTGTTCCTCAGCAGTAAAAATGTTGAGAATAGCTGACTTAGCTGTAAAGGACCAAAATACCACAAGGAAGACATTTCTCTTTCTGTGACTAGCTGAAGCAGTGGTAAGATTTGGAAGGAAGCCCTTGAAATTACATTAGGATAAAAATCACCAGTTAACTTACGTAACACCATATTGTTATAGTGCTTTCATCTCTAAAGAAGTAAAGCAATTCTCAGATGTTAGTTTTCTTGAAGGACAACTTCACTTTTAGTGAAGTTGCCCTTTAAATGTGCCACCTCTTTTACTTTTCCACACTAAAAAAACAAACCTTAAGCCGGCCATAGATGTTTCGACTCTTGACCAGTTCAGCATGGACCAGCCAAGATTCAAACCATGTATGGGCAGGATGATTGTACTCGAGTTGATTGATCAACGGTACAACCAGCATGTCGGATTTTTCATGCGATTATTGCCATTGGCTATAGCCGCTAGCAATATTCACTTTGTGTTCTCCTGGCAGGGACTGCTCCCCCCGCCCCTACCCACCTGCCGTGAGAACACAATAGCTCTGTGGGAGGGATTCCCCATCAACACTGACTGTGTTGCTGGGGGAATCAAGCAATTTTCTTTCCTGCAACCCGTGATTGCAGAATAGAAAATTCCCCTTAATATATGGCCGGCTTTACTTCCTACTTAACTTGGCAGCCCTACCAGGTGCCACATATCTGGGCATGGCTGCAGAAATAAAGAACTGGGGATCAGGCAAAAAGATACTTGTTTGAGTTTGAAGTTGTCCTTGTAATGAATATATACAATGTTTTTAATAATTCTAAGAAACTGGAATACACACGGCTTAAGATCTCATGCACACTTTAGCTCACAAATGCCTGTTTTTCAGGATTTACATTTTTGTTCTACCTCTAAAGGCTCCTCCATGTTATCCTATGTATCTGTGCACACATAGGCATTTACAGGAGTTTAGAGGCAGGAGTGTTTAAACGCAGAAAAAAAACATCACTTATATACTGAAGACAGGAGTGTTTTGGCTGGAAAAAAAAATATGCCAAAATGCATTTAAACGCGTCTAAGCGCTAGGTGCGTGTTTTCATTTCAGTGGCCAGAATAAATAAATAATCTGGCCAATGAAATTCATAAACACCCAATGCTTGATGCTTTTAAGCGCATTTGCAAAAACGCAGCTTAGCAGACTTTTGGAAGCTGCTTTTCTTCTGCCAGGAAAAAAGCATTTACAAAAGCCCCGGTGTGCATAAGGCCTTAAAGCAGTGGTGAAAATATACTAAGGAGGACTCCCAATTTAAATGCAACTAACATAACCCTTGTATGCTCACACATACTCTTCTGCAAACCACTGCTTCTTGGCATGTTTCTACATGGTCATCCTCTCTCTCCTAAATGTCTACAGACATTAGAGAATGTTTACAGTCAAATTGGGAAATGTACGTGTAATTTTTTTTAGTCACTTGCAAGACCTTGGTTGAAGCTCCTGGGCCAAACCTACTCAGGAAAACTTGATAGCCTAGGGTGAATTTTGTTTCCTCCAACACAGGGAGGGCCCAAAACACTTTTGCTCCCTCTTTCATAAGCAAAAAACATATACATTTGCCTAATGCTAGCGTGTGCATGTTTGTAGAAAAGAAAAAACTTTTGTTAGGAAGATCTTCGATAATCAGGTTGTACGTGAAGTACCACCACCGTCAAATGTCTGTAGGCTCTAACATAAGCTTGTTGCATTGTCCCTTCATGCTACTTCTAAGCTATCCTTGATATCATTGTTTATAACGCACTCATATTTCACAGTGCTGTACATCAAATAGTAAAGGTATGCAAATAAAAAAAATAAAAAAACTCCAATTATGTACAGGAGTGGTTCATTTACACTTGCTTCAAAACAGGGCTTTGGACATGCTTTTTTAAAGTTCTCCTAACGCCAGTCAAAGCCCCTGTCATTAAATAAAATAGTTATCTTACAGTTCTGTTTGCACCTTGCATTTGCTTTGCTTTGCTTTGCTTCAAAAATGATACCCCATGTTGCTTTAGTGGTGCTTCAAAGCCTCCATAGAAGTCTATGTCAAAGCTTGCATGAAACACCTGCAACTTTAATTCAGCTTTAGTTTTGCTTTGTTTTGGAGAAATTGCAGGTATGAGATATCCACACACACAGGGCATCTGCCAAGGTTCAACAAAGCTTCAAAAGAGCAGCATCGAAGGCACTTTATTGTGTGTTGAAGCCAAAGCAAATGTAAATAAGCCGTAATGGGGCTCTTTCTCTAATGAGCTTACAATGAGGTAAGGTAAACTAGATAACAAAAGTAAAGGGAAAAAAGAAAATGGAGATGATAGGACTTGAAGGTAAAGACTAAAACTGAAGAGTGAAAAATCTGGTGCAGCTTTGCATGGTAACCAATCAGCTTCTAAAGCCTAGTACACACCACTAGTTGTTTTTTGTTCAACCCAGTGGGTTTATTGAAAAGTAAAAAACAGACAGCTCCGGTCGGAGCTGCTGTATTAACAATCTGGTTGCCCATGATCCTGATCTCCCCTGCTGTTCTATTGTGTTCTGACAGGGGGACAGCCCCTCCTCCACCAGAACACTCCGGTCAGCACTCTAAGCCAGCCAGCTGCTGATTTTCCAGCATGCTTGTCCAACAGAAGCTGCCCCGGACTGGCTGCCATGCACACAGGTCAAATGTGGGCCCGTTTCTATTGAACCGGCAGACGTCATCTGACATTCGGCCCGTGTATACTAGGCGTAACTTCAGCTTGTTCAATTAAAGCGGTTGTAAACCCAAAGTTCAAAAAAAAAAAACCTGCAAGACAAAGGCATAATGAGCTAGTATGCATCGCATACTAGCTCATTATGTATTACTTACCTTAGAACGAAGCCCCGACGCGGTGATTGGCTGGAAGAGACGGCTCCGGCGCGATGATTGGCCGGAGCCGCGATGACGTCACTCCCGCGCATGCGCGCGGGAGTGATTTTCCGGCAAGCTCCCGGCAAATAGATTGAAGGTTCCCCCGGACCTTCAGAGCGCATGCGCCGCTCGCGCGAGCGGCTGCATGCACTGTAAATATCTCCTAAACCATGCCGGTTTAGGAGATATTATTTGTACCTACAGGTAAGCCTTATTATAGGCTTACCTGTAGGTAAAAGTGTAAAAAAGCGGGATACTACCGCTTTAAGCTTTGACAAAAAAACTTGGAAGCTGACTGGTTTCTATGCAGAGCTGCACCAGAGTTTGCACTGTCCAGTTTTAGTAAATCAACCCTGTTCAATTTGCATAGGAAGTTGCACTTTGCAAGGGAACTTTCCCCAGGGCTTAGTGAATGAGGTGAGGGTGATTGCACAGAGAGCTAGCAATCAACTTCCTAAACAAAGATTGTTGTCGTTATTACTTTGTACTTGATATCCTTAATAAATGTATTCTTAGAAGAGGCAATTAACCTTCCTAGCGGTATTCCCGAGTGTGGCTCAGGGTTAAATTTCAGTGCCAAAAGTGGTAACCCCGAGCCACACTCGGGGTACCGCTAGAAAGATCGCTGGATCCTGAAAGCGGGCTTACTTACCTTGTCACCGGGATCCAGCGAAGTATCCCGGCGGTCTCTGGCGGTGGATCTTCCTCCCGATCCTCTGTGTGCCCCGGCTTCCGTCTCCTGCGACGTGACGCTCGCAGGGGGGTGGAACCGGCGGAAAATTCTAATGTAAAACACACCAAACACACTGATACAATGTATAAAAATAAAAAAAAATCACATTAGTTTGCCCCCCAGTGCCCTTTCCTGCAGTTTTACTGTACTTTTTATGTATATATATATATATATATATATATATATATATATATATATATATATATATGTACAGTATATATATATATATATATATATATATATGTATACATACATACTTTAACTTATTTATAGTTTTTTATTATATTATAATTTATGATTTTGTGTTTCAAACTTTATCATACCCGAGATGTTATAAAGAACGCACAGTACAAAAAAAAAAAAATCATATGTAAATAGTTGGTTTGGGCTGCTCATTCTTAAGAATTACATTCAAAATAATGGTACCGCTTTCAGCACCTAAAATCCAAACGAATCATACCGCCAGGGAGGTTAAGGGGGGATATGATCACCATGTATACATACAATCCAAATATTGGTGTACAGCCATTCACTTTTAGGTCAATCCAGACAACATGAGGCACTCTTTAAGTTTGGAGGAAAAGAGTTTTAACCGTCACATATGGCAAGGCTTCTTCACAGTAAAAGCTGTAAAAATGTAGAATGGACTCCCTCAAGAACTAGCTCTGGTCACCTCAGTTTTAATAGAAAGCTGGACACAGTCCTAAATGCACAATACATAACTGGATATTAACTTTTATAGGTAATATTACCAGGGATTGTTGGTCCAGGGAATGTCGGATTGCCTCCTGGGGGATCAGGAAGGACCTTTTCCTTCGTTGGAGCAAATTGGACCATGCTTTGTAGAGTTTTTTTGCCTACACTGGATTACCTGTGGGTATAGGATTGTATACTGTATATACAGAGATGTTCTATTTATTTTTCTATAGAGTGAACTAAATGGATTTGTGTCTTTTTTCAACCTGACTGTATAACTTCTGTTTGTCTTAGGAGAGTTTGGAAAGCATTTGAAAAATGCAGAGCACTCCAACTACTGGCAAAAATACAAATTAATAATATGTAATATTTCATATTAACTAAAATATTTATATTAAGTATAACTTAATGACTTTAAAAAAATGTCAAGAACATATCAGCTGCGGACCTAATGGTCTAATAGAGATTTACTCTATAACCTTCCTCACCCTAGAAGCTAAAATAAAGACAAAACACTGGTTTTAAACTACTATAGCTATATTTAAAACTGAATTTGATTAATATATTAGTTTACATACCTGGCTTAACTTTTGTCTTTTAATATCTGATCTGAATTCAGCTTTAAAATAATAAGCAAGATCGAAAAATGTAACAAATCAAAATGCATAAGATAATGTTAATTTATGTTGTAGCTCTCAGTAGAATTTCCATCTTTGTGAGTTGCAGCCCTGCAGAATGAAGTAATCCTGTATTTTCACGGTCTATTATAGCAGCCTAGTCTGGATGCCTGAAAGGCTATTCAAATCTAACAGTAAAGATCTTATCCCTGGCCACAGCCTTTGTTTAAATTCTTATGCTAGCTTTTTCCTTTCCTTTCAGAATGATTTTCCGCCTGCAGCATCGGAGACAAACTGGGAATCTGTCACAAGCCCTGTCTCAGTAAGTAATACTGTGTGTCAGTGCGCAGAATAAAATAAATGTGTATACTATTAAATAAACAGCATGTTCCTAGTTATTATCTGTACTGCCACAGTAACAAAATACTCTGATGTGCACTTTTTTTTGCATCTCAAATTTAAATTTGACAGGTATTATGCAGAATGAATGCTTTAAGGGATTAAAATGATGATGAAATTAAAACAAGATCTATTTGGTTTAAAGCAATATTTCATGCTTTAAAACCTCTGGAAATGCATATTGTAAATTGATTTTTTATAAGAATAACTAACAATTGCATTAAAACATCAAACACTGCTCTGATCAATGGACCTGGTCCCCAAATGTCTCCTGGGCAGTGTTCATTTTGATGTATCACCCTCCCAGATAGGTGCTAGGAAAATTATAGTTGTGGTCCTGTCTGCTTATCAGGAGGGCCTGATCTGTTAGCATCTGTCACATGCCTCCAGGTGTGATCTGTTGAGTCTGGGGAGTCTCCCCACTGTATCCAATGAGGGATCTTGTTGGGTAGTGGAGGAAATCTAGCAAATGGCACACCAGGATTTATGACTGTCCCAGTGGGCGGGGTCTGCCACAATGCACCCTGGGATAAATCTGAGGGGGCATGTGACAGAGTGTCTTTTGGCAGGAGCATCAGTCCCAGGAGGAGGTGACGGCTGTCTCTCCTTCTATAAAGTGTGAAGGTGGTCCAGGCAGTCGGCCTAGAGACCGGAGGTTGAGCTGGGCTGCAAGGGATCCAGAATCGTGAGTACTTAAGAACTGTCCAGGGGTCTGCCTAGGAGAGGGGACCACTCCAGAGAGGTCAAAGGGGATCCAGGAGCCAGTTAACCAGGAGTGCACAGTAAAGGGGGTGCCAAGTAGTTAAACCCTGAAGTTGGAGAGTAAAAGGGAGCACAAGGAAGGGCCCCGAAGTGTTCAGGAATACAGTTATTCTAATGTCAGCTACCTCAGGAAGGAGTGTCTTTGGGAGCTTAAAGGGACTTTTCCTACAGTCAGAGGTGAAGCTCCAGTATCTGGCCTTGCTGAGGCCAGCTTAATTCAGCGTTAATCAGTATCAGTCAGCGTTAACCAGCATCAGTCAGATTTAACCAGAGTCAGAGGAGCGCTAACAAAATGCCAAGTAGCATTATTCAGTGTCCCTGCCTAATTGTGCATAGTTCAGTTGTTGGAGTATGACACTTCTCCCTTCTCCCATCCAAGTTCTCAAATAAACCCTAAAAACCAAAGAAACTGGACTGGTTCTTGTCTAAGGTGCTCACACTTGAAAACATGCATGAAGGTACTGTTGTTGCTAGCAGTAACCCAGGGGGACCCCCACTCCTATGGGAGTAGGGCTACATTGATGTCAAATTTCGATTTCGTTTTAACCAAAGTCTTTTGAATACAATGCCATTTTAGTTATCTTAGTCATCTGAATTGTTTTAGTTTTAGTTATATTTTAGTCGACTAAAATCAAATGGGTTTAGTTAAATTGTAATACAATATTTAAGCATTTCTCTAGAAATTCCAAACGCATTATATACTCCTGGAGTAAAAATGGAATAACATGTAGCGGGTATGGGGAAGAAAATGGGAGTGAGGGAGTGCACAGGGAAGAGAACTGGTCTTGGGAGTTTGTTAGTTTACACAGTGCAAAGCACTGCTACCTTGCTGAGAGGCGTAACACTCACCACGTGGTATGCAGGGCATTGTTCCAGAAGTTCCCAGGCAGCAAGCAGACAGTGGGAGCCTACGTCTCTCAGCCAAAACAACTTGTAAGGGGGCTTTGGCTTTAACAAACAAGCGGAGCTCCGAGGAATAGGGATGATCGAACGGTTCGGGTCGACCATCGGTTCGGCCCGAACATTGGGTGTTCGAGGTTCGGCCGAATTTAGAACTTTGTGCCCAAAAAGTTCGGAATTCGGCAACCAGAACCGCCCAAAATGCAATGCTTCAGGAAATGGGCTTTAAAAGCCCGTGATTGGACCAGAACCATTAGCAAAAGCCAATTGAGGGGGCAGGAGAATGCTAGGAATGTGATTGGAGTGACTAGGGGGTCCCTAGACCAATCATTAGTGAATACGCCCCCCAGTATATAAGATCGCCCCCGCCATATTCCTAGCATTGTTATACTGGACATGGAAGAGAGTGGAAGCAGTTCTGTTAATTTTACTTTAAAAGTGTCATTTAGCCATTTTTAGTGCGAGGAAAGGGATATCTACTGTAGTTAGAGTGCTCCTTTACACTTTACAATTTAGTTTCTGTAGGGAAAGTGTTAAGTGTAAGGGGACCGTAGTGTAGTGTAGGGTTAACTGGCAGTGACTGCTACGGCAGGGTGACAAAACCCTTCCATAGCAGGGTGACCGCTATAGAGAAATGATCATTTCTCTGAATTGCTTCTGCACACCCATATGGCTTCTCACCAGCCAAGCATTTTTTATGCTGCAGGGGCTGCCACTGCCAGTGCTTTTTTGAGGACATGTTTGATGTCAGACATGACATCTGAACATGTGTATAGGGGGTATATATACACATATATGTCTGAATATATACCCCTAGACATATATAGGTGTGATAGTAGCAGAAATAAATGCTTGCGCTAATGAAATCATTTACAGTAATATATTTCTGCTACTATCACACCTATATATGTCTAGGGGTATATATTCAGACATATATGTGTATATATACCCCCTATACACATGTTCAGATGTTTTGCCTGCCTCAAAAGAACCCAAAAAAATGCCAAAAAAACGCTAGCGTCAAAAAAAAAAAATGCCCAGGTTTGTTTTTGCTGGCCTTTTTTGGGGGGTTTTGGAGGCAGGCAAAACATCTGAACTTGTGCACAGTACCACTATACACAAGTTCAGATGTTTTTCCTGACTGCAAAGAACCCAAAAAAATGCCTGCTTTGAAACCGGCAAGGTGTGGAGAGAAGCTAACCCCCTGAGCTGAAAGTTTTCTAATACATACAATCCTTTTTTTTTCTGGTTCTGGACATGCTACAGAGATGAAACTTCACAGGTACACCTTTTAGACCCCCCCAGACACAAAATCACACAAAAAAAGTTCTTAAAAATTGTCATTTTTGATAAAAAAGCCAATTATTGAAAAAAAAGAGATTTTTTTTATTTTAACTTTGGATTTAGTATCTGTGGGGTCTAAAAAGTGTACATGTGAAGTTTCAGCTCTGTAGCATGTCCAGAACCATAAAAAAAAGATTGTTTGATAGTAGCAGAAATATATTACTGTAAATGATTTCATTAGCGCAAGCATATATTTTTGCTACTATCACACGTATATATGTCTAGGTGTGTATATAAATATATGGATGTGTGTATATACACCACTATACACAAGTTCAGATGTTTTGCCTGCCTCAAAAGAACCACAAAAAATGCCAAAAAAAAACGCTAGCGTCAAAAAAAATGCCCAGATGTGTTTTTGCTGGCATTTTTTGGGGGTTTTTGGAGGCAGGCAAAACATCAGAACTTGTGCACAGTACCACTATTCACAAGTTCAGATGTTTTTCCTGACTGCAAAGAACCCAAAAAAATGCCTTCTATTAAACCGGCAAGGTGTTACAGCAGCGGAGCCACCCTCCTGTGCTGAAAGTTTTCTAATACAAACAAACTTTTTTTCATGGTTCTGGACATGCTACAGAGCTGAAACTTCACATGTACACTTTTTAAACCCCCCAGATACTAAATCCAAAGTAAAAATAAAAAAATTATTAGATTTTGTGTCTGGGGGGTCTAAAAGGTGTACCTGTGAAGTTTCAGCTCTGTAGCATGTCCAGAACCAGAAAAAAAGATCATATAGGTGTTAAAGTTAAAGGAGGGTCCCGACCCACATCCCTGTTCTACTGAAAAAATATATATTTTTTTTCATGGTTCTGGACATGCTACAGAAGCTGAAGCTTCACATGCACACCTTTTAGACCCCCCAGATACTAAATCCAAAGTAAAAATCAAAAAAATCTCTCTTTTTTTTTTAATTTTTTCAATAATTGGCTTTTTTATCAAAAATGACAATTTTTAAGAACTTTTTTTTGTGTAATTAATAGTTAATGGGGCATGACCCAGAACCCTAGGCACTTTTTAGGGGCATTTATTGGGTTTTAGGGCTTAAAAATTGTGGTTTTTGATTACCGAAGTTCGGGTCCCATTGATTTCAATGGGGTTCTGAAATCCGAACCGAACTTTTGGGAAATTCGGGTGTTCTGGTCGAACCGAACTTTTCAAAAGTTCGATCATCCCTACCGAGGAAGGCAGAAGTTCTGGTGGGTAAATGTCTCGCCCTTTTGTCAAACAACTTAATTTGAATTTTACTTTCTTTTTCAAACTTTTTATTAACCACTTTAGCTTCAGCAGGTTTACTCCCTTCATGACCAGGTCACTTTTTGCGATTACGGCACTGAGTTATTTTAGCTGACAATTGCGCGGTCGTGCAAGCTCTACCCAAACAACATTTATACCTTTTTTTCACACAAATAGAGTGCTATTTTGGTGGTATTTGATCACCGCTGTGGTTTTTATTTTTTGCGCTATAAACAAAAAAAAGACAATTATCTTTCTGCTATAAAACACATCCAATAAAAAAATGTAAAACAATCTAATTTCTTCATCAGTTTAGGCAAATATGTATTCTGCTCCTTTTTTTTTGTTAAAAAAAATTCATATAGCATATATTGATTGGGTTGCACAAAAGTTTTAGAGTCTACAATCAATGGGGTATTTTATTTATATATTTTGTTAGTAATGGTGGTGACCAGCGACTACCAGGACTACCATATTGGGGTCGACATTCGGGATAGTAACTGAAACTTTTGACACTTTTTGGGGACCAGTGACACTAAGACAATGATCGGTGCTAAAAAATATGCACTGTCACTGTACTAATGACACTGGCAGGAAAGGGGTTAACATCAATCGTGATCAAAGGGTTAAATGTGTGCCTGAACAGTACTTTACTACTGTGAGTCCACCTAGTTCAACCAATAAAAGAGAAAAAATAAATAAATCATGCAATCCCATATAGACAATCCTATACCCACAATTGATCCAGAGGAAGGCGAAAAACCCCAGCAAAGCATGATCCAATTTGCTCCAGCAGGGGAAAAAAATATTTCCTGATCCCCCAAGAGGCAATTTGATATCCCTTGGATTAACTTTACCTATAAATGTTAGTATCCCGTTATAGTATGTACATATAGGAAAGAATCCAGGGCTTTTCTAAAGCAATCTACTGAGCTGTCCAGAACCACCTCTGGAGGGAGTCTATTCCACATTTTCACAGTTCTTACTGTGAAGAAACCTTTCTGTTTTTGGAGATGAAATCTCATTTCCTCTTGACGTAAAGAGTGCCCCCTTGTGATGACCTTAAAGGGATTGTAAAGGCAGAAGGTTTTTTTTTATCTTATCGTAATACTTACCTGAGCCCCATCTCAGTTCAGCGATGTACATGAGTGCCCTGTCTGTCCGGGACTTTCTCCTGATTGGTTGAAACAAAGCGGTGCCATTGGCTCCTGCTGCTGTCAACCAAGTCAGTTAGTCAATCAGGAGATAGAGGGGGCGGTGCCGAACCACGGCTCTGTGTCTGAATGGACACACAGAGCTGCGGCTCGGCTCGGGTGCCCCCATAGCAAGTTGCTTGCTGTGGAGGCTCTCAACAGGAGGGAGGGGCCACCGAGAGACCCGAGAAGAGAAGGATGTAGGCTGCTTTGTGCAAAACCACTACACAGAGGAGGTAAGTATAAAATGTTTTTTATTTTTAAATTTTTTATTTTTTAAAAAAAATGAGACTTTACAATCACTTTAAAGTGAATAACTCAACACCAAGTTCACTATATGGACCATCTATGTATTTATACATGTTGATCATATCCCCCCCTTAATGTCCTCTTCTCAAGAGAGAATAAATTTGGTTCCTCTACCAGGGGTGTCCAAACTATGGCCCTCCAGCTGTCCAGGAACTACAATTCCCATCATCCCTAGTTATGTCTGTGAATGTCAGAGATTTACAATGCCTCATTGGATGTGTAGTTCCGCAGCAGCTGGGGGGCCGTAGTTTGGACACCCCTGCTCTAATCTATCCTCATAGCTGAGCTCCTCCATGCCTCTTATCAGTTTGGTTGCCCTTCTCTGCACTTTCTCCAGTTCCCCAATATCCTTTTTGAGAACTGGTGCCCAAAATTGAACTGCATATTCCAGATGAGGTCTTACTAATGATTTGCACAGGGGCAAAATTATATCTCTCTCTCTCTCTCTCTCTGGAGTCTATACATCTCTTAATACAAGAAAGGACTTTGCTAGCTTTAGATACCCCAGCTTGGCATTGCATGCTTTTATTAAGCTTATGATCTACCAAAACTTCCAGATCCTTCTCCACCATTGATTCGCCCAGTTATAACAATAGGACATCATAAGGTAACAAATTCAAGTACAGAAAAAAAACTGTCATCATGGTCAGTGTAGAAACAATGGGGACAATAACATGAATGAAAGATGAGGGGTTCAGCCATAAACCCATGGTGTGTCCATAAGTAGGTATAAGGAACTACGTCAAAGCGGCCAACCATAAAGAGTCCCGTGTAGCACTGCATCAAATTTTATTTTCATTTAGTTTTCATCACTAAAAAACATGCAGCTGGTGAAAATGATGACAAAAATATTTTCGTCAACTAAATTAACACTGCTCTTGGGTCCCCCACAATTCTCGCTGGTTCCTTCCTCTGATCTCATGTCACTCACCCTTGGAAGTACCAGTTTTCCAGCAGATTTCAGGGGACCGGTTTAATGACCAGAATGTTGTTTAGTGGCATGAGAAACTGGAAAGGTATGTATTTACTATATCATT
The DNA here is from genome assembly GCF_965119305.1 of Pelophylax lessonae. NCBI lineage: Eukaryota > Metazoa > Chordata > Amphibia > Anura > Ranidae > Pelophylax > Pelophylax lessonae. The sequence continues at coordinate 668,367,259 of NC_138769.1, forward strand.
TTACAGATATAATAACATATTATTCCAATTTTTTGTGATGGGATCAGTTTAGGCCTCCTTCACACGGCTTTTTGCCCTGCATACTCCAGATTCCAGTGGCAAAAATCAGCAGATTATTGCGGCTACGATTGACAGGTGCATGTAAATAGCAGTAGACATTGTGTAAAGTATTGACAGGCTGACAGCAGCCGTTACTGTTCGTATCTGGCCGCACACCAAGCGGTTACCTATGGTTTAGGACAGGTATCCGAGCCTTCATGAAGTCAGATGCTTCCAGGCTTGGACACCCATTCCTTACATCATCTTAATCATTACTTGGTGTGTATCTACATGTGAGCGCCCGCCACTATTCACATAAACCTGTCTTCCAGCCATAAGAACCTGCTAATTCTTGCTGTTGGAATCCAGTAAATGAAGTTGAACGGCTGTGTCAAGGAGGCCTTGATGTGATTTGGTGCTTTGTCCATGCAGGGCACACCAACAGGCACACTTTAATGTAGGCCTCTACCATAAGGAAAGGTATGAATATTTTGCTGGCAATGAGAGGTTTAGCTTCCAATACATGTGACTGCATGTAGTGGTGGGGGGCATTGGAAAGGTAAGCATATAGGGCTGGAAATGGGGGCTTTGCTTCTGCTTCTGTGTCTGAATGTAGGATTATTTTTGTGGGCTGCCCTGATCCACATAACTAAGTATGCTCAATCACAGTGTAAATAATCACCTTAAATCATATACCATGCGTGTAACATGCTAATAAAACATCATGACTATCATAATATTATCAATACATAAATGTGGAATATATAAATAAAGTGCTGAATGCAATGAAAATTAATAAAGTGCAAAACAAATATAAAGTGACTGATGCAAAGTGAGCCAAACACTGTTAAAGAAAAAAGTACCAAGTGACTATGAAAACATATCTGTTATATGTGGCACTACAATCTAAAATACTTTTTATTAATATAAAGAGTTCAAACAGGAAAATAATTCAAAAATGTCTTCTTTCCAGGTGTGTGTAATATCCTCAAACACGTGATATCCAAAAATATAAAGCGTGTCCATCCATAGTGCAGCACCTCAAAGTGAATCCGCCACCACTCTCACAAATTATAAACCAGTACAAACGCCACAGAATCTCCAGCGAACACAGTCTCCTCTCTAATTTTGCTCCCATCTGCTTTTCCCTTTACTGAACCACAGAGCTCAGTACCAGAGAAATGAAAGAAAGCTCCCATTGTGTAAATAGTAAAAACAGGCCACTTAAAAACACAATAGATGCACTCACATGGCAAGAGAGTCCTCCTGTGTCTGCTCCTTGAGGACGTAACATGACGAAACGTGTAGTAAAATAATCCCTCTTTCTTTTTAATTGGTCGCAATTAATTAGGGCAGCAGCAATCCATTATATTGATAATAAGATTTCTTGTTGTATCTGTGGCACTGTTACCCTAATAGATAGTGTCTGTGTCTGGATGTAGAGGTAGGGGAGTGAAGGAAAGGTAAATTTATGCATCTGTGGAGGTCTGCTTCACAGCGAACCTCTTGATTAGCCCTGCACCAGCACAGTTACTTTATCATGTAACTTTGTAATCAAGAATACAGAGATCGATTTATAATATGTATTTCAAGAGCTTTAAAAGCATGCAGTTATACTTTAGGGTTCATTCACATCAGTACATGTTGCAGGAAACCCGCGTTCCGTGAGCGTTTCCCACACCACATTCCAAATGCACTGTGTTCGCGATCTGCTGTGGGTGTCAATAGATTCCTAACGATACACCAAACACAGATTGCAAATGCAGTGTGTCTGCCTACACTGGATCATGTGATACTGCAGTACCATGTGATCCAGTGGCAGTGTGTTTTTAAGTGCACTTTTGGTGTGATCCAATGTGATTTTAGGCCATTCAAATGAATGGGCTTACAATCACATTGTACTGAATGGCACAGGAAATGCAAAGGAATGTGGAGTGCAATCCTATGTGATTCCAGTGTGAACCGGCACTAAACCAGCAAGTTCTTGTTTTGTCACCATACATGGGCAAAGCACAGATCTTATTTGAGGTAAAGATGCCTGCAGATATTAATGGACATTTGTCTGTTCTCACCATATATGCCTGAATCGTGTAGTGTTTGCATTTTGAGCCACTTCAAGACTCCAGCTGATGCTCCCCTCCCATATCTACTAATGCCAAAGATGGCTAGCACCCACATTTGTGAAAATTTCAATTTTTATTAGATTGTTAAATGGTCAGATATTAGATGTGCATCATATTTGAATTTAGGATAACTTAGAAGAATGTTAATAATTAAGTGAATGACATCATTGTAGACCTACCGAATGACACAGTATGTAGGCTGTAAAAATCCTGAAATGGCATATAAGCATAAATACAAATATAGCAAATTCTAGAGACACAAGGGGGGGGGGGAGATTTACTAAAACCGTAGCACTGAGTGCAGCTGTGCATGGTAACCAATCAGCTTATAACTTCAACTTGTTTAACTAAAGGAGAAGTCCACCCTAACACTACAATTGCTACATCTACAGGTATCCACGATCCAGAGGCGTAACTAGAACCTTCAGGGCCCCGATGCAAGAAACCATGAAGGGCCCCCCAGTCCCCTGGCCGGGGCCCTTCCCTTCAAGCCCGGGGCTCTTCCCACTAATCCTGGGGCTCTTTACTCTCATTGCATGGCCTTTTATTATGGTCCCGCATCAGGATCCTTTCACAAGTTCTGCAGTGGGCCCCCTTCCTGCAATCTTGGGGCCTCCCCACAGTGGTGAAATGCCAGGGCCCGGTTGCAAGTGTGACCTTTGAGATCCTAGAGGTTCACCCACTGTTTTGCTACCGGGCCCCCTGGAGCATGGGGCCCGGTAGCGATTGCAACCCCTGCAACCCCTGTAGTTACGCCCCTGCCACGATCTAAGACTAACCTATCCAAACCTGTAAAGTAGAAATCAGTATACATACCTTTTTTTGAAGCCGATATGGTCTGGTCCCATGCTTAGCTGTCAACAGCGCCTTCACTGTGGATGTTGAGAATAGTAGAGTATGGTAGTGGGGAGCAATATTTCCACTTCTATCTCCATATTTTAGTACTTGATCTCAGAAATAAATTATCCGATCTTGAAGAGACCTCAAATTGCTTGGCACTGCACATCTTAAATTCATTTACATTGACCCCAAGGGAACTGATTATTTATGAAGTTTAAATCTCTTAATATAGTAGTACCAGGGAAAAAGCACAAAATAGTTAAAAAGAATGAAAAATAACATTTACTTAACTGATAACAGATGACAGGTAACAGTCTCGGGTCTCACTATATATTTGCCCCATCTCAGTGTAGCACTACTCCCTTGGGAGCTGCTGGTGACAGGTTCCCCTGGGTTACCCATAGCAACAGCACAACAGTTTAGCGACTTTTAAGTGCTTGGCTCAGTCAAGAAACAGTCTAGGGGTTTTGGTTTTTGTTATTTTATTGAGAACTTGGATAGGAGAAGGGAATGAGTGGGATACTCCAACTTGAATAAACTATGCACAATTTGCTGGGACGTTTAACTGTACTTGAGTGCGGCAAGGCCACTACTTCACCTTGTCAATAGCGATGAAGTAGTAATAAATGAACCGCTTTAGATAAGCTGTACTGTACTGCAGAACAATCTTTAGGGCCCTTCCTGGCACCCCCCTTTTGTTTCTATTCTTCAGGGCTTTCTCCATGGCACTCCCTTTACTGTAATACTCTCCATGTGAGCTAGCTCCTTGATCCCTTGACTTCACTGGAGTGGTCCCCCTTCCTGGGCCAGACCCTTTGACAGTTCCCTCAATACTCACGGACACTGTTTTTCCCTAAAGACTCTGCCAGCAGCTCCACCGTCAGTTACACCGGATTCTCTGCAGCTCAGCTCCACACCTGGTTCACTAGGCCGACCGCTTAAGACCACCTTCCTCACACACTGCAGGAGGAGAGACAGCCTTCCACCTCCTCCTGGGGCTCTGCTTCCCACCAAAGACGCCCTGTCACATGTCCCCTCAGTATTTATGGTCAATCCCAGGATGCATTGCGAGAATGCCCTCCCACTGGGTCTGCCATAAAACATGATGTGTCACTGGCTAGGTTTCCTCCACTGTCCAACAAGCTCCCTCATGGGATGCAGTGGGGACACTCCCTCAGACACAGTGAATCACACCTGGAAACATGTGACAGGCACACTAATAGATCAGGCTCCCCTCATAAGCAGCAGGAGCAATAAATGCTTTACCTAGCACCTACCTAACTAGGAGGGTGCTACATCAGCAATAGTGACACACCCGGAGACATCACTGCAGGTTGTTGAGTTTAGAAGGCCATGATGGCAGTTCTCCCATCTCATAGCCATATGACCAGGCACAGTGTAAATTGCCTAAATGCCCTAAAAACTGTAACTAACCAGCCACTCAGTGTTCTGTGACATCCAAATTTGGACTCCAGTAGTAGTTTTACTCCAGATACTTAAAGTAGTTCTAAAGCATAGACATTTTTACCTTAACCACCAGCGTGACTCGGGGTGGATTTTTCATTGCAGGATCGGTAACCCTGAGTCACGCTCGGGGTGGATGTGCAGAGAGCGCAGCGGTGTTCTCTTACCTTCTCCTGGCGATCCAGCGATGATCTCTCATTGCTGCGACCGCCAGCCGAGAGTCCCGCCGCTCCTCCGTCCTCCGTCGGTGTGATGACTTCCTAGTTCCGTTCCCTGCAGCAGCATTGCTGCATGGGAGCGGAACTAGGGAGGGAAATTCAAAAAAAAAAAAAAAAAAAACGTTGCACAAAACACATTTTATATTTTATATATATATATATATGCATATATATATGCATATATATATATATATATATATATATATGCGCATATATATATATATACACAGGGATATATATATATATATATATATATATATATATATATATATATATGCATATATATATGCACACACACACATATATATATATATATAAAATTATATTATTGATTCAATTATAATTCATGCGTTATATATTATATATATATATATATATACACACACACACATATCTATATATAATATATAATGCATGAATTATAATCTAATCAATAATATATATATTTTATTATATATATTATATATTAAATAATAAAATAATATTATTGATTCGATTATAATTCACGCGTTTGTGTTTCAAATTTATCACATCTGGGATGTCTACTAGAGTGTTGTTTTGGTCAGGTTTAAGTCAGTAATTACTAAGAATTGTAGGCCTATAATACATAACGCCAAATTTCCATGAAAACAATTGTACCGCTTTTGGTATGTAATTCCTGACATAATCATACCGCCAGGGAGGTTAATGCATTTTCTGCATTAATGTAAAAAATGTCCCCCTCACCTCCCTATATAATTACCTGAGTCCTTTCTCAATCGAACATTGTGCCTGTCTGCAGTGGTGTTGGTTTCTCACTCTTTCCTCACAGCCTTAGAGGCAGCAGTGGGAGCCATTGGTCCCTGCTGATGTCAATCAAATTCTGTGAGAAGGCAGCGGGGGATAGGGCTAAGCCACACTGTGATTGCCAATAGATACCCACAGCCTAGCCCGGGAGCGATCCCACAGGTGAGCAACCAAAAGAAGCAGCTTCCTATGGGGTGCACCAAGAAAAGTAGGGGCCAAGAGCTCCAGCGGGGGACACCCCAAGAGAAGGTTTTAGGCTACTCTGTGAAATACCATTGCACAGAGCAGGTAAGTATACCATGTTTTTTATTTTAATTTAAAAAAATACCCTTTACAACTATTTTAATATGACACTGAATTAGCAGCCACTTTTGTAGCTCTGTAGTAAGCAAGACTGTTGCTCTGGGAACTTTATTCCTGGCTTTAGTTCAATCCAAGATAATAAGTTAATATGAAGACAATGAAAGACAATAGTGTAATATGTAGGTGGCAGATCTATCAAAACCCTTGCCGTATAGTGGTGTTGTTCTTCACAAATATTAGAATTGGAGCTGTTGTATATGATGTCCTTTTTGCTTTTGCTGCATCCTACTATTGGCGCTTTTCCACTGCATGGAACCGTACCGGTTCGGCACGCTTTTGTGCTTTTCCACTGCTGGTACCGCATGGTATAGGGTCGGAACGGTTCGGTACGGTACGGTATACTGTAGGTTTGCTTTTCCACTGCATGGAACCGAACAGTACGGCTCTGAAAAAACAGTACCTACTCGATTGTGGTTCCAACAGGTACCAAACTGGTACCATATCCCACAATCCTTTGCATGCAGTCACTACTAGCCACTGATTGGTCAGAGAATCCCACCCACCCCGTTGTTATCCCACCCACTTAACTTTAGTACTACTTTAGTGGAAAAGCAAACCTATACCGTACCGTACCGAACCGTTCCGACACTATACCATGCGGTACCAGCAGTGGAAAAGCAAACCGGGCCAAGCAGGGCCAAGTAGAGCCGAGCCGGTACTAGCCGGTACTTGCAGTGGAAAAGTGCCTTAAGAGTAGCATTGCTGTACTGATGGGTGACTCTTTTCACTATACTAATGGCACTTTTCCACTGCAAGTACCGGCTCGTATCGGCTCGGCTCTACTCAGCCCTGCTTGGCCCAGTTTGCTTTTCCACTGCTGGTACCGCATGGTACGGTGTTGGAACGGTTCGGTACGGTACGGTATAGGTTTGCTTTTCCACTAAAGTAGTACTAAAGTTAAGTGGGTGGGATAACAACGGGGTGGGTGGGATTCTCTGACCAATCAGTGGCTAGTAGTGACTGCATACAAAGGATTGTGGGATATGGTATCAGTCTGGTACCTGTTGGAACCACAATCGAGTAGGTACTGTTTTTTCAGAGCCGTACCGTACCGTTCGGTTCCATGCAGTGGAAAAGCGCCATTACTGACCCTTTTCATTTCAGTACTGAAGGATCACACTAACTAGAATGATAAACCCCATGTTTCAAATGCAGCCAAGGATCACCCCTTTGGATTCCAACCATTAGGATGCATATTCTAAAACCTCACCAGAACTGTAGTTCTCTTTTGGTAAACTTGATAGGTAGGAGTTCTGACTTACTGATGACCTGCCCTGATTTGCACTCTTTTTCCAGCATTCGTACATAGTAACAGATGATGTTTTCTGACATTACTTGCTCTTCTATGAAAATCAATGTTGTCTTCTATGAAAGCCATTTTGGTGACACTGATAGTTGCTGACAGTACATATCTAATGTTCTACGAAAAAGCACTCTTTTTTATCTTTTTGTATGTCTTAGATGCAGCAGGTGATCACAGAAGGTCAGGTATGAAAGACAAAAAAAAACATCAAAGGCTAGCTGAGAGTTATATATGGTTCATAAACCCTAGATAGCGGTCTCCTTTACCAGATAAGGCACTATAGCAAAAGCAATAAAAGAAGTTTAAAGAGGACTGGATTTTTTCTGTATGCTACTGCAAGCCCTGGGATAGATAAAACAGAACTTTCTGTAAAACATAAATAGGGCTGGACAGACAAAATGTTTCTTACATACATTCCTCTATGCTAAGGTGTACATTGATCTTTTTGTAACCCTGAATTAAAGACGAGCACGGTGTCACTGGGCCTTCTCCCAGCATCCTGAGAAAGCCAAGGAGCCCAAATCTCATGAGAAATCGCTACTGCACAGTGCTGGAGTGACTTCTCAAAGGAGTTGGGCTCTTCAGCATTCACACATTTCCAGGAGAAAGCCCAGTGACATCTCCCTCACCTACCAGAACTGTCCAGAAATCAGGGTGTTTAACCACTTTAAGACCGGAAGGATTTGCCCCCTTAATGACCACGCCCTATTTTGCGATTTGGCACTGCGTTACTTTAACGGACAATTGCACAGTTGTGCAACGCTGTACCCAAATAAAATTGATGTCCTTTTTTTCCCATAAATATAGCTTTCTTTTGGTTGTATTTGATCACCTGTGCGATTTTTTTTTTTTTTTGTGCTATAAACAAAAAAAGAGCGACAATTGTGAAAAAAAAAAAAAAACAATATTTTTCACATTTTGACATTCTCAAAAAATAAAAATTTAAAAATCAAAATGTATTAACATTTTAGGCCATTTTGTTTTCTGCTACATATTTTTGGTTAAAAAAAATCACAATAAGCGTATTTTGATTGGTTTGCGCAAAAGTTATCACGTCTACTAACTACGGGAAAGATTTATGTCATTTTTATTGTTTTTTTTTTTTACTAGTAATGGCGGTGATCTGCAATTTTGGGACTGCGACATTGCGGCGGACAAATCGGACCCCTAACTGACATTTTTGACACTTTTGGGGGTACCAGTGACATTACTAAAAATATGCACTGTTACTGTAATAATGCCATTGGCAGGGAAGGGGTTAACCCTGTTGGTGATCAGGGGGTTAAATGTAAGCCTAGGGGAGTGATTCCAACTGTGGGGTGGTTGGGCTTGTGAAATGATCATAGAGACCTGTGATCCTATATAGAAGGATCACATGAGCTCTGTGATCATCCCAGGGAGAAGGACGGTCGGCTGTGTTTACAACAGCCGGTCGTCCTTCTCTCTCAGCGGGGAATGATCACAGGTGTCAGACGGCAATCAGAGCCGCCTGACACCTGCAGTGGCTTCCCCGCTGACAAACGGGGGTGGGAGCACGGCGGCACGCGCTCGCCCCCTAGCTGACTCCAGGCGAGCGACGTAGATCTGCGTCCTTTTGCCTGTAGGAGCCAGCCTGCTGCAGTAAATATACAGGAGGCGGTCGGCAAGTGTTTAACCTTTACATAGTTTTTTCTTTCACCAACTCAAAAAAAAAAAAAAAAAATGAAATATTTTACAACATAGCAGTACATAGGAGTGGTGGCTGGATTAGCTTTCTTTGGCTAACAACATTTCAACAGGTACATAAAATACCTTTTAGCCTACTGCAATGCAGGAACCAGCACGATTCTAGTGCGGGTTCCCTCATCGCATATCCCCCCGCAGGCAGTTCACACTGCCCTCTGTGAACAGCTGCTGGTGTCAATACAAAGTTAATGACACCCCCAGAACAGTTCACAGATCGCAGTGCGAGTTGTGAATTCTGACAGGAATCAGCTTTCATGGGTGTGAACACCAATGCAATCCGATTCCAGTGCAGGAAAAAAAAGGTTCCTGCAGCATTTTCATGTGAATGCAATGTGAGTTCAGCCATATGTATGCATGGCTGCATACACGTTGCACAGACATTGCATGTGATCTGCACTGCAATGCGGTGCAAATCACATGCGATGTCTGTGTTCGCAATAGTATAAACCCAGGCTCAATCTTGCCAGAAATGCAGTGTCCTTGTCATTTCCTGTGAGTTGACCTGAATGTTATCTTCCTTTTGTAAACTACAGATCTTCCCACCCCCATGATATAGAAAAAAAGAAAAGTGACAGGCGTGTTAGTAATCCAGCCTGTGTGACAACCATGGCTTTCTCCATTAATACAGTACAGTGAGTGAGCATAGCCAACCCAGGAACAGGAAGTATGAGATTGGCAGGATTACCTGGTGAAAATTAGGGGAAAGGTACTAAAAAAAGAAAACAAATGCAGCCACCACATCTAAGGACAAGTACACTGCAATATATTACATTTTTGTTTTTGTGTTTAGACATGCTTTAAAGGAAAATGATGTGTTTGTTTTTTAAATAATACTTACTAGGCGGAGTAGAACTGGGGTAATCCATAGCGGAGAAGGATCTGGGTGTGCTGGTAGATCCTAAGCTTAATAAAAGCATACGATGCCAAGCTGCGGTTTGCAAAGCAAGCAAAGTCCTTTCTTGTATTAACAGAGACATGGACTCCAGAGAGGGAGATATAATTTTGCCCCTGTACAGATCATTAGTAAGATCTCATCTGGAAAGGAATATGCAGTTCAGTTTTGGGCACCAGTTCTCAAAAAGGATATCGGGGATCTGGAAAAAGTGCAGAGAAGGGCAACCAAACTGATTAGAGGAGCTCAGTTATGAGAACAGATTAGAGGAATTTAATTTATTTTCTCTTGGGAAGAGGAGATTAAGGGGGGATATGATCAACATTTATAAATATATAAGGGGTATGCAACGGCTATGTGGGTTCTGTTGCTTTAACCTGGCACCTTGATTGTCTCCTGAATACTCTGCTGTATGACTTTACTTTCTTTATGTTGTAATGCATGACCTTTACACTGAACATTTATTTTTTATATGGGTGTTTTTCATGTATAGTTCTATTTTTTCAATAAAAACCTTTCGGATTAAAAAAAATAAAAATACATAAGAGGTCCATATAGTGAACTTGGTGTTGAGTTATTCACTTTAAGGTGAACACAGAGGACAAGGGGGCACTCTTTACATCTCGAGGAAAACAGATTTTGTCTCCAAATACAGAAAGGGTTCTTCACCGTAAGAGCTGTGAAAATGTGGAATAGACTCCCTCCAGAGGTGCTTCTGGCTAGCTCACTAGATTGCTTTAAAAAAGACCTGGTGTAACGCTCCTGCGTTTCTTATATGGTGTGGATTTTCAGCTGCAGAAATAGTTCCACGTCAGTAGTCATGTAAGAGATATGCTGAGATACCATTCCCAACCTCAATGACTCATCATGTGTGGAAGGTCTTATTTCAGCCAGTAAATACACACAATTAGCAAGCTGGTTCCTAGAATGACTTTATGTATGTGGTAACACAATGATGAAGGTTGAGGGATAGGTTGAGTGGAGGTGGTAGGTGATAGACACTTGAAGGTGAGACAGTAGCAGATGGATGCAGGAAGGTTTAGCAATGTTGTATGGTAGCAGATGACAGAATAGCAGGTGGACATACAAAAGAGATCAACCCAGTGCAGAAAAGTAGCAGTAGTCTCAAGAGCTAGCAATCTAGTTATGCAGATGTGATAAACAGTCTTTACTATGCAGAGCTAGTTAGTGTAAGCTTAGTATAAGTTTATAGAGAATTCCCCTGCGGGGTACTTAGCACTATTAGCGATACAGCCGAAGGGTGGTTCAGGAGAGGCGGATGATCCAGTAGCGGGATACAGGGATCAGCGCGGCGAGGTTCCGTCAGCGAGGTAAGCTTGCAAGCATGGAAGCTTCAAGCAAGGTTAGCATCCAGGTAAGGGTGTTTGAACGAACACATGTGAGTGAGAACCGGCGCTTTAAATAGCCATCTAGTCCGGCGCTGGGTGATGACAGCTCCAGTCTTAAAGGTGTATGCGCACCTTTTCCAAAAGTAAATGGTGGGGCGCATACACTTGTGGAAAGTGTAATTTAGGGTACCAAAGGTACCGGAACATTACAATACCCCCCCCTTAAGGCCTGCTCCTGAAGGCCTCTGGAGCTGGTTTGTCTGGGTATCTCGCATGAAAATTGCGGATTAATCTAGGGGCATGTATGTCAGAGGTGTTTAGCCAGGTGTCGTCTTGGGGCCCATAGTTCTTCCATCTAACCAAGTACTGAAGTCTTCTTCTGTAGATACGAGAATCCAGAATCTCTTTTATCTCGTATTCTTCTCCACCTTCAACTTGTACAGGAGGGGGAGGTGGAATATTAAGCCTTATTCCTTGGTCCGGAACATGGGGTTTTAGTAGCGACACATGGAAAATGGGATGGATTTTTAGGTCCATTGGCAATGTAAGCTGCACTGCAGCTTTTCCAATAAGTTTCTTGATTGGGAAAGGTCCCAAGAACAGAGGTCCAAGCTTTTTGCTAGGGATCTTCAGTCTCAAGTTTTTTGTTGAGAGCCAAACGAGGTCCCCGATAGTATACTGTGGAGAAGGTCTTCTACGAAGATCATAGTACTTCTTTTGTTGTCTGTGAGCGTGTGCAATGGTAGTATTTAGTAAACCCAGAGAATCCTTTATTTGGGTAAGATAGTCTGAGGCTACTGGGTTATTTGAAGGAAGGATGCGTGGAGGGAGAATAGAGGGATGGAACCCATAGTTCAAGTAGAACGGACTCTGCTTGGTTGTACTGTGAGTTGCGTTGTTGTAGGCAAATTCTGCCAGGGGGAGAAGATCCAACCAATCATCCTGTTGGTAAGAAGTGTAACAACGTAAATACTGCTCGATGCATTGGTTGACTCTTTCAGTCTGTCCATTGGTCTGCGGATGGTAAGGAGAAGTGAGCTTCCGCTCAATCCGTAGTATGTGACATAGTTCTTGCCAGAATTTAGAAATAAATTGGGATCCACGGTCAGACAGAAGAGTTTTTGGGATACCATGTAATCTGAAGACATGTTTCATCAGGAGTTCTGCCGTTTGTTTGGAGGAAGGAAGTCTGCGAATAGCAATGAAATGTGCCATCTTTGTCAGATGGTCCACTGACACCAAGATGGTATTAAATCCTTTGGAAGGAGGCAATTCTACGATGAAGTCCAATGACAAAACCTCCCATGGAGTTTGGGGTATTGGTAGACTGCATAGTAGACCGGATGGTCTCGTAGTGTCAATTTTTGACCTGGCACAGACATTGCATGAAGAGACAAATTTTTGTATAGATGTTTTCATGTCAGGCCACCAGAATTGTCGAGAAATCAAATTGAAAGTCTTTGTCATACCCATATGTCCTGCCATAGGCACATCATGCGATAATTCCAAGATCTTGGTGCGTAGGGTAGGTGGTATGTAAAGTTTGTCGTTGTAGTAGAGGAAGCCTTCTGCATCAGTATTTAGTTGTGGTGGGGGTGAATCCAAACTTATACCATGCAGAACCTCTTCCTTTAAGGAACGGACAACTCCAATAATGCGTTTGTGAGGTATTATAGGAACGGAAGGGATTTCAAAGTAGTTTTCTTCAGTTAGTCGTGATAGTGCATCCGCCTTTTTGTTCTTATCTGCGGGTGTGTAGGTCACTAGGAAGTTAAACCTTAGAAAGAATAGTGACCATCGTACCTGTCGATGCGAGAGAGTTTTGCTAGTCTGAAGATATTGGAGGTTTTTATGGTCCGTGTATATAATTATTGGTAGTTGGGTGCCTTCGAGTAAATGTCGCCAATTCTCCAGAGCCAATTTTATAGCAAGCAGTTCCTTTTCACCCACGGGGTAATTTATCTCGGGACTGCTCAGGGATTTAGAAAAAAAAGCGACTGGATGAAGTGGTGAAGTGTGGGTAGGTCGTTGGGAGAGTATTGCTCCTACGACCATGTTTGACGCATCTACCTCCAGAATGTATTGGAGGGATGGGTCTGGATGGCGTAATATGGGAGCGGAAGTAAACCTTGTCTTTAACAAGTGGAAAGCCTTATTTGCTTCTTCTGACCATTTAAATGGTATTTTTATGCTAGTGAGGGGTCTCACAATAGCAGAAAAGTTTTTTATGAACTTCCTGTAGAAATTTGAAAATCCCAGGAATCGCTGTAGCGCCTTGCGTGTAGTTGGTGTAGGCCAATCCTGAATGCAGGATATTTTACTCATGTCCATCTCGATTCCTGTTTTGGATATGATGTAGCCTAGAAAGAGTACCTCATCTTTATGGAACAAGCATTTCTTCAGCTTCACATAAAGATTATGTGCAAGCAATCTCGATAATACAAGTCTTACATGTCTTATGTGTTCAGACAGGGTCCGTGAATATATAAGTATATCGTCCAGATATACCACAACACAGACATCTAGTAAGTCTTTAAAAATATCGTTTATAAATCGTTGGAAAACTGCAGGGGCATTGCATAGGCCGAATGGCATCACAAGATATTCGAACAATCCGTATCTAGTTCTGAATGCAGTCTTCCACTCGTGTCCATCACGGATTCGAATGAGATTGTATGCTCCTTTCAGGTCTAATTTTGAAAAATAGGTAGCTCCACGCACCTGCTCAATGAGCTCAGGGATAAGCGGTAGAGGATAGCGATCTTTTATTGTGATAGCATTCAATTTCCTGTAGTCGATGAAAGGTCTGAGACTTGAAAAAGGTGAGTTTTTGGATCTTATAGTGGAAAGTTAGGTAGTCATTTCTGCCACCATCCCGAGAGAATATTGTGTAGGTTGTGATGCCTCAGGTCAGGTATGGGATTTTAAGGGCAGGAGTAAAGGAGGTATGCAGTAGTAAATAAAATAAAATTTATTATACAGTGTATTTATATACAACAGAGGAGTGAATATATGGGTAAAGTCCCATTGTGCAAGTGAAGAGGAAATATAGGTTGTGTTACATGTGATAAGTACGTGACTTGAAAGTATCGTGGATAGGTCCAGCTCTGCAGTTCCTCTTGTCAAAGGACAGGGATTGGTGCAGAGAGGGGACCTGATCGGTAATCCGACATGTTTCGGCCTATCAAGGCCTTTATCAAGGATGTGTCACCGATTCTGAGAATAATTGAGAATAAATATATATAAATATCAAATCATGATATCATGGTGATTCAAAAACAATTGATATAAAGTATGGTTGAACATACATATTTGTCCACTTCTTAGGGTATTGCCTCCCCAAAGTTTCTCCAGGTGCTACAGGAACAGTGTGCTGTGTTGGTGAGAAAATGGCGATTTTAGAAAGGAATTGGGTATACAGAGATTTGCTCATAAATATAATAGTGATAATTACTTCTTGGGTAGCATGTCTGGTCCCAGGGTCCTATGTGGTTGAGGTTAGGGAAAATCCCACATTGATAGTAATCGTCTGTAATTATAGGTGTATAGACTTAATTACATGCCGATGATAGTAGGTACATAAAATGTTGGGAAAAAGTTAGGTTTGGTTTAGGAGATATAATAAGTCTCCTACCAAATCTAAACTTACATTTTGGTTGGTTCCTGAATGGTAAAGTAACCGTTGCAGGATCTTAGTCCGTTTGGAGACGATTCCTGTGCACAAAGTGATGAACAGCCGTTGTCTGCAAGGTCCGTGTTCCTCCCTGGGTTCGGGAGAGACTGAGACATTGCAGTGTTCCCCGGCCTTTTATGGGCAGTCACGCATGCGCAGTCGTGCGCTGTGTGATGCCGATGGGCGGAGTCCGTGATACGGTGTGATGCGCGCCTGCGTGAGGCTGGAAACCGCATCCCTTGTAACCATGCGTGACTGCCCATAAAAGGCCGGGGAACACTGCAATGTCTCAGTCTCTCCCGAACCCAGGGAGGAACACGGACCTTGCAGACAACGGCTGTTCATCACTTTGTGCACAGGAATCGTCTCCAAACGGACTAAGATCCTGCAACGGTTACTTTACCATTCAGGAACCAACCAAAATGTAAGTTTAGATTTGGTAGGAGACTTATTATATCTCCTAAACCAAACCTAACTTTTTCCCAACATTTTATGTACCTACTATCATCGGCATGTAATTAAGTCTATACACCTATAATTACAGACGATTACTATCAATGTGGGATTTTCCCTAACCTCAACCACATAGGACCCTGGGACCAGACATGCTACCCAAGAAGTAATTATCACTATTATATTTATGAGCAAATCTCTGTATACCCAATTCCTTTCTAAAATCGCCATTTTCTCACCAACACAGCACACTGTTCCTGTAGCACCTGGAGAAACTTTGGGGAGGCAATACCCTAAGAAGTGGACAAATATGTATGTTCAACCATACTTTATATCAATTGTTTTTGAATCACCATGATATCATGATTTGATATTTATATATATTTATTCTCAATTATTCTCAGAATCGGTGACACATCCTTGATAAAGGCCTTGATAGGCCGAAACATGTCGGATTACCGATCAGGTCCCCTCTCTGCACCAATCCCTGTCCTTTGACAAGAGGAACTGCAGAGCTGGACCTATCCACGATACTTTCAAGTCACGTACTTATCACATGTAACACAACCTATATTTCCTCTTCACTTGCACAATGGGACTTTACCCATATATTCACTCCTCTGTTGTATATAAATACACTGTATAATAAATTTTATTTTATTTACTACTGCATACCTCCTTTACTCCTGCCCTTAAAATCCCATACCTGACCTGAGGCATCACAACCTACACAGGTCTGAGACTTGAATCTTTATTGTGAACAAAAAAGAGTCCTGCTGCTGTGGAAGAAGTGGAAGGTCTAATAAAACCTTTTTCCAAGTTCTCATCCAAATAGGTTTTGAGATGGGCAAGTTCATCCTGTGAAAGAGGATAAACATGACCGAACGGCAATTTGCTATTTGGGAGTAGATCAATGCTACAATCATAGTCTCGATGCGGAGGTAATGCTTGAGCATTTTTCTCAAGAAAAACCTCAGAAAGATCCTGATAACATAGTGGTGCAATCTCATCTGTCACCACAGACAGAATCTTCCCGGAAAACGGGAGGTTACACGTTTCCTCGCAATAACAAGAAGGGAAGGTCAAGGACCGTTTCTTCCAATCTATGGTTGGTTGGTGTGTGTGCAACCAGGGAAGTCCCAACACAATGGGAAAGTGGGGTGATGGTATTAAATCGAAGGTAGAAGTCTCCCTATGAGACTCGTTAATAGTGACTAGAAGTGCTTGTGTCTGATCGGTGATCGGACCAGAGGATAACGGAACACCGGTAATAAGAATTACTGAGACAGGTTTGAGTTTAGAAATAATAGGAATTTTATTTAAAGCGGCAAAACATATATCCATATAATTTCCACAAGATCCTGTGTCAGTCATGGCCTTAGTAGTAATCCTGTTCTGGTCCCACTGTAATGTCAAAAAAACAGAAATGTAGGGGTTAGTGAATGAAGTTGTCAATCCTCCTAGGGAGACATGTGAACACTCACCCTTCTTTTTGTTGACTAGGGGACAGACGTTTATCTTGTGATCCGGGGATGCACAGTACAAGCAGAGATTTTCATTTCGTCTTTTGGCTTTTTCCATAGTTGATAGCGGTGGGCGTATGGTTCCTACCTCCATAGGAACGGCCAGACTCCGAGAGGAAACAGATAATGGCATTCCCATCTTTTCAGCCTTTCTTTCTCGTAGTCTTCTATCTATGGTAATACTGAGTTGTATTAATGCATCCAGGGTTTTTGGCAGATCCGCTCGGGCGAGCTCGTCCTTAACGGCTTCTGATAGGCCAAGCCTAAATTGGGTTTTCAGAGATGCATCATTCCATTCTGAATCAAGGGTCCATCTCTTGAACTCTGCGACAAAGTCTTCTACAGGCCTCCTTCCTTGTTTCAAGGATCTTAACTGAAGATCAGCAGTACTCTGCCTATTGGGGTCATCATATAGGCTAGTGAGCTCTGCCAGGAACAAGGCATAGGAGTTGAGAAGCTGGTCGTTTTTCTCAAAAAGAGAATCTGCCCAGGCTCGAGGATTGTTTGATAGGTAAGAAATAATAGTACAAACCTTAATGTGATCAGTAAGGTAGGTACGAGGTTTTAGCAAAAAAAGTAACTCACATGCGTTTTTAAATTCGCGAAATTTTTTGCGATCGCCTGTAAATACCAAAGGGGGATTTATCTTGGGTTCAGGGGACTGAGCAGAGGTAAGTTGTGTCAGTCTAATTACCTGCTGCGACAGAGCCTGATTGTCTTCTTTTAATTCAGCAAGTGCGTGTATTAACGCAGATACTTGCTGTTTTAATTGTGTCACCTGAGTGGTTATTTCTGCTGAATCCATTTTTGGTTCGTTCAATCTGTAACGCTCCTGCGTTTCTTATATGGTGTGGATTTTCAGCTGCAGAAATAGTTCCACGTCAGTAGTCATGTAAGAGATATGCTGAGATGCCATTCCCAACCTCAATGACTCATCATGTGTGGAAGGTCTTATTTCAGCCAGTAAATACACACAATTAGCAAGCTGGTTCCTAGAATGACTTTATGTATGTTGTAACACAATGATGAAGGTTGAGGGATAGGTTGAGTGGAGGTGGTAGGTGATAGACACTTGAAGGTGAGACAGTAGCAGATGGATGCAGGAAGGTTTAGCAATGTTGTATGATAGCAGATGATAGAATAGCAGGTGGACATACAAAAGAGATCAACCCAGTGCAGAAAAGTAGCAGTAGTCTCAAGAGCTAGCAATCTAGTTATGCAGATGTGATAAACAGTCTTTACTATGCAGAGCTAGCTAGTGTAAGCTTAGTATAAGTTTATAGAGAATTCCCCTGCGGGGTACTTAGCACTATTAGCGATACAGCCGAAGGGTGGTTCAGGAGAGGCGGATGATCCAGTAGCGGGATACAGGGATCAGCGCGGCGAGGTTCCGTCAGCGAGGTAAGCTTGCAAGCATGGAAGCTTCAAGCAAGGTTAGCATCCAGGTAAGGGTGTTTGAACGAACACATGTGAGTGAGAACCGGCGCTTTAAATAGCCATCTAGTCCGGCGCTGGGTGATGACAGCTCCAGTCTTAAAGGTGTATGCGCACCTTTTCCAAAAGTTAATGGTGGGGCGCATACACTTGTGGAAAGTGTAATTTAGGGTACCAAAGGTACCGGAACATTACACCTGGATTCTTTCCTAGGTGTACATAATATATATGGGTACTAATATTTATAGGTAAAGTTGATCCAGGGAATATATGATTGCCTCTCAGGGGAGCAGGAAGGAATTTTTCCCCTGCTGTAGCAAATTGGATCATGCTTTGCTGGGGTTTTTTCGCCTTCCTCTGGATCAACTGCGGGTATGGGATTGTGTATATGGGATTGTATGGTTGGGTTTTCATTACTGTTTTTTGTTTTTAATTGGTTGAGTCAGATGGACTTGTGTCTTTTTTCAACCTGACTAACTATGTAACTATGTAACTTACCTAGCTGGATGTAGCATCAATCCGATGCTGCATCTGTCCCCCACTGTCTCTAAGAGAACTGAGCAATCAAACACCACTGATCACTCAGTTCTCCCCATCGCTCTGAGCAGAGAGCTGATGACTGTCTGTCACCGCTGTCTGCTCTGCCCTCCTCGCGCTCACTGGAGTATTGGGATGTGGAAGGGTGTGGAAGCGGCTGGCTGAGGCTCTCAGTGGTCTTCTCCCGGCCAGGACAGGCTCTGTGACATCGGTAACATCAGCAGACAGCGGGCTTCAGCAATGGAGTGCAAAACTAACTGCACTCCTGTGATCCACAGGAGAATTATAGCTAAGCTAGCTTTAATAGCAGGAAAATAGGCTGGAAGAGAAGCAAATGCTGGGTTGAATGTTCAGCTTCTTTCATGGCCAGGCAATTAGTTCACCATACACTTTTACATGTAAATTAAAAAGTTAAAATTCAAAGGATAGGTTTAAAGTGGTATTAAACCCAAAACTTTCAATTTATTGCAGCTTACCGATTCTTAGATGTGATGGCTTCATTAGTTTACTTTTTTTAGTCTTTTTTTCCTTTATTTTCACTTGGTGTTCCGACCTGTAAGTCTGTTATTGTTTATTTCCTTTACCAGACCAAGCTGTCCAGCAAAAGTGGCAGTTAGAGTGTTGAGGCAAACAATTTATCACTGACTTACAATGAGGCGATTTAGTTAAAACTTTTATCCCAAAAGGAAATAATGCTGTTTCTGTAACTGTTTAAAATGGTTACCTGGTGTAAAGCTTCAATTTGTCCATCTAAGTCTGCTAGTACATCTATCACTACCCTCTCCCCAGACTAACAATTCTGCGGTCCAAAGGTGTCTCTCTTGCTCCTCCAGTGGAGTTGAGACACCTTAAGGCAGGAAGTGTGTTTATGTCTGGATTACCAGGCGAAAATAAAGGAAAAAAGTCTAAAAAAGTTGATGCACCCGTCACATCCAGTGACGGGTAAGCTGCAATATGTTAGATTTTTGTTTTTGAGTTTAATATCACTTTAACCTCAAAAATGTCCCAGCTATAATATATGTAACTTGTTTAACCACTGTATAAGCTATGACTGTATATACCATTCATTTTACTTAACATCTATTAAACAGACAAATTATCTCACTTTCCACTATGTAGAGCCAATCCAAAAAGCTAATTGATCTTAATTTATTACTCATATGGGTTTGCAAAGTTAAACTGAAATTAATGATTCCTAAAATGCTATCACATAATTAGTAAAAATCTGCATTACTTCAATTTAATGTAGATGAATGTGTTGGTAACTGGGTGCTGATAAGTTCGAAAGCTGATATCAGTTCATATTTCTATGTTTATGTAGCAATGCTTGCTTAGCAGGCAATCTGGAGGTGAGGTTTCCAGCAAATAAGCAGCTTCTGGTACACAGAATTTTAATACAGTAAAACCTTGGATTGCGAGCATAATTCCTTCCGGAAACATGCTTGTAATCCAAATCACCCTTATATCAAAGCAAATTCCCCATAAGAAATCATGGAAACTCAGATGATTTGTTCCACATCCATTTATTCATAAGTCCTTCAATTTATAGTCCATATAAAAAGTTTATAGCAATGTGATAGGCTGTGTAACCATAAAATGTCCATCCACAAATTACGCCTCCACAAGGGGATTAGAAGCAAAATCCAGCAGGAGCTACAGAGTATAAAAGAGAAGAGAGGCGCCTCTAAGTGTAGCAATATGGTTACATTTAATGAAGATACAACATTTAGCAACTCACATGATTGATGATTAAAAGAGGCACATCTAAGAATGCAGGCATCCGGGGTAAAGCTGCCCACATAGACTGTCCTCCACACCATCGGCTTTCACCATCTTCAGACTGCAGTCATGACCGGGAAGACTACCCTGCAGTAGAGCAATCTAAAAGCGAGGCTTGAAGCGCTCGTGGAGCGCAGTGTGGAAAGGGATGACATGTATGGCGGTGTGGAGGATGGTCTATGTCAGGGATGGCTAACCTTGGCACCCCAGATGTTTTGGAACTACATTTCCTTTGATGCTCCACTACAATGCAGAGTGCAAGAGCATCATGGAAAATGTGGTTTCAAAACATCTGGGATGCCAAGGTTCACCTTCACTGGTCTATGTGGACAGCTTTACAATGGATGCCTGCATACTTAGATGTGCCTCTTTTAATCATCAACCATGTGAGTTGCAAAATGTTGTAGCTTTATTAAATGTCACCATATTGCTACACTAAGAAGCGCCTCTCTTCTCTTTTATACTCTGTTGTCATCTTGTTTATCAAGTAAAAATGTATAAAATAAATGTTGCTTGTCTTGCAAAACGCTCTCAAACCAAGTTAGTGGCGGTTCACACTGTTCTGACTTGTCAGGCGACTTGGTTGCCTGACAAGTAGCGGACCATGCTGTGCAATTGGAACCGTTCTAATAGGAGCGACTCAAGTTGCTCCGACTTAGAAAAAGGTTCCTGCACTACTTCGGGGCCGACATCGGAGCGACTTGCATTGACTTCCATTATGTGAAGTCGTTGCAAGCCGCGCCAAAGTCGCGGTGCACGGGCGACGGGATAACTCGCCCGAAGTCGTGTCGCCCTAGTGTGAACCGACACTTACTCTCAATCCAAGTTTTTACTGTACATAATTGTCTGCAATACAGTATATTCATGGGTCGACCCATTTTTCCAAAGTTTATATTTAGTGCTACATTTATTATGTATATACAACTGTATGATAGGAAACTGCATAACACAATCTCAGTTTTTCTGTAATAAATCATAAGGACAACCACCCTTCTGTTTAAAGCAGTATTAAGCACTCATTTTTAAAAATTGTTGACAAGTAAGGTTTTTATGACAGAAGGGATCCTATCGGTCTATTCTGTCATAAATGCATCCTTTGCCAGTCAACTGTTATGTACACTGAGTCGCACATGTGCAGCCTAGCTTACATTTACAGCACCTGCTCTGTGCCATGATGAGGTGACTCCTGTGTGCATGTGTAGCAGTGATGTCATTACTGCCTGGTCATTCAAGTAGCCAAACTGGCATAACCCAGAAGGAAGACCAGATGGAGATGAAAGAGATCAGCCAAGCGGTGTTTGACAGGTAAGTCTGCCATAACATATACGAGGTGCATACTGGCACATGATGGCATAAACAATCTAGGGGTCCATTTATTTAACCACTTGCCTACTGGGCACTTAAACTCCCCTCCTGCCCAGGCCAGTCCTTAGCTTTCAGCACTGTCGCACTTTGAATGACAATTGCGTGGTCATGCAACACTGTACCCAATTGAAATTTTTATATATTTTTTCAAACAAATAGAGATTTCTTTTGGTGGTATTTAATCACTACTAGGGTTTT